>NW_012267236.1:3945141-3999447 GCF_000151885.1 Dipodomys ordii | reverse complement strand
CAGCTCAAGGCTAGCGCTCTACCACTTGAGCCACAGCACCACTTCCGGCTTTTTTCTTTTTGCTTATGTGGTGCTGAGGAATCGAACCCAGGGCCTTACTTTTTAATTGATAATATGCAAAAGATAGGAGGGCTTTGTTCCAAGTCCTGTGTGTATACTTTCTTTAAGAAATGTAAAAAAAAAAAAAAAATGTATAACTTGGAAGTGGCGCTGTAGCTCAAGTGGTAGAGTGCTCACCTTGAGCTGAAGAGCTGAGGGACAGCGCCCAGGCCCAGAGTTCAAGGCCCATGACCGACCAAAAAAAAAAAAAGAAATGTATAACTTGAGGGTAGGGGCAGGAGGGAAGAAAATAAGGGAGGAAGAAAGAAGGGGTAGAATTGACCAAGAAGCATTATACTCATACAAAATTGTAACTCCTTTGTACAACTACGAAATCATGATAGTAAGTAGGAAAACAAGTAAAATGGAAGTTGTCTTTTATAAAGTATTTATTTGTATTATGTGAGTTCTGCTAATTAATCCTCTTTTTTTTTATAGCTTATGTGGAATTATTCCAGGACTTAGCAGTATCTTCCTTCCCCGAATGAACCCATTTGTTTTGATTGATCTAGCTGGAGCATTTGCTCTTTGTATTACATACTTGCTTATTGAAATTAAGTAAGTATTTTTTATTGGTATCAAGTATGATTGCTTTCTTGTCCCTGAATTGTCAAGGCATTAGCAAGATGGATAGTGGTTAAGCTCAGAGCATTTTTGCTTATGACCTATATAAATTTGGTCAAATCTTGTCCTCAAATGTTTTCATATGAAAAATTAAGGTAATTAGATCAGTATTTCTAACCACATCTATAATGCAGACTGGAAAATGATTTCATTCCCTGCTGCTAAGCTGATGAGTAAAACAGAAGAAGACAGTGAATTAAGTTCCAGCTGCTATTGCTGAGAGAGGGAGGAGAGGAAATAGGTGTGAAGCAATTTTTAAAACAGAATTTCTTGAAAATGGATTTAGAGCTGCATTAATTGTAACTTTTTGTGTGTGTGTGTGTGTGTGTGTGCAGTCCTGAGGCTTGAGCATTACCCCTTAGCTTTTAACTTCTTTTGACATGGTTCTCTTTACCTTTTATATAATGATGTTTAATAGAATCAGGCTGTTATCATCATTATTTTTATTACCATTATTTTGTATTAGTTCTGAAAATTATATACAACTGTTTAATTTTATTTGCTACCTTTGTGAATATTCCCAAATCCTCATGCTTAGCACAGATCTCTGTTGAATTCCAAAAGGTATTATCTTCTTGATTTGTATTGAGGAATACTTCCACTGAACTTATTTTCCCCATTACCAAAACTTTTTTCTCTTGCATTTCCGTAGCCAGTGCATACTATTGCTATCTGTTCCAATGCATTCTATAAATGCTGGAAGCAGGTGGCTCATGCCAGTAATCCTAGCTACTCAGGAAGCTGAGAACTGGAGGATTGAAGTATGAGGGCAGAAAAGTCCAATTAGCTAGCCACATGCTGGACTGGAGGCATGGCTCAAATGGTAGGGCACCAGCCCTGAGTAAGAATGCCAATTGAGAGCATGGGGGGCCCCCGTACCAGAACACAAAAAAGCAGAAAAATATGCACAAGATGTGTAAGAAATGTGTTACTTTAACCATTTTGAAGTATACAGTTCAATGGCATTAGGTACATTCATATTTTTGTGCACTATCACCATTTATCGCCAGAGATTTTCCATCATCCCAAACTGAAACTCACTTACACCATAACCTTCCGTTTTCCCTACTCATCATCCCTGCCTTTTCTGTTATACTTTCAGCCTCTGGTTTTAACTACTCTGCTTCATACAAGTAGTATCTTTTCGTGACTGGCTTACTTCACATTGTGTAATGTTTTTCAAGGTTCATCTGTGTTATAGTCTGTGTCAGAATTTCCTCTTTAAGGCCAAGTAGTATTTCATTATTCATACATACCTCATTTTGTTTATGCACACGTTCATTATTAATATTTGAGGAGGACCATATTTGAGGAGTTTGCTTTTCCTTTCCTTTTTTTTAACTACTGTGAATAATGCCACTATGAACATGTGTGTATAAATATTTGATTCTAATTATTGGGGTTATATTACCCACAGGTAGAAATGCTCTATTACATGGTAAATCTTTTATTTTTCTTTTTTGTACCTTTACAGGCACTTGAACTCACACTCTTGTACCTCTTTTCATTTCGATAAGCATTATTTTATATGATCAGAGGCACACAGCATTGTCCCTTTGTTCTGGCACTCACACTTCGCTTTTCACTCACAGCTGGTGCTTTGTCTGCTCTTCCCATTTTTCTGTCTTAATTAGGCCATTATAATTTCTTGGCATATAGTGTTTGGATCCTCTTAATTTTCATCCTTATTTATCTGTAGTTAACTTCTAGTTCATTATTAATGTGATCATTCAAAATTGTCCTTAGGACTTTCCCATTTCAAGTCCCTCTTGTTTGCATCTTTGTGAAAACTAGTAACATGGAGTCTTGTGAAGTCAACTCCTATGTATCAATACTGCAATGTGGTTTTATTGCTGTGTAAGGTGTTTCTTACTCTCATGCATGTTACTCTCACTGTCTGGACTATCTTACTCCCATTATCTCACTCATCTTTGAAGACTTACTTCCTATTCTATATATTGCCTTTCTGGATTATCTTTTTTTTCTTCTGTCGGTCGTGGGGCTTGAACTCTGGCCTGGGCACTGTCCCCAGCTCTTCAGCTCAAAGTGAGCACTCTACCACTTGAGCCACAGCACCACTTCTGGTTTTCTAGTGATTTATTGGAGATAAGAGTCTCACAGACTTTCCTGCCCAGGCTGGCTTTGAACCGAGATCCTCAGATCTCAGCCTCCTGAGTAGCTAGGATTACAGGCATGAGCCACCGGCATCCGATGCTTTCTGGATTATCTTTACCTGCAAGTAGCCTTGTCATACCTTTGTGCATCTTATATCCTGTAGAGATTTATACTTTAATACCCAAAGTGCTACACCGTGTTTTTTGTAGTCCTGCTATTTATGAACCGAGGATTATGTCTTATTTATGTCTGTATTCCAAGAAAGAGGGAACAACAACAACAAAAGACAAGATCAGCTTGTAACCATCAGCAATTTGGTACCTCTTGTTAATAGTTTATCAAAGTTGAACTTTTGATGAAATGTTGCGCTTCAGCCATAATGTTGCTGTAATATTCCTGGAGAATCTTAACCTTGTGAAATTATCAGGGAATTTTGCAACTTCTTATTGAAACAATGGTTGATTATAGGAAAGCAATAGAGTCACTGATGAAATCTATTCCTCTCTCTGTATCAGACAGACATTAGGTGTTGAAGATGTTTACTCTTCTGTCTCAAGCAAATGGATATATCTGAAATCTTCCCAGTTGACAAGTAAATTGGAATATGTGTAGTGAGGAAATACTCACATTTTTTCTTCATGATCTCTTCACACTTCCCAACAAAGACTGACAAGAATGATCCTAAAAACAGATTTTTTTTCTCCTTTAAAGTCCTCCCTTGCCAGGAGTTACCGTGTGTGTGTGTGTGTGTGTGTGTGTGTGTGTGCGCGCACACACACACACGCGTGCGTGTGTACGCACATGTATAAGAAAGTTGTGGGTCTTGACCTCTGGGCCGGGGCCCTGTCCCTGAGCTCTTCAGCTCAAGGCTAGTACTCTATCATTTTCAGCCACAGCACCACTTCTGGCTTTTTGATGGTTACATGGAGATGAGACTTTCATGTACATTCCTGCCCAAGCTGGCTTTGAACCTTGATTCTCAGACATCTAGATAGCTAGGATTACAGAGGTGAGCCACCAGCACTCTGCTAGCATTTATCATTTGTGATAAACACAGTCCTCTTGCTTTAAATAAACTGTCCAGTAAACCGAATTGTTAGATGCCCAGGAAACCATGTATTTCAGATTTGAAATTGTTTTTCTTTTCAGCAATTATTTTGCTATAGACACTGCCTCTGCAGTAGCCATCGCCCTGATGACATTTGGCACAATGTACCCCATGAGTGTCTACAGCGGGAAAGTCCTGCTTCAGGTAAGGTTCTCGGAGTGCACACGCTTATTACTACGTCCCCAACCATACTACCATATTTAGCACCTAGAGGGCTTTTAAGAAATGATATCAAAGCTGGGCACCAGTAGCTTATGCCTGTAATCCTAGCTACTTGGGAGGCTGAGATCTGAGCCAGTCCAGGCAGGAAAATCCCTGAGACTCATCTCCAATTAACCCCCAGAAAACTGGGAAGTGGCACTGTGACTCAAGTAGTAGAGTGCTCACCTTGAGTTGAAGGGTGCAGGAACAGTGTCCAGGCCCAAAGTTCAAGACCCATGACCAACAACAAAAAAAAAAGGAAATGATATCAAACAGTAATCTCTTGAATTTATACTGTAAAACCAGCTGAAATTCCATTATTCCATAAAATAGGTACGAAGCCTCCTATGTTTCTGTGACATAAAATCATATCTTTAAAATTATTTGCCTCTGGTAATGTTTTAAGTGAAAACAATTTTACTAAAGTTTTTTTCTTTTTTTTTTTTCTTGAGGAGCTTTCATTTTCCCTTAGTAAATATGTCTTGGCTGTTGCATAATTGCATTACTCTTATCTCCTGTTATTGAATCAATGACTCTTAACTGTCTGACCTGAAAGTAACAAATTGCTAGCTATTGAAACAATAGGGACACCTGTAAATAACCCCTTACTAGCAAAGTGGTTTTCCAGGGTTAGATTTATATACAGTCCCTACTCTTCTTTCTGTCTTTTACCTGCATGACTTTTCTAAAACTTAGGGGCACAGGCTCCATCTCTAAAAGCAAGATAATATATAAGATAATAAAGCTGGCTCATTACAGGCTTATACCTGTAATCATAGCTACTCAGGAAACAAGAGATCTGAGGATCAAGGTTCAAAACCAACCTGGGCAGGAAAGTCTGTGAAACTCTTTATCTCCAGTTAACCACCAAAAAAAGCCAGAAGTGAAGCTGTGGCTCAAGTAGTAGAGCATCAATTCTGAGTGAAAAAGCAAGGCCCTAGGTTTAAGCCCAGTACCCACACAAAATAAAAAATAGTAAGCTAATGATAATAATTTTATAGTGTTATGATTAGTATAAAATGTTACTTTTCTAATCATCAAAAATTTTTTTGTTGACTAATTGGTTCTTTTTGTTGTTTTTTTTTTTATTTTATTTGTGAAGATACTGTACAGAGGGGTTACAATTACATGGGCAGGATAATGCGTACATTTCTTACCAAGCATTGCAGCCTCCTCCTTTTGTTTACCCTTCACATCCCTTTTTGTTGTTTTTATGCTTGTACTTGGGTTTTTACTTAGGGTCTTGTACTGGTTGTCAGGCATGCTATCACTTGAGCCCTTTTTGTTTGTTTTCTTTTCTTTTCTTTTCTTTTTGCATGGGCTGATATGGAACCTTGATCTTCGCAATCTCAGGCTACTAAGTGGCCAGGATTATAGATGTGAACCACTGCAGCTGGCTCATTGATTTTTCAAATCTTACTTGATTTTAAACATAGCTACTCTGTGAGAAAAACAAGTATAGCCCCATTGATGAGAGTGTTTCACTAGTAGACCAGTTGAAGCCTCTCTTTTTTTATACACAGTAGGATACATGCCAAAAGCAGAAGTTGGTTTAAAAATCTATTTGGTTTCAGAACCATTTCAGCAAAATGTTTTGCTTCCTTGGTTATTCATATTTTATTTTATTTTGTTCCCAGACAACACCACCACATGTTATTGGTCAGTTGGATAAACTGATCAGAGAGGTAAGATGAAATTGTAAATACTTTTAATTTATGTTACGAATTGAAAGGGTGGGTACATGTAAGACTTTATTCAATCCTACATAGAATTTTATTCTACAGGAGTTTGGATTCCTTATAATAACATAGTAGGAACATACAATAATGTGGCAGAAAAAGAAAAAAATTGAGGACTTCCAAACTTCGGATGACAAATTCACTTGTAATAAGTATAGAAAGTAATGGTTTAAAGACCAACCTATTAGTTATGTAAATACTGTGATTTTTCTGACTGTATTTAAAACTTTGAGAAAGACAGTGTCAACTTTTACATGTTAATTTACTTCACCACCTAACATCTTGACTTTTTTTTTTTTTTGGGTCCAGTCGTGGGGCCTGAACTCTGGGCCTGGGTGCTATCCCTCAGCTCTTCAGCTCAAGGCTAGTGCTCTACCACTTGAGCCACAGCACCACTTCTGGCTTTTTTCTTTTTGCTTATGTGGTGCTGAGGAATCGAACCCAGGGCCTCAGGCTGCAAGGCAAGTGCTCTACCACTGAGCCACCTTCCCAGCCCAACATCTTGACTTTTATTCAAAATTTCCACCTGCTAACCAATGAAGAAATAAGATGACAGAATTATTTAGATATTGAGACTGTTCTAAATTCTAGTCACAAGAGTGACATTTCCAAAACAGTTGACTATATGTCTGAGCTTGTGAAGCCTGGCCTTAGTATACTTTCTGTGCCACTGTACCAATGCACCGCACACTGTCCACCTTGCCTTGGGATTTCTGATAACTTGTATCCAAATGATAACGTGTGTTTGCTGGACATGGGTGGCTCACACCTATAATCCTAGCTACTCAGGAGGCTGAGATCTAAGGATCAAGGTTCAAAGCCAGCCCAGGCAAGAAAGGCCATGAGACTCTTATCTCCAATAAACCACTCAGTAAACCGAAGTAGTGCGGTGGCTCAAGTGGTAGAGTGCTAGCCTTGAGCTGAAGAGCTGAGGGACAGCGCCAAGCCCAGAGTTCAAGCTCCATCACCACCAATAATAATAATACCCTGTGATATGTACAGACTTGTTATAAGGAAATGCAAAGAAAGAAACAAAAAAAGACCAAGTTGAGGTAAAAAATTGTATCTGGTACTACAGAGCTATATTGATAGAATCAAAAGGGCTATATGAACTGGGCTTTTAAGTCCATAGTGTGATTGAACAGTGTTGGATATCTCAAATGCAGATGATGCTGATAACCTATTGCTATGTTCTTGATTAGGTATCTACTTTGGATGGTGTTTTAGAAGTCCGAAATGAACATTTCTGGACCCTAGGTTTTGGCTCATTGGTATGTTTTATACATATTTAGTTATATTTGTGAGCATAATTTTTAAATTTTTTATTAGCAAGCAGTTATACAAGTTGTGACTTTTTCATGTATAGTATACAATGTATCACAATCAAACTCACTCCCTTTTCACTTTCCCTTCAGCAATTCCCATAATAATTTTTACTTTCCTTCAATCCTTTCCCCTCTTCTTAAGACAGTTTCAACACATTTCATTCTTTTTTTTTTAATTGTTTGATTTTGTGCTAGTACTAGGGCTTGAACTCAAGGCCTAGATTCCCTTAGCTTGTTCTCCCAAGACTGGCACTCTACTATTTGAGCCACTTTCAGCTTTTGGTGGTTAATTGGAGATGATTTTGTAGTAGACTTTCCTACCAGAGCTGGCTTCAAAACTTGATCATCAGATCTCAGCCTCCTAAATAGTTAGGATTATAAGCATGAGCCAGTGGTGCTTAGCTTATTGTTCTATTTCCATACATGCAAATACACTACTTTAACCACTTTCATCCTCATTCACCCTTTTTGTTATACCTCCTAGCTCCTACTAGTGCCTGTCCCAAACAGTCTGTTATACTTTCTTGCATTTGTTTTCTTTCTTTTTTAAAGGTATATTAATTTTAATTTTTACTTTGTTGTTGTTGTTGTTGGCTGTGCGGCTTGAACTCATGGCCTTGGTGCTTATTCCTGAACTTTTTTTTTTTTTTAGTTGATTGTGGGTCCTGAACTCTGGGCCTGGGCACTGTCCCTCAGCACTTCAGCTGAAGGCTAGCACTCTACCACTTGAGCCATAGCACCACTTCCTGCTTTTTCTGCTTATGTGGTGCTGAGGAATCAAACCCAGGGCCTCAGGCATGCAAGGCAAACACTCTACCACTGAGCTACTTTCCCAGCCCCTCCTGAGCTCTTTTGCTCAAGGCTAGTGGCTCTACCACTTTGAGCCACAGCTCCACTTCCTAGTGTGTATTAATTTTACCAAGGGACTTTACCTTGGTATTTCGGATATGCATATATATCTTTTTCTTTTTTTGTCAGTCATGGGACTTGAACTCAGTGCCTGGGTGCTGTCCCTCAGCTCTTTAGCTTAACACAAGCGCTCTACCACTTGAGCCATAGCACCACTTCCAGTTTTCTGATGATTAATTGGAGATAAATCTCACAGACTTTTCTACCCATACTGGCTTTGAACTGTGATCCTCAAATCTCAGCCTCTTGAGTAGCTGGGATTACAGGCGAGAGCCACCGGGGCGCTTGGCAATCAGATTTGCATATTTTTGCTCAGAATTATACTCTTTGATACGTTCTCTTTCCCCACATCTCCAGCCTAACTTTCATTGGAATTCCTTACACTGTCTTTATAAGTAGTGGCTAGGATTACAGGCCATAGCCACCAGTGCCCAGCAATTTTATTAACTTTTAACTCTGATAATTACCAGTAAATAGTCCTTAAGAAACAGCAAGACCTTAAGCTTTCTCCTACTGCAAAGAAAATACTAAACCATTGTCTCACACTTATAATCATAGCTACCCAAAAGGCTGAGAACTGAAGTTCCAAGCCAGTCAAGGCAGAAAAGTCTATGAAATTTTATTTCCATGGATTTAGCCAACAAAAAGGCCAGATTAGAATTGTTGTTAAAGTGTTAAAGCACCAGTCATTCTGAGTCAAGCAGAACAGGTCAGATAAGGTGATGTTAGGGAAATGAACCCTAAGATATGTATTCAAATGATTTTTTTTCTTTCATGCGATTGTTTCTAACACATTTATAAAATTATTTCTTTGTTGCTTTGTGTGTTCCTCCCCCATGGTATAACCCCTGCTTTCACCAGCCATGAGCAAAAAAACTAAGCAGAAGCAACGCTGTGTTGTATGTTAATGCCTTCAGTCAACTACTAACCACATCTTGGGTTTATTTTTCAGTAATATAATTCTAAGCATTGTCTTTTTCTTATTTTCTTTTTTTTTGCCGGTCATGGAGCCTGGACTCTGGGCCTGGGCGTTGTCCCTCAGCTCTTCAGCTCAAGGCTAGAGCTCTACCGCTCAAGCCAGAGTGACACTTCTGGATTTTTCTGTTTATATGGTGGTGAGGAATTGAACCCAGGACTTCATGCATGCAAGGCGAGCACTCTACCACTGAGCCACCTTCCCAGCCCCTTATTTTTATATATATATATATATATTTTTTTTTTTTTTTTTTTTTTTTTTTTTTTGGTCAGTCGTGGGGCTTGAACTCTGGGCCTGGGCGCTGTCCCTCAGCTCTTCAGCTCAAGGCGAGCACTCTACCAATTGAGCTACAGCGCCACTTCTGGTTTTCTGGTGGTTTATTGGACATAGGTGTCTCCCGGTCTTTCCTGCCCGGGCTGGCTTTGAACCGTGATCCTCAGATCTCAGCCTCCTGAGTAGCTAGGAGTACAGGCGTGAGCCACCAGCGCCCAGCAATATATATTTTTTTATGGTAAAGATACTGCACAGAGGGGTTACAGTTACATGAGTAAGGTAATGAGTACATTTCCTATTGAGCATTGTTACCCCCCTCCTTTGTTTTTCCCCTACCATCCCTTCCTTCCCCCCTCCCCATTTCTTATTTTCTTATGATTTTCTTTTTTTTTTTTCATTTTTAGGCTGGATCAGTACATGTAAGAATTCGACGAGATGCAAATGAACAAATGGTTCTTGCCCATGTTACCAACAGGCTGTACACACTTGTGTCTACTCTGACTGTTCAGATTTTCAAGGATGATTGGGTTAGACCTGCCTTACTGTCTGGTCCTGTTGCAGCCAATGTCCTGAACTTTTCAGACCATCATATAATTCCAATGCCTTTCTTAAAGCATGCTGATGATGTGGCCCCTGTCACATCAACTCCAGCTAAACCTAGTAGTCCACCGCCAGAGTTTTCATTTAATACGCCTGGAAAAAATGCGAACCCAGTTCTTCTTCTGAACACACAGACAAGGCCTTATGGTTTGGGTCTCAATCATGGACACACACAATATAGCAACATGCTTAATCAAGGCCTTGGAGTTCCAGGAATTGGAGCAACCCAAGGATTCAGGACTGGTTTTACAAATCTACCACATAGATATGGAAATAATAATAGAATTGGACAACCAAGACCATGATGTAATCTTGTTTTTATGAGGACTATTGACTCCTTGGCTTCCAGTTTATTTAGTAATGTAACTTAGCATTGACTGTTCAATCATTTACACTAAATGTCAAAGAATAATAGACGTTCACATTTCATGAAACCTATAAACTCTATTTTTATAAAACATCTTTGTGGTGGTGGGATCCTTGGAAACGTTTGAGGCTTTAAACTAGGCTTCCTTTGGAAAGTGTGTTTCTCTGAATTTGAACTTTTGCAGTCTTTGTGGCTTACTACAGTGAGATGCGACCTTACCTTTCTAGGCCACTTGATTGAGTGGATCTGTCACCTTATTGAGAATACAGTATGTGGTACTAAGGAATCGAACCCAAGGCTTCCTGTATGCTAGGCAAGCACTCTACCACTAAGCCACATTCCCAGCCCTAGAAACTTTAATATGACCAGTATTATTTCCAAAATGCATAATAGACAACCAGCAAATTACTATGAGGTGGTGTGTGTGTGTGTGTGTGTGTGTGTGTGTGTGTGTGTGTGTGTGTGTGTGTGTGTGTGTGTGTGTTGGCGGGGCGGTTGGTCCTAGGGCTTGTAGTCATGGTCTGAATACTCTAGCAGTCTACCACTTGAGCCATAGGTCTGCTTCCAGCTTTTTGATAGTTAATTGGAGATAAGAGTCTCGGCTTTGTCTGCCCAGACTAGTTTTGAACCACAGACTTCCAGATCTCACCCTCCTAAGTAGCTAGGATTACAGGAATGAGACACTGGTACCAAAACTATAAGGCTTTTTTTCTCTTTTGCCGGTCATGGAGCCTGAACTCTGGGCCTGGGCGCTGTCCCTCAGCTCTGCAGCTCAAGGCTAGCACTCTACCACTGGAGCCACAGCAGCACTTCTGGCTTTTTCTGTTTATGTGGTGCTGAGGAATCGAACCCAGGGCCTCATGCTTGCAAGGCATGCACTCTACCGCTGAGCCACCTTCCCAGCCCCTATAAGGCATTTTTTAAAAAGAATTTTGCTTATGTTGTTTTCCGACTTCTGTACATTTTAAAGGGTATAGCTTTCCTAGAATCTAGTACTTCTAGAGATTTATGGCTTTTCCAGCCAGCTATCTAGAGAAGATTTTTGTTTTTATAGAATTTTTAGGACTTTTTTCCAATTTATCTTATTAAGTAGGAACAATACTTCCAAACCTTCTCTTCACAGTGGAGTAACAGACACTTCTAGGAAGCTGTTGAGTGTAATTATAGACATCTGTGGTAATAAGTGATCATATTCTAAATACGCTTTGCTTACTGAAGAGTTAATTGGTCACTGGCTTTTGTTTTTTTTTTTCCAGTCCTAAGACTTGAACTTAGGGCCTGGGTCCCTGAACTTTTTGCTCAGGGCTAGCATTCTACTACTTGAGCCATAGCGCCACTTCCCACTTTTTCTGTTTATGTCGTACTGAGGAATCAAACCCAGGGCTTCATGCATGCTAGGCAAGCACTCTACCACAAAGCCACAATGACCCCCTGGTCATTGGCTTTGACATCTACAAATCAAGCATTTGACTTGCTGAAGAAATGTACCCACTGATGGGCGCCAGTGGCTCATGCCTGTAATCCTAGCTACTCAGGAGGCTGAGATCTGAGGATGGTGGTTCAAAGCCAGCCCAGGAATGCCTTGGAGACTCTTATCTCTAATAAAGTACAAAAAAGCCAGAAGTGGAGCTGTGGCTTAAGTGGTAGAGCAGTAACCTTGAACAAAAGAAGTTCAGGGACGGTGCCCAGACTCTGACTGAGTTCAAACCCCAGGACCAGCACAAAAAATAAAAAAATATATATTATGTATTTTACATATACATATGTGTATATATATGTGTGTGTGTGTGTGTGTATACACATATATTAGTACATTTTACACTTGCATTTTCCTCAGTACTGAGGAAACTGTAAATAAATATTAGCCAATATTCTGTAGTCATTTTCCTACACTAACTTCATCTAAATATGAGTCCTGTAAAGGCAGCCCTGTATGGACTGAGTGTTAATTAAGAAGTCTATGTTGCCACACCCATACATAGCTCCTTTTCCCATCCCTGAGCTTCTTTTGCTAAAGGCTACCACTCTGCCACTTGAGCCAAAGCACCACTTCTGGCTTTTTCTATGTGGTACTAAGGAATGGAAACCAGGGCTTCATGCATGCTAGGCAAGCACTCTTATCACTAAGCCACATTCCCAGCCCCCATACATAACTTCTTAATCCCAATGGGATTATAACGTGTTCAAGTACTGAACAGTTCTGTGTGAGTTTCTATTCCTACTCTCTCAACACTCTCTTCAGAGCTGTTCCACCAAAGGTGCTTTAATACCCACCTAAACTGCTTGAGAATGGACACGCAAAGTCCCCTGGCAGTTGTAAAGCAGTTAACCCTACTTGCTGAAATCAGTGTACCAACTGTTGCCTGTGGAATTGGCCCATGCAGTATTATATAAAGAAGTGTTATTTGCTAGCTGATTCCTGATTTGAAAGTAAGGAATGTGCACAACTTATGTCTGTATGCAGCATCCTTACTAGTAATTCTTGTCTCAGAATCACTTGAAGGTAGACCAAGAAGGAAGTTTGATTTTAAAAATTAGTTCATAGCCAGGTGCTGGTGGCTCACACCTATAATCCAAGCTACTCAGGAGGCTGAGATATGAGGATTGTGGTTCAAAGCCAGCCTAGGCAGGAAAGTCCCTGAGACTCTTATCTCCAATAAACTACCAGAAAACCAGAAGTGGCACTGTGGCTCAAGTGGTAAAGCACTAGCCTTGATCTGAAGAGCTCAAGCCCCACGGCTGACAAATCTGCAAGTGGGGGCATGGCTCAAGTGACAGAGCGCCAGCCTAGAGTAGAAAAAGCCAAGCGAGAGCATGAGCCCCTGAGTACAGGCCTTAGTACAACATACCCAAGGGCAGGCTCTTAATATGATCAACCCAGTTTCAAGAATTCACTACAGGACGGAATGTGGCTTAGTGGTAGAGTGCTTACCTAGCACGCATGAAGCCACATAAAAAGCTAGAAGTGACGCTGTGGCTCAAGTGGTAGAGTGCTAACCTTGAGCAAAGGAAGCTCAGGGACTCTGCTCAGGCCCTGAGTTCAAACCCTAGGGCTGGCCAAAAAAAAAAAAAAAGAGAGAGAGAATTAACTACATAATAATAGGGGGAAAAAATCACTGAACTAAGAGGCAAGAGATTTGGATTCCCAGTCTACTGCTGTGCTGCTGCTACAGATTTTTGAAGCTATGGGCAAGTAAGTCATTTAACTTCACTGATTTTCCTCATCTATAAAATTAGGAGGGGGGCTGGGAAGGTGGCTCTGTGGTAGAGTGCTTGCCTCGCAAGCATGAGGCCCTGGGTTCGATTCCTCAAGCACCACATAAGCAGAAAAAGCTGGAAGTGGCACTGTGGCTCAAGTGGTAGGGTGCTAGCCTTGAGCTGAAGAGCTGAGGGACAGTGCCCAGGCCCAGAGTTCAGCCCCACAACTGACCAAAAAAAAAATAAAATTAGGAGGAAAAGTTGGAGCACTAAAATTTTATAACTCAATCTACAGAATGTATGTCAAGTTACTAAGCAAATGCAGTTCTCAGAATCTCCGGTGACTCTCTCAACTTGTAAGCTAGTGTTGTCTATACCAATATGCACACCCTTAATTTGGGTGCCATGAGGATCAAAGGCTTACCACACACAGGCTAACACCATTTGTTTGTTTTTGGTTGTTTTTTTCAGACTGGCCTTGAGTTGAATCTGTACATGAATGAGATTTTTCTTATTTGTGTGTGCATGCACACCCATAAGTGTTGGGGGAGAGATCATGTGGGAGGTAGTGATTAAAAGATTTTTTTTTTTTTGGGCCAGTCCTGGGGCTAAAACTCTAGGCCTAGGCACTGTCCCTGAGCTGCTTTTTACTCAAGGCCAGCACTCTACCACTTGAGCCACAGCTCCACTTCTGGTTTTTTCTGTGTATGTGGTTCTGAGGAATGGAACCCTGGGCTTCATGAATGCGAGGCAATCACTCTATCACTACACCACATTCCCAGCCCCAGATTATTTGTCTTTGTTGGGTACAAAAAAGCAGGATATGGGCCTGGGAAGGTGGCATGCATGAGGTTTTGGGTTCAATTCCTTAGCACCACATAAACAGAAAGGGCCGGAAGTGGCACTGTGGCTCAAGTGGTAGAACGCTAGCCTTGAGCTGAAGAGCTCAGGGACAGCACCCAGACCTAGAGTTCAAACCCCACGACTGACAAAAAAAAAAATCAGGACACGTTTTTCCTTTCTGAAGTGACAGAATTACAATGAACATGTCAGCTACTAGGAGGAGACCTGAATTTTAAGCCTGAATGGTTGAGCTGCTTTGAAAATGCCACTTATTGCTTGACTAAAGAATGTTTATCTTCTAAAGATGAGTAAATGCTTTTTACATTCCCATTTTTGTCAAATAAGACTGAGGGAGCTAACATTCAATACATAAACTTTTCTCTCCAGTTTTAATTTTGGTTTGTTTCTTTATTCAATAGCTATTAATTGGTGGTAGCTTGATTACCTCACAATCAGCAAATATTTATTGAGTCTATCACGTGCCAAGTGGGCTATTTTAAGTAAATATGCATATAATATATAAATTTTTGTAATCTAGTATTCTGGGGGCCAAGGATAATATAAAGATGAACAGAGTTAAGCTAGGAATTCTACTTGGAGAGATGAGACACAAAATAATTGCATTTGTTATCCACTGAAACTTTGCTCATCCTCATCTTCTTTGGCTTTCATTTTTCAAGGTTTTTAAATCTCCCCCTACAGCATGCATTGACTTAAAGGACCTTTAAGCAACTACTAGTTTAAAAGCACCTTCAATAACACTGATATCATCATCATCAAATTGCCACCCAATAAGCCTCGCTTCCTGTAAGAAAGTTAACTTGGATATCGCATGACCGAGTTTTCTGACTAATGCTGCATCAGGTAAGAATCCTGTAGTACTGAAGTCAAAGAACACTAATTGCTTCAAGTTTTCAAATACACCCATGAAGGCAAGCCATCCATCACTGCTCACACAATTTCCTGCTAGATCCAATTGCTGGAAGTTTCTCAGAGGGTTTTTTTCAAAAAATGAACCTAAGTAAGGAAATAAATGTGTTAATAGAAGAATATCTTTTAAAAAAAGAAAAATAGATCGTTTATTTATTTACACATACAATTTCACATTGTTTAGGATTTTTTTTGTTTAGTCTTTTTAGACTTTTCTGAGACAGGGTCTTGCTATGGGATACAGGTTGGCCTTAAATTCTCAATCCTTCTGCTTCGGCCTCCTGAGTGCTGAAATTTAGTGTATACCACCACACCAGGCTTATTTTTTCTGTTTTGAAATAACTATGTTTAGGCCATTTTGTGTTTCAAGGAGAAATTAGAATTCCCTATAGGTAGAATGTGAATATGTCCCATTGAATTTGCAAACTATATTTCCAAAAATACAAGCATAACTGTTTACAATGATAAACAGCAAACAAAAATGAATTGCATATTTTCCTCTTTCCCCAACTTCCAGGAAGTGAAAAGTGGCTTAAAACTTGAGGTGTCAGACTGGAAAGGTGGCTCAGTGGTAGAGTGCTTGCCTTGTATGCATGAAGCCCTGGGTTCGATTCCTCAGCACCACATAAGCAGAAAAAGCCGTAAGTGGCATTGTGGCTCAAGTGGTAGAGCGCTAGCCTTAAGCTGAAGAGCTGAGGGACAGTGCCCAGGCCCAGAGTTCAGGCCCATGACTGGCAGAAAGACAGAGAGAGGAGAAAGAGAGAGAGAGAACTTGAGATGTAAAGCCGGGCACAGGTGGTTCACACCTGTAATTCCAGCTACTCAGGAGGCTGAGACATGAGGATTGCAGTTTGAAGATAGCCCAGGCAGAAAAGTCCCTGTGAGACTCTTATTTTATTTAAAAATAAAAATAAACTGGAGGAGTGAGATATTTAAATATTTAGAACTTGAAAAAGAACTTCAAGACTTGTTTGCAAAACCAGTCATCAAACTTAGGCAATATTAGCATCATCTTTTTTGAGAAGTAAATACTGCTTAACTATTATATTTCTAATGGTAGCCTTGAGTAAATGAGCCTTCTTCAGTATCTGAATAGTTGGGTGAGTTCTTTGGTTCATTCATTTTTTTTATGCCTCCTCAGCCCCCTCAGGAAAGTCCTCCATTCCTTGAAGAACAGAGAACCCTAAAGTGTCCCCTACATGGGAAGGTCAGTATCTTGTCCTTCTGATGCACAAAAAAAAAAAAAAAAAAGCAGGACGTTTTAGTAATTTTTTTTTTTTTGGTCAGTTGTGGGGCTTGAACTCTGGGCCTGCTCACTGTCTCTCAGTTCTTCAGCTCGAGGCAAGTGGTCCTGGGGCTTGTATTCAGGGTCTGGGCACTGTTCCTGAGCTGCTTTGCTCAAGGATAGGGCTCTACCATTTGTTTTTTTGTTTTTTTTTGGGGGGTCCGGTCATGGGGCCTGAACTCTGGGCCTGGCACTGTCCCTCAGCTCTTCAGCTCAAGGCTAGCGCTCTACCACTTGAGCCACAGCACCACTTCTGGCTTTTTTCGTTTTGCTTATGTGGTGCTGAGGAATTGAACCCAGGGCTTCATGCATGCAAGGCAAGTGCTCTACCACTGAGCCACCTTCCCAACCCCGGGCTCTACCATTTGAATCATAACTCCACTTCTGGCTTTTTAAAATTTGTTGTTTTTGTTGTTGCTGGTTGTGGGGCTTGAATTCTGGGCCTGGGCACTGTTCCTGAGCTCTTCAACTCAAGGTGAGCACTCTACCGCTTGAGCCACAGCACCACTTCCAGTTTTCTGGTGGGTAATTGGAGATAAAGAGTCTCAGGGACTTTCCTGCGTGGGCTGGCTTTCAACCACAATCCTCAGATCTCAGCCTCCTGGGTAGCTAGGATTACAGGCTTGAGCACACAGCACCCAGCTTGGCTTTTTAAAAATTTTGGTGGTTAATTGGATTAGAGTCTCACAGACTTTCCTGCCCAGGCTGGCTTTGAACTGTGATCCTCAGATCCCCGCTAGGATTACTGGTGTGAGCCACTGGCATCCAGCCTGTGTATACTCTGTATGAACTGAATTCATAAGATTGCACACAGTGTTAGCCTCTGTCCTTTTCTTTCTTTCTTTTTTTTTATCGGTCATGGGGCTTAAACTCTGGGCCTGGGCACTGTCCCTGAACTCTTCAGCTCAAAGCTAGCACTCTACCATTTGAGCCATAGCTTCACTTCCGCCTTCTGTCTTTTGGTGACTAAGTTTTCTCTGAAATACATGCAGAGAAGACACTCAGGCCCACTGAGCAGGGAATTCAATTTATGTTTCTGCTCTGGACTTTCAATGCAAATTATAGAAGAAATGTATGCCTGACTTAACAGTCCATATGGCTCTGCTGATCTCAGCTCATACCTCACTCTGCTTTGAACATGGAGATTTGTTATATGTTAAACTTGAGTCGCTTGAGAGGTGCATGATGTAACATGTAGATAATGTTCCTCTTACAAAATGAGTTGCTAAAATTCAGTTTGGAATTCAATTAAGGAGGGATTCCCTGGGAAAGAGTATTTAAAGTCTCTTCATGATAGACAAAGGAAGCTAGAGTGTGGCCCATGTCAGAGCTAGCACGTAAAGGCTGTCTGCTTGCAGTGATGAGGAATGTAGGCAGGAGCGGTCGTTCTTATGTGACCAGCGTGAGAGTGAGCTCTCTATTACAGGTCAGCCGAGGACTGCACTGGCATTTTATACTCTTGGTCACTTTAGGAAGCGTGTTCACTTGTTCCCAAGAGAGGAGGTCTGTGAATTCAAGGTCAGATGTCACTGTGTGGCCTGTGTAGAGTGAGTGCCTACTGTGAGCACAGGATGTCACATACAAGGTTTACTCCAGTATCTTCAGTTAAAGTCAGCCAGACTTTATAAACTTCATAAAGTCTTGAGTTTAAAATTTGCTTGGGTTCTTCTTTATAAATACCTAAATAAAGGACCTTACCTGACCATAGCCAAGATGTTAATGGCAAAAGTGGGCCAAACCACATAAGGAGGGTGGTTCATCTCTCTCTCCTTCTCTCTCTCTCTCTCTTTTATTTTTTGGGGTTTATTTTGGTGATCATGGGTCTTGAACTTAGGGCCTGAGCACAGTGTCTTGTTGTTGTTTTGTTTTGTTTTTATAAGTTGTGGGGCCTGGGAATTGTCCCTGAGCTCTTTTGCTCAAGCTAGTCCTTTACCATCTTTGAGTCACAGGACAACTTCCAGTTTTCTAGTGGTTAGAGATAAGAGTCTCACAGACTTTCCCAACTATGCTGGCTTTGAACCTCCATCATCAGCCTCATGAGGAGTTAACAAGGGAGACCCACCAGAGCCTGACTGAGCATTGTCCTTGAGCTTTTGTGCTCAAGGCTAGTGCTCTACCACTTTGAGCCACAGGTCCACTTCCAGTTTTCTGGTGGTTATTGGGAGATAAGAGTCTCATGGACTTTCCTGACTGGGTGGCTTTGAACCTTGATCCTCAGATCTCAGCCTCCTGATTAGCTAGGATCATAGATGTGAGTCACTGGCACCTGGCCATATCTTAACTATGTGTGCTTTGTGCCACTGGGGGCATCTCGAGGCTTTTCTTTCTCTGATTCCATTTCTTTGAAAAGTAAGATACATTGCTAATTGTTCCCCAAATCTCTCTCCTTATTTCATAGTTACAAAGTTCAGTCTGAGTATATGGCCACTCATATGCCAGCCTCCTTTGCTGTTAGATGTGGCTAAATATTTGAGAAGTAAATAAAAGGCACCAATGATGTGGGTAACTTACATATCACTTTAAAAAGAAAATGAAGGCTGGGAGTGTGGCTTAGTGGTAGAGTGCTCACCTAGCATGCATGAAGCCCTTGTTCAATTCCTCAGTGCCACATAAAAAGAAAAGGCGGAAAGTGGCGCTATGGCTTAAGTGATAGAGCGCTTGCCTTGAGCAAAAAAGAATCTCAGGGACAGTGCCCAGGCCCTGAGTTCAGGCTCCAGGACTGGAAAAAAAAAGAAAGAAAGAAAGAAAGGAAAAGAAAAGAAAATGCCCTCTGGCCAGGCGCTGGTCTATATTCCTAGCCACTCAGCAGGCTGAGATCTGAGGATCATGATTCAAAGCCAGCCCGGCCAGGAAAGTCCATGACTCTCTTATCTCCAATAAACCACCAGAAAACTGGAAGTGGCACTGTGGCTCAAGCGGTAGAGCGCTAGCCTTGAGGTGAGGAGCTGAGGGACAGTGCCCAGGCCAAGTTCAAGCCCCATGACGAACAACAAAAAAAGAAAAGAAAAGAGAGAAAGAAAGAAAGAAAAGACAGAACGAAAGAAAGGAAGGAAAGCAGGCTTCTTTATCCAGGTAAAGTGGCTTTCTTCCACTCTTATATCTTATAGTCATGCCCTTTCTGCCCTTGTTCTCCTCGTGCTACCCAGCATGGCATCAACTCAAAATGTTTGTGGCCAATTAGTGTATCTATTTAAGGCTCCTTCCCCAAGGAGAAACTTCTTTTCTTCTCATTTAGCAAAACACATTTCACCAGCTAGCAGAACTAGAAGTTAAAGCCCATAAAAAGATACTGCTTGCACTCAACAAAAATTAGATGACTATAAAAAAAAAAAAAGGTGCCAGGCATTGGTAGCTCACATCTGTAATCCTAATTACTCAGAGGCCTGAGATCTAAGAATTGCTATTTGAAGCCAGTCCAGGCAGGAAATCTGTGAGACTCTTATCTCCAATTATCTATCAAAAAGCCTGAAATGGAGATGTGACTCAACGACAGTGCCCAGGACCTGAGTTCAAGCCCCAGGACCAGCACAAAAGCAAAGCAAAACAAAACAAAAAGTATAATTGGAGAACAAGAAAGAGCTCTTAGAAAATGCAATTAATGCTTGTAATTCTGGCTATTCAAAAGGAAGATCAAGGTTCAAAGGCAGTCTGGATAGAATTGTCCAAGAGCCTCCATCTCTAAAGTAGCCAGCAAAAAGGATGGGTAAAGGTGTGACTCAAGTGGTAGGGTACAGCTGAGAAAGCCATGAGTTTAAGCTCCAGTACTAGGTGAGTAAATAAAAATATGATAGCATGTAGGCCCAGGATATGCCAAAGCACTTTGCTGACCTTAAAGAAAATAAAGTTTGAATTTTTTTATTTCAATAGGTATCATTTTATATGGTCATATGCACATAGATATTGAGCTATGTGATCCACTCCTAAGGATAACCTAGACATATTCTAGTCGTTACAAATGAGAGAAACCATGTAGCCTATGTTTCTTTGCATCCGGCTTACTTCACCTAATATATATTTTTTCGAAGTTTTTCCATTTCTTTAAGAATGGGACAAGGGCTGGGAAGGTGGCTCAGTGGTAGAGTGCTTGCCTTGCAAGCATGAGGCCCTGGGTTCGATTCCTCAGCACCACATAAGCTGAAAAAGGTGGAAGTGGTGCTGTGGCTCAAGTGGTAGAGCACTAGCCTTGAGCTGAAGAGCTGAGGGGCAGCGCCCATGCCCAGAGTTCAGGCCCCACAACCGACAAAAAAAAAAAAAAGGGCAATGTCATTAGAGAGTGTTGAATATGGAAGCATAGTAAGACAGCCAGAATGTTCTAAAAACAGGTGTTCAGCTAGTTCTAAAAACAGCTAGTTCACCCCGGCTCACCTGTCTTTCTCTCTTACTTGGTCTGTGAACAAGAATATGGATGAATACTCAGATCTCCTAGCGGTATTCCCTTGTTCTACACCCTTGGTCTACACTGGCAGGTAACTACTCTTCTAGTCTGGGAGCTTGTAGTTCTTTTGTGTTTTTATCCAGTCCACTGATAGAAACACTAATCTCTTCCAGGAACATTCTCAAAGATACACCTAGAAATAGTGGTTTCCCAAGTCTCTAGGTATCTAATCCAATCAAATATACATTAAGCACCACATGACTATATCTCTTTTTTTTTGTCAGTTGTGTGTCTTAAACTCTGGGCCTGAGCGCTGTCCCTGCATTCTTCTGCTCAAGGCAAGAGCTCTTCTACTTGAGCCACAGTGCTACTTCCGGTTTTCTGGTGGTTAATTGGAGATAAGAGTCTCACAGATTTTCCTGTCCAGGGTGGCTCTGAACTGCGATCCTTGGATATCAACCTCTTGAATAGCTAGGATTACAGGTGTGAATCACCAAGGCCCAGCTTTTGTCTCCATTTTGATTAATAAAAATTGTCACTACTAAGCTGGGCACCAGTGGCTCACACCTGTAATCCTAGCTACTCAGGAGGCTGAGTTCTAAGGATCACCGTTCAAAGCCAGCACAGGCAAGAAAGACCATGAAGCTCTTTATCTCCAATAAACCACCAGAAAACCAGAAGTAGCGCTGTAGCTCAAGTGGTAGAATGCTAGCCTTGACCTGAAGAGCTGAGGGATCGCGCCCAGGTCCAGAATTCAAGCCCCACGACCAACAAAAAAAAATTGTCATTACTCTCATCTATTTTATTACCTTTTTTTTTTTAAGAACTAAGCTTTGTTAATTTTTTAATTCTTGTTTTCTGTTCCATTGATTTTACTCTCTTAGGTTGATTTTTGTAGTTTACTCTTCTTTTTGGCTTCTTAAATTAAGACATTATTTTGATAAATTTGAGCCTTTTTTAACATAGCTATTTGAGATCATGAGAATTATCTTAATGCTTTTTCTGCATGACAGAGTTTTCTTAGCATTTTGTTGAAACTTGCTAGTATGAATTTAGCATCTATCTGACAAATGGTGTGATTACCCCCACCCTCTAGTAGCTTGAGTGCAGATTTTTTAAAGGATAAAATTAAGGGGGATGAAGGCTTGGAGTTTTGCCAGGAAAATACACCCAATCCATTATATTTCATTTGCTACTTCACATCTCACTTCTCATCTTTCTTTTATTAGAAACATCATCTCTCATTACATTCTTCATTTGACTATTATACAGAACACATATATCCTTTGCTAATTGTCCTGTGATACCATGAGCCACAAGAGTTTCAGCTGTTGAGAATTCTTGCCAGAATAGAGGACAGAATATCAGCTATGTGGGAAAAGAAGTCAACAAAGACAGGGGCTGAGAAAAAATAGGAAGTAGTGGAAGGGAAATCCTAATGAAGCGAAAGAACAAGTGATTAGGGTTATTAGAGGAGGTACAATAGGAGGATAGGAGACTGTTTGTTGACAGTGAGGTATCTGACTTGAATGTCTTACAGATCAGTCAGCTAATTGTAAGTGAATTATTCTCATCTGCTCACGTTCCTATAGTGAATGGACAAAAGAAGGGAGTTAAGTGGGAAAGCCCAAGTGTGTTGCTTTCCTAGTTTTACAGGAGGAATAGGTCTTCTAAGATGAGAGGAATTAGAGAGCTAGGAACTCTGAAAACACTTGCCAAAGTTTTCTTCAGTGAATGAAAAAGAGGTGGTGAAGTTGCATAGTTCACTGCAATAAAAAGAGAGAATGTGTCCCAGCCGCATATCCTAAGTCCCATGAAAGTGGGAATTTTTAATGAGGTTAGAAAAAGAGTGGACTGGAAGGATGTTAATAACCAAGGAGAAGCTGACCTTGCCTGTGGAATCAAAGGGGCATGAAAATCAGAATGAAAAGTGGCTATTAATGAGGTCTGCGGGGGAAAGCCAGGTTTTAATGAGGACCAGGAGGTGTTTAAAACCTTTGATGAAAAAAAGGTTCATTGCTCACAGTATTCCCTGTGTCTCCAAGAGTCTCCTCCTGTTTTTCATTACGCACTCCCAGCCTCATGACTCGTTGCTTCTCTTCATTTTCCACTGCTGCCTTAGGTTTCCCCTCTCCTGTTTCCAATCTGCATTCATTATCTCATCTCAAGACATATTGTGCCTCATCCATCACGCATATCATCACTAACCCAGTCTGCTCCAAGAGAGATACTGTAGACCAGAGCCAGAAACCTTGAGAGAGGTTTTCTATTTGAACAATGGTTGGCCCGTATATTGTAAAACAGTTGTGAGATCATACAGATAAGTTTTCCATTTTTTAGGATGATTTTATATATAAAAAAGCAATATGGGGCTGGGAAGGTGGCTCAGTGGTAGAGCGCTTGCCTTGCATGCATGAGGCCCTGGGTTCGATTCCTCAGCACCACATAAGCAAAAAGAAAAAAGCCAGAAGTAGCACTGTGGCTCAAGTGGTAGAGCGCTAGCCTTGAGTTGAAGAGCTGAGGGACAGCGCCCAGGCCCAGAGTTCAGGCCCCACGACGGACCCCTCCCCAAAAAAAAGAAAGCAAGTAAGCAATATTTAGGGGGCAGCAGTGGCTCATACCTGTAAGCTTGCTACTTAAAAGGCTGAGGATCTAGGTTCAAAGCCAATCCAGGCAGGAAAGTCTATGAGCTTCTTAACTTGAAGTAAGCACCCTAAAAGCTGGAAGTAGAGCTGGGGGCTCAAGTGGTAGAGCAATAATAGCTCTGAGCTAAAAAGCTCAGGGACAGCACCCAAAGCCCTGAGTTCAAGCATCAGGATTGGCACCAAAAAGAAAAGAGAGAGAGACAGACAGACAGAGACAGAGACAGAGAGAGAGAGGAGAGAGAGAGAGAGAGAGAGGCTCAGTGGTAAAATGCTTACCTCACATGCATGAGGCCCTGGGTTCGATTCCTCAGCACCACATAAGCAAAAAGAAAAAAGCCGGAAGTGGCGCTGTGGCTCAAGTGGTAGAGCATTAGCCTTGAGCTGAAGAGCTGAGGAACAGCACCCAGGCCCAGATTCAAGACAAGTTGTCATGTCCAAAACGAGCTTTACAACGTCGGTGGGGGGGGGGGGGGAGGGGGGGGAGGGGGAAGGTTTGGGTTGGGGGGGGGGGGGGGGGGGGGGAGGAGGGGGAAGGAGAAGGATTGGGATTGGGGGGAGGGGGGAGGCTGGGAAGGGATGTGAAGGGTAAACAAAGGAGGAGGCTGCAATGCTTGGTAAGAAATGTACGCATTATCCTGCCCATGTAATTGTAACCCCTCTGTACAGTATGTTCACAAATAAAATAAAATAAAATTTAAAAAAAACGCCCAAACAAGAAAACAATATTTTCTATAGCAAAGCTCAAATAAAGGTTTAAGAACCCACAAACACATGAGTTTATACTTCAGGAGAAATTATGGAAGTGCTATAATTTTATTCACCTTTTACTTTTTATTCACCGTTTACTTTTGTTTTATTTTTGTTAGAAAGAAACTTGTGACTAGCGTGAAGACTCTTCATGAACAGTTTGGTGGAGTCTTCACTTACTGATATGTCCTCTGGCTTCTACTTAGCAGGTTTTTGTGGAAGCTGGGTATTGGTAGCTTGTGTCTGTAATTCTAACTGCTCAGGAGCAGACTGGGCAAGAAAGTCTGTGAGGCCCTTATTTGAAATTAACCAGCAGAGAGCCAGAAGTAGAGCTGTGGTTGAATGCCAGCCTTGCACCCAGGCCCTGGGTTCAAGCCCTAAAACAGGCACACAAGCACACAGGGACTCTGGCACGCACACACACACACACACACACACACACATACACAGACTTTCTATGGTTCTAATTAAACAACATCATATACCTTTAACTACTCCCAATACCCACAAATATTTCCTGAGACTGGAGGGGTATTGGTGAAGTTCACACAGTGGAAACCGGGAAGAACAAATACTAATGTAATAACTATTGTCATAGTGTGAATAGCTGACCTTTATAGCTTGCAGGTAAAATCCTTAAAACCATGAAAGAAAGATAGTATTTTAAATCATTTTACTCCTTTACATGTATGAATTTTTAAGCCACTGTTTTTTTTTTTTACAAGAAGAAGCCAATTTAATAATTTTTTTAGGGCTAACCCTCTCTGGCTCTGTGTGTTTACCCACCTAAATGTCGAATCTCTACATCTGTGAGTCTCCAGTTCTTCAACCCAAGCTTGACGAGCTGTGGGATCATAGCCAGCTGCTCCAGCAGGCTGGTCAGGATGATGTGCACAGCCCCGCACCAGGGCAGCATCAGGGCACTTAGCTCTTCCAGGAGGCTCAGCCTGCTGACTTGAGGAAACAGGGGACAGTTAGGAACCAGAGAATCTAAAACAGGATGAAGGCTGTGGGCGAAGGGGCAGCTTTATGTTGAATGGTTCTTCAAGTTACTCAATCTGTGATGAGAATCTGTTTGGGTTTGTTGTTTTTAAATATTCAAACACTTAAACCATGAAGACTTTGTGAACAGTGAAACTGTTCGTGATTTTCAACCAACAGTAAGTAACGAGTAAAACTGCTTAATCCTGACTTGATTCCTCCTGTATTATTCTGCAATTAACCCATCTCAGAACTGTGTCCCATGTATTTACTTTAGTGGGACTGGACTGTGGACTCTAGACTTCACACTGACGAGGCAGACATTCTACCTCTTGAGCCACGCCTCAATCCCTTTATTTGTAGGTGTGAGATAGGGTGTCATTTATACCCAGGCAGACCTAGATTGCACCTCCTTTATGCTTCTTCATGTCACTGGAATGAGAAGAACTTGACACTGAGCTCACCCTTGACTGAGATGGAGTTTCCCTAGTTTTTTCTTTATCCCTTCCCCTTAGGCTGACTTCAAATTGCAATCTCCTCTGTCATCCTCTCTGGTTCTAGTTAGGATAATAGGCTTGAGCTACCATGACTGGAAGATCTTTTTTTTTTTAAATCATTACGTACCACTATCATACCTTAAAAATATTACCAACAAAAAAGGAAGCATAAAAGGAGTAATTGGCCAGCCACCGGTAGCTCACGCTGAAATCTGAGGATTGTAGTTTGAAGCCAGCCCAGACAGGAAAATCCATGAGACTCTTATCTCAATAAACTACTCATAAAAGCCAGAAGTGATGCTGTGGCTCAAGTGTTAGAGCACTGGCCTCGAGCAAAAAAAAGAAGCTCAGGGACAGCTCCCAGGCCCAGACTTCAAACCCCAGAACCAGAAAAGAAAAGAAAAAAAGTAATTGAAGTGGGGGGGGCTATAATCAAAATATATACATGTATATAAATATCATAATAAACCCCGTAACACAACTTTAAGGATCTTATTATAATTTATTTAAGCAAACTCACCTTCAAACAGCAGACACTAACTTCCTTGAAGGAAGAAGTCAGGAGAGATGCTCAGTAAATGATGGTACACCAACTGGTGACCCAAAAGAAACCAGCTTGTAGCCGGGCACCAGTGGCTCACGCCTATAATCCTAGCTACTCAGGAGGTTGAGATCTGAGGATCACAGTTCAATGCCAGCCTGGGCAGGAAAGTCTATGAGACTCTGATCTCCAATTAACCACCAGAAAGCCAGGAGTGGCGCTGTGGTTTAAGTGGCAGAGTGCTTGTGTGCCACAAGGGCAGTTTGAGAGGGCTGATTTCCCTAAGGAGGGTAAATCTAGTAAGCACACAGAGAGAGGGACAAGAGACCTCAGGGCTCAGGCTGTGCTTTCCTAACTACCGAGTATATGTATTCATGGGTTTAGGTTGAGTCGCCATTCTTACTCAGTTCATGTAGGGCTTCATTTCCATCCTTTTCCAGGTAATTTCCAGATAAATCAAGAACACTCAGTTTGACCAAATTGTGAAGATTCTGAGCTGGAAAAATGTAACCCAAGATGAAAAGATTTTTCAGGTAACTATGTATGCATTTTAATGTTCTTAAAATAATCCTAAGTCCTTGTTTTTGCTGATGGCAATAGAAATCATTGCCTGACTTGATGGATTTTGTTTAAACAGTAAGACCAGTTGGGTGCCTGTGGCTCACACCTGTATTCTCAGGAGGCTGAGATCTGAGGATTGTGGTTAGAAGCCAGCCTGGGCAGGAAAGTCTCTGAGACTCTTTTTTTTTTTGGTCCAGTCCTGGGGCCTGAACTCTGGGCCTTGGCGCTGTCCCTCAGCTCTTCAGCTCAAGGCCACAGTGCCATTTCCAGCTTTTTTCTTTTTGCTTATGTGGTGCTGAGGAATCGAACCCAGGGCTTCATGCATGCAAGGCAAGCGCTCTACCACTGAGCCACCTTCCCAGCCCTCTGAGACTCTTATCTCCAATGAACTACCCAGAAAAAGCTGGCAGTAGTGCTGTGGCTCAAATGGTAGAACACTAGCTTTGAGTGAAAAAGGAAGCTGAGAAAAATGAAGCACATGGGCTATAAGTTCACACCCCAAGACTGGCACAAAATAAAAATGAAAAAATAAAAATAAATAAAAGGCATGACCACCTCTGTACTTTCTTTAAAGGATGCGTGTTAATGACAAAGACACAACCATTTAATAAAAATGGAAAAATGGCTCAGAGCATGGCTCAATTGGTTGAGTGCTCCTTTACTCATGTGTAAGGCTCTCAGTTCAAACTCCAGTACTGCCCCAAACAGAAATTATATATAGGGATGTAGATGCTGGTAGATAGATTTAGATATACATAGATGTAAATAAAAATACAGAAAACATATAGGTGATCAAATAGTGCTATCACATCAGCTAAGAAAAGCTTAGTTATTGTCTTTGCTTCATATATTATGCTTCAGTTTTTCCTATGGAGACTAATTAGAATTATTTTTTAAGAAATTAAAGAGCTGGGGCTGAGAAGGTGGCTCAGTGGTAGAGTGCTTGCCTTGCATGCCTGAGGCCCTGGGTTTGATTCCTGAGCACCACATAAGCAAAAAAAAAAAAAAAAAAAAACGGAAATGGCGCTGTGGCTCAAGTGGTAGAGCGCTAGCCTTGAGCTGAAGAGCTGAGGGACAGCACCCAGGCCCAGAGTTCAAGCCCCACAACCCAACCCAAAAAAGAAAAAAAAAATTAAAGAGCTGGCCAGATGCCGATGGCTCACACCCATAACTGTATCTACTCAGGAGGCTGAAATCTGAGGATCTCAGATCAGCCCAGCCAGGAAAGTCCATGAGATTCTTTTTTGTTGTTGTTGGTCATGGGATTGAGCTCTGGGCCTGTCCCTCAGCTCTTCAGCTTAAGGTTAACGCTCTACCACTTGAGCTACAGCGCCACTTCCAGTTTTCTGGTGGTTTATTGGGGATAAGAGTTTCAAGGACTTTCCTGCTGGGGCTGGCTTTGAACCGTGATCCTCATATCTCAGCCTCCTGAGTAACTAGGATTACAGGTGTGAGCCGCTGGCGCCTGGCTCTCCATGAGATTCTTATCTCCAATAAACTACTAAAAAAAGCTGGAAGTGGTGCTGTGGCTCAAGTGATAGAACACTCATCTTGAGTAAAAGAAGCTCAAGGACAGTACCCAGCCCAGAGTTCAAACCCCAGAACCAGCAAATAAATAAATAAATAATAAAGATTAATCTTTAAAAAATACCTTTTTAGCTGGGTGCCAGTGGCTCACACCTGTAATCCTAGCTACTAAGAAGGCTGAAATCTGAGGATTGCTGTTCAAAACCAGATGGGGCAGGAAAATCCATGAGACTCTGATCTCCAATAAGCTATGCAGAAAACTGGAAATGGCATGGTCACTCAAGTGGTAGAGCACTAGCTTTGAGCTCCAGACTTCAAGCCCCATGACTGACAAAAAAATTAATCTTTTTAAAACATTAAACAAGGTTTTTATGAGTTTATACAAGTGCTGTTTCATTTCTAAGCCTGCCTTTCCCAGTGTCAAGTAGAGAAGTGCAGGAATGTGTTCATAATTCGCAGGCTCCCTATATTTGTCCTGCCTTATTCAACTATGACTTTAACTGTAAATATATGTTAATATATTTCCTTTCTGATCCTTGTAGACATCTAGTGATTTTATAGTCCAACTTAGTAAGGGTGACTCCATTTTTTTCTATGCTAATACTGGGGCTTGAATTCAGAGCCTGTTTTTCACTCAAGGCTGGTACTCTACCACTTGAACCACAGCTCTACTTCTGACTTTTTGCTAGTTACTTGAAGATAAGAGTCTCGCGGAGGGCTGGGAAGGTGGCTCAGTGGTAGAGCGCTTGCCTTGCATGCATAAGGCCCTGGGTTCGATTCCTCAGCACCACATAAGCAGAAAAAGCCAGAAGTGGTGCTGTGGCTCAAGTGGTAGAGCGCTAGCTTTGAGCTAAAGAGCTGAGGGACAGCACCCGGGCCCAGAGTTCAGGCCCCACGACTGACACACACAAAAAATGTCTCACAGACCTTCCACATGGGCTGGCTGGAACTGCAATCCTTAGATCTCAGCCTCTTCAGTGCTAGGGTTGGTTACAGGTATGAGCCACAGTGCCTGGATTCCTCCTCTGAGAGGTTCAGTGTTCATATACCATATCTCCTCATCTGTGGAATCCTCCTTCAGTTAAGGGAGGCAGTGGTTACCTAGAGTTCTGATGGAATTTGCTGAGAGGCAGCAGGAGACCAACTGGAGTTCCTGAAGGTCACAGGGCTCGCTTGACAGAGACTTTACTATGTACTCCATTCCCTTTCCAATGTCACACAAGTGAGTCAGATGAAATAAACTCATCTTCTTCAGATATGCCAGACCTTTTGCTGCAAGGAGATTGGAAAGAAATGCATTGGGTTCACTCTTACTGTAACTTTGTCATCATGAAATGTGCTGGGACCACTGTCACTTTCACTACTCAAGCTGCAGGTGGAGGCTGATTTCAGAGGAGGAGCAGGGGACTATATCCTTTTGGAGTGTTCCTGGTATAAATGGCTATGGCTTCCAGAAGTCAAAGCATCAGGGGTCAGCCTGATGGCTTTAGAATGAAGACCACATGGAAGTGGCGCCGTAGCTCAAGTGGTAGAGCGCTTGCTTTGAGCTAAAGAGCTGAGGGACAGCGCCCAGTCCCAGAGTTCAAGCCCCACGACCAACAAAAAAAAAAAGAGAGAGAGAAATAGAATGAAGACCACATCCAATGCAGCATGGAGAAAGATTTATCTTATATCAACAATATTATTGAAAATATCATAAATTCCTTCCTTCCTTCCCCTCCCCCTCTCTCCTGGAATTTAAAGTCATGAACTTATGCTTGCTAAGCAGGTGCTCTACCAGTGCCTCATCCAAAATATTCTTCATTTTTAGGTCTAAAGTTAATATAGAGTTAAGGATTGAATAGGTGTAACATTATATCTTGATTTTACTGTAACCTATAGGAAAGAAGCGCACTGCTTGGGAGTCTCTCTCTCTCTCTCTGTTTATCCTTATGTGTGTGCACATGTGCACACACACACTAGCACACACGCACATGTGATGAGGATCAAACCTAGAGCCTTCTACATGTTAGACAAGTGTTCTATCACTGAGCTGTGAGGAAATCACAGATAATGTATGGTGCCAGGCGCAGAGCAAATGCTCATTGTTGTTATGGGAGCACATAACACTTAGAGGTGTGAGCAAGACTTTGTAGACACATTGATTTCTGGATTCACTATTCAATAATTGTGTGAGCTGGGCAAATCATTTAACCTTCTAGCTGTGGCTTTAGGGATCCTTATACCTACAGACTAGAGTAAGGGTTCTGTGAGAAAATATGTAGAGTTGTGTCTAATCTATTACAGAGTCACCTGTTACTCGACAGTACATTATTGCTAATATACATATCCTGGCTTATTCAAGTTCAGACCTTTATTCCTTAATAGCAGAAGCAGAGCTGGGAGTATAGTTTAGTGGTAGAACACTTGCCTAGTAAGGGTAAAGCTCTGAATTTGATCTCAGCACTATAAGAAAAAATGAATAAGTAATAGAAGCAGATTATCTTAGAGAGATGCCCTTGGCCCTTTTCTACTAATTGTTGAGACTTAGAGCAAGTCAATAAGCAATTCTAGGTACCAGTGGACTTTCTATAAAATCAATGAGTGAAATAGATGCGCTCAGGCTTCCTTTCAGCTTGAATAATCTGTGTGATTCATTGATAGGCAATATGTGTTTCCTGAGTGCAGTACTGGGTATTCTCCTATAGCCTATATATAAAAAAAGAGCCAGTCATGTTTTAATTATAGGATAGAGTCATCCTTTGGCAGGAAGCAGACAAAGAGGAACAGGCTGAAAGGGAGAGAGGAACATTTTCCTGAGGAAAAAAGTTAACCATAAAAGCAGAGACAGGAAAGAGCAGATTCAACAGGAATCCTTCCTGTCTGTAGTGCCTGGGTCTCCATGGGAAAACGTATGTTCTGCTTGTGTTCCTGGATTTTTCTCTATCTCTTCTTTGCTTCATCTCATTTTAATTATGAATTTTTACTTAATTATGAAACAAAAGTATAAGCATTTTTATATTATTTTAGTGCTTTAAATATAAACATAACTGGATATTGGTGGCTCATACCTGTAATTCTAGCTACTCAGGAGACTGAGGATCATGGTTCTAAGCCAGCCCAGCCAAGAAAGTCTGTTAGACTTTAATTAAGCAGCAAATAGTTAGAAGTGGAGTTGTGTCTCAAGTGGTAGAGCAAAAAAGCTAAGGATCCAGGAGATGGAAACCTTTGTTGTTGTGGTTTTCTTTTCTTTTTGTTTTATTTGTTCATTTATCTGTCGGGGAGTGGGGGCGGGGGGGGGCAAGGACAGCACAGAAACGGAGGAACAAAGAATGAAGAACAAATGCAGCAGTGGTTCTCACTAGATCCTACGTTGAAAATAAACTTACAACTTGTGGTTGGGGCAGGAGGAAAAAAGTGGGAGAGTGAGGGAAGTGGTGACATTGTTTGAAAGAAATGCACTCATTAACTGACTTATGTAACTGTAATGTCTCTGTACATCATCTTTATAATAACAATTATTTTTGTTTTTTTGTTTTTTGATCTGGTCGTGGGGCCTGAACTCTGGGCCTGAGTGCTGTCCCTCAGTTCTTCAGCTCAAGGCTAGTGCTCTACCACTTGAGCCACAGCGCCACTTTCGGCATTTTTCTTTTTGCTTATAACAATTATTAAAAAAAAAAAAACCAAGCTAGGCCAGGCACCAGTGGCTCACGCCTATAATCCTAGCTACGCAGGAGGCTGAGATCCAAGTATCACAGTTCAAAGCCAGCCCAGGCAGAAAAGTCCATGAGACTCTTGTCTCCAATTAACCACCAGAAAACTGGAAGTGGCACTGTGGCTCAAGTGGTAGAGTGCTAGCCTTGAGCTGAAGAGCTCAGGGACAGCACCAGGCCAGAGTTCAAGTCCCATGACTGGAAGAAAAATAAAAGCTAAGGGATAGCACCTAGGCCCTAAGTTCAAACCCCAGTATAAGCACAAAAATGGGAGGGTGGGCAGGGAGATTTACACTCTAATGATGTGTAGTGCTGAAGGATTGCGTTAAGAGAAAGGAAGGGGGGCTGGGAAGGTGGCTCAGTGGTAGAGTGCTTGCCTTGCATGCATGTGACCCTGGGTTCGATTCCTCAGCACCACATATGCAAAAAGAAAAAAGCCGGAAGTGGCACTGTGGCTCAAGTGGTAGAGGGCTAGCCTTGAGCTGAAGAGCTCAGGGACACCACTGAAACCCAGAGTTCAGGCTGAGAGAGAGAGAGAGAGAGAGAGGAAAAGCATCCAGGGAAACCAAGGTGGTCACCTGTGCCTCTCCTTATGCAGAAGTGAGCAGACCCAGAATCTTAAGCCAACCATACTTATGTGAGTGAAAGCGGTAGAGAAAACAAAAATGTGACCTAGTTTTATAGCATCTTCCTCATTCATCTTAATGTTATCCAATATGAGCTTCGTAAGGTTCTTCAAATTACCCAAGCTGTCGGTCAGACCACCTGCCAAAAGAGAAACACTGGATGTGTTCACCTGAGATTTACTGTGAGTGATTTACTATGTTTCTTACTAACACTGCCATTCCTATTACCAAATATAAGACATTAGCTATCACCAGGGACAAGAAATGCTCAGGGAATTGATATCATATTTTTTTGGTCAGAAATAGGCATTGTACTTAACTATAAGTATGCTGTCCAAATATAATGAAATCTTAGACTATATACAAATAACAGAAAGCTAACAGGTTCATCTCCAAACACTTCAAAATTGAACAACATATGTGCAAATAATCATGTATCAAAGAAAATTAGATTTTGGGTTTTTTATTTTTGTTGTATGTGCCAGGCCTGGGGCTAGAACTCAGGGACTGAGCACCATCTCTGAGCTTTAGTGCTCAAGGCAAGCTGGTGCTCTAATACCATGTCCAGCTTTTTTGCTAGTTAATGGGAGGTAAAAGTCTCATGGACTTTCTTGCCCAATCTGGCTCTGAAACACAATCCTCAGATCTCAGCTTCCTGAAAAGCTTGGATTACAACAAGCTTGAGCCACCAACACCTGGCTCAGATAAATATATTTTGATAAATATAGAAATAAAAATAAAATCTTTAGCTAACAAAGTGCTTGCAGGGTTAAGCTCTGATAGCTCATGTCTGTAAATGCTAGCTACTCAGGAGGCTGGGATCTGAGGATCCCAGTTTGAAGTCAGTCTAGGCAGAGAAACCTGAGAGACTCATATCTCCAATTAACTGACAAAAAAGCCAGAAGTGGATGTGTGACTTAAGTGGTAGAACACCAGCCTTACGAGAAAAAGCTAAACAAGAACACAAGGCCCTGAGTTCAAGCACCATGACTGGAAAAAATTGCTTATGTTGATGTTTATAATATTAAATGCTTATAATTAGAAATAAATCCATAATCCAAGATTATTACTTTAAAGACCAAGAAAGCAGGGCTGCCAGGGGCTCACATCTGTAATCCTAACTAGTCAGGAGGATGAGATCTGAGGATCACAGTTCAAAGTCAGCCTCGGCAGGAAAGTCCCTGAGACCAAAAAGTTGGAAGTAGAGCTACAAATCAAGTGGTAGAGTGAAAACCGTGAGCAAAAAAAGAAAAGCTCAGAGAGACAGCGCCCAGGCCCTGGGTTCAAGCCCCAGGACTGGTACAAAGAAGAAAAAAAAGCCAGTTCAAGAAAGCCATAGGGTACGTGCTGTGTCCACAGTAGCCGGCTGGGCTGGGTGATGTGTGCAGCTGCAGAGCGAAGCATACCTGGCAGCCGCTGGGTCTGCAGGCTGCGGATGCTGAGGGCGGTCAGCGGCGTCACAGAGGTGATGTGCTGCTCGTCCTCTGTGGTGAGGGGGCTGCCTTCCACCACGAGGGAGTGAATGTTCCTGCAGGTGCTGAGGATCACACTGAGGTTTCCGGCCACCCCAGCACATCGCTTGACATACAGTTTGAGGCTGGTGGCAGAGCTGAATATCTTTTCCAGGTACTTGATGTCCCGCTTATTCAGCCTGCTGAAGTCCCGGAGTGTGACCTCCAGAGTCTTGAGCTCCTGCTTCCAGTTGAAGAACAGAGACACAGCGCGGCTGGGAATGTAGGTTTGCACGGATGCCGCGGTGTCTCGGGGGGCCTGGTCCCCCGCAGCCACAGCCCCTCCAGACAAGTCGAGGATAATGAAGTCCAGCGCGCTCGCACAGTTAGGCAAGTGTTCGAAGAAGTCGAATAAATAATCAGGGATGTTGTCCGAGTTGATGTACAGACTCTTACCACGAAAGAAAGTTTCAAATTCTTGGCTCAGGGCCGATCTGGATATGCTCTCGTGGAAGAAACTGACGCCACACTCGGCGAAGGAGCTGATGTTGATGGCTTTCAGAAGCTCTTGCTCCCGGGTGCTCGTCATGCTTTGTATGGACTCCTGCCTCCAGAGAGGCCTCTTGGTGACAGAAAGCCCCAGCAGGCTGCCGTGTTCATACACCACCGCCAGGTGCCTCATGACAGCCCTGGTGGCTTCTGCAGATGACCCGCACGTGTACAAGAGCAGGTTGCTGTACAGAGAGGTAATGTCTGAAATGGAAACCATTTTCTGCAAGTAACCATCTCCCTTGCTCACCTCCTCTGGCACGGGAGACCCCAACAAGCTGCTGAGTCTTCGTCCTGCAGTGTACTCCTGGAAGGACTGGTGAAAGAATTTATACTTGGGCTTGAACCTCTGGGCCGTGTATTTGCAGAGGAGGCCAGTGGTGAGCAGGACGTCCTCGTTCACGCTGGAGATGTCCTCCGGCTCGAAATCAAAGCGATGGGAGAACACGCCTTCGAGAGCCAGGTCTCCACAGTGCTCCAGGCTCCGCGTGAAGTCGCTGGCAGTCACGCCTGTGTGTCTGTGCTTGTTTTTCTGGATCAGCAGATCATAGAAGGTCCGGAACAGGGTGGTTTGGGTGTGAGAGTAGAACTTGGTTTTCCCCATTTGGATGGCACAGGTGATGACCACGAAGAGAGGGGTCTTCATTAGGTTCTGCAAGCACCTGGAGTTCTGCATTTGGAGCAACAAGCCTTCAGCAAGCTCCTTGATCAGCACCTCCTGGATGAGAGTCCTGGCACTGTTCTCCGGCATGTCCCCCACTTCCACAGTGAGGGCCCCAAACTGCCTGATGTGTCTCAGACACTCGGTGGTGGTGGTGACCATGACCATGTTACGGAATCGGTGGTTGGCCTTGATCAGGGCTTCGATCTCTGGGCAGTTCTGGGGCTGGAATTCATTGTAGCCATCGAGGAGAAAAAGAACGTCCTGCCGTAGCTTCTGCAGCAGGGCCATGAAGGTTTGCTTCCCGATCGTGTCAGGTATTTCCAGCAGCTGATCACACAGGGTTTCGAAGAGGCCACCCTGGGCCCTGCGCAGCCGTACAAAGAAGACGAATTTGAACTTGGCCAGGGCCTTGCACTCCCTGGAGGCCCAGAGCATGGCGATTCTCTGTAGCAGGGTGGACTTGCCCTTGCCTGACTCCCCTTCGATGAGGCAGGGGCTCTGTAGCTGCTCCAGCAGGCTGTTGAGGGTCAGCTGTTCCACGCGGTGGTGGTGCTGGTCTTTCCTCCACAGGACAGGTTCTGTGAAGGTGCTCTTCAAATTAAAAATAATGTCAATATCTTCTCCTAGAGGATAGAAGTTCAGGAAAGAGGGGCTGTGGTATAATTCCTTTAAATCCTGAGCCAGAGCCTCCAGCTCTCCTTCTGATGGCTGATGAAAAAGGCCTGTTGGAGAAGAGGGGGACATCAGAGTGGATGTTCAGGGGGATTCAGTGTCTGCTCAAGAGTTCAGAACCAGGCAGGTGGCGAGGCTGAGAGCCTCCTTCTGGACCCTTGAATTCCCCTTCACTTCCTTCCTTCCTTCCTTCCTTCCTTCCTTCCTTTTCTCTCTCTTTCTCCTTCTCTCCCTCTCTCCCTCTTTCCCTCTCTCCCTCTCTCTCTCTCTCTCTCTCTCTCTCTCTCTCTCTCTCTCTCTTTCTCTCACCAGTCCTGGGCTTGAACTCAGGACCTGGGCACTGTCCTTGAGCTTCTTTTGCTCAAGGCTAGCACTCTACCACTTAAGCCACAGCACCACTTCTGGCTATTTCTGTTTATGTGATACTGAGGAATGGAACCCAGGGCTTCATGCATGCGAGGCAAGCGCTAAGCCACATTCCCAGGTCTCGGGCCCTTGACTTTCTTTCTTCAGTTCTGAGCTACCACAAAGAGCTCCAAGTATCTACTTCTGCTTTCTCCCCCAGTGCCCTCTCACTTTCACCCACTTTTGCCTGCCATTTTCCACAAACAAATCCTACAGCAGCTTGCTGGAGAGGGGCGGGATCTGTATTTGGGTGAAGGAAGTGAAGATTTGGCTGAGAAATGGTGGTTACAGGTGATTTTCAACCAATTAGGCCTTAATCTTGGGCAACATTTGTCAGAATATAATTTATTCATTTAAAATCATTACAACTAAGTTGGGTCACACCTGTAATCCTAGCTACTCAGGAAGCTGAGATCTAAGGATAGAGGTTTTAAGCCAGCTTGGGCAGGAAAGTCCACTAGACTCTTATATTTCCAATTAACCCCCAAAATGCTGAAAGTGGGGCTGTGACTCAAGTGGTGGAGCGCTAGCCTTGAAGGAAAAGTTATGGGACAGTGCCCAGGCCTTGAGTTCAAGCCACAAAAATCAATAAAATAAAATCAATAAAACTGAAGTCTTGCTTCATGAAAAATTAGTTTCCTTGAGTCCATCAGGCTCTTTACTCCAGTGCTAGAACCATAGAGTAGGTAGTCAGTTGGGCCATTTACCCATAGTCAGTTTAAGCAATGTTCACTCAAATATATTTATGGTCCTGTTATGCTTTTCTTTTTCTTTTCATTTGTTTGTTGGTTGGTTTATTTTTGAGAGAGGGTCTCACTCTGTGGGCAAGACTGATTCAGTCTTACAATCCACCTACCTCAGCATCCTGAGTGATAGGGTTACAGGCTTATGCCACCATACCTGGTATTCCGCTCATACTTTGAAGTGAGGCTATACTAAATCATTTATTCTCTGGCTCTGAGTCTTATTACATATTTGGCTTTACCACCAAGTGATCTCATGAGAGCTTATCCTTAGCATGAATCAAAGCCTATTTTCAGGTGATAGAAAGATAAAGGGAAAAAGGCTCTGTAATGAGGTGGGGGGGTCCTGTTCTCTCTTGGTTTATTCTCTTTGGAGAAACAGATACAAGCAAAGTGATAACTTACTTTGTCCATTTAAGTCCTGATACACTGGGTAGTTCCATTTCTCCAGGGATTTAAGGAAGAGGTTACAGGCCTCTGAGCCCTTCTTCAAAATCATGTGAATGATTTCTCTAGCAGCATCCTGTTCCACCTTCTCACAGCAGATAACCTTCACTTCTTCACCATTCAGCACGTTCCAAACGAACAGATCATCCACAATTTGCTTTATGACAGTCATGCCCATCCTCTGAATAAGGACTTGACTGTTGTCCTTTATGAAATTCACTGAGGAGATGAAAGAAATATATACATATATATGTGTATATATATATGTATGAATATACACATATGAATATACACATATATGTGGGAATTTGCATAAAACATGCAGGTCAGCCTCTGTTTCATAGCATGAGGGCTATGTGCTTTTTCCTACTGGGCCCATCTTGAGTTATGGAGATGCCAAATGCTTGAATTTCAGGCTCTCAGGAAATACTCTGCAAAACTCTAACCTGAGTTTGAACCAGGAAAATGGTTTTGTCTTGGTGATGAAGAAAGGTAAGTAATCTGGTCCTCTGATATAAAGGAATCTTCAGAGAGGCCACAATAGTGAAACTATGGACGTTAGAATAATGACAAGGGGCTGGGCACTGGTGACTCACGCCTGTAATCCTAGCTACTCAGGAGGTTGAGCTCTGAGAATCACGGTTCAAGGCCAGCCCAGGCAGAAAAGTCCTGATACTCTTACCTCCAATTAACCACCAGAAAAATCAGAAGTGGTGTTGTAGCTCCAAGTGGTAGAGTGCTAACCTTGAGTGAAGAAGCCTAGGGAGAGCACCCAGGCCCTGAACTCAAGCCCCACAACTGACCAAAAAACAAAAAGAAAAAAGAATAATGACAATGGCCTAATATCGGGTAACCCTAGCAAGTTACTAAACTTCTTTGAACGTGTGTGTGTGTGTGTGTGTGTGTGTGTGTGTGTGTGTGTGTGTTTGTACACTGGTACTGGGACTTGAATTTGGGGCCTGGGCACTGTTCCTGGGATCCTTTTGCTCAAGGCTAGCACTCTATTACTAGAGCCATAGGTCCACTTCCTGCTCTTTAGTGTTTAATTGGCAATAGAATCTCATGGACTTTTTGTGCCCTAGCTGACTTTCAATTTCAGCAGTGATCCTCAGATCTCAGCCCCCTGAGTAGCTAAGTAGCTAGGATTACAGGCCTCAGCCCTGAGTGCCTGGCTTTTTTTCCCCAATGGTAGTAGTACTGGGATTTGAGCTTAGGGCTTCATGCTTGCTAAGCAGGAGCTCTACCACTTGAATCACACCCCTGGCCCTTGAACCTGTTTGAGTGAAATGTTTCTAAATGTGTAATAAGCTGGCTCTCTGGAGAGAGAGGGTCTAATTCGTAGCACTTACTCATTCCTATAACTGATTCAGTATTTCTACCATGACCAATTTCAAGCTGACAACATATGTCAACTGGCTAACAGCAATCAGAACATTCTGTAATCCAGTGTCCTAATAAGTAAAAATCAGCTCTATCATATCATGTGATTTCTCATCTTTGTGTGTCTAGAAGATGTGTGAGAATGGTATGTAATTTATGAATTATAAGAATTCATGTGTGGTATCTCACAAAAAGTAGTAGCTTTGTCATTATCCAAAAAGCATGTTCTATCTCTCACAAATGTTGGCCTGTTCTAAAAAGTATATTTGTAAAATATTAAACTATCTCCAGTCAAGTATCTCTCATCCCTTCTCCCAGTCTCTGTGGAAACTGGGTAGGTTTTGTGTCTGGCCTGCAAGATCTAATTCAAAAATGATGATCAAGCAGGTGCTGGTGGCTCATGCTTATAATGCTAACAACTTAGAAGGCTGAGATTGGAAAATCAAGGTTTGATACCAGCCTGGACAGAAAAGTCCTTGGGACTCATCTCCAGTTACTCAGCAAAAAGCCTCAAATGGCAGAGTGCCATCTTGGAACAAAAAAAGCCAAGTAAGAACCAGAGGTCCTGAATTTAAGCTCCCATGCCAGCACCAAAGGGGGAAAAGGGCAGGTGAAAGTGTACCCACACGCTGAACTGCTCTGCCCACTTGTCATTCGATGACACGTCTCCCTGGTTTTTCACCATCAGGCAGGCTGTGTGATTTTGCTTCCTATAGTAGGTCGTTCCTGGCTTTCAAACCTTTTTTGACTTACTGGAGAGTGAAGATCCTTCTCCCAAAGGCTCCCAAGACCTCTGGGGTTAGAAATGCAGCATCAGGCACCCCAAGCCCACATGCCACTCTACTCCCCACCATGGCAACTCGCTGCTATTACCCTAAGCTGAGTTGTTGCCCATTCCTAGGTACCTGTCCCATAAGAGAGTTCTGTATTCTCCTTCTGAGATCTTAGATGTAGTCTTGGCTTCCACATCCCCCTTCTACAGATAGGCTCTAGGTCAGTCTAGTCATGATCTTTATTTTGCATTGAAAGATGTGATTCTAGCAAGGCCTCGAGAATTATGTACCTCCACAAGACTAGCCTCACTGTGGACATGGCTTCACTGTAAAAGGAAGACCCATTTGAAACACTCATGATATCAATTATATATATATATATATATATATATATATATATCAGTTTAAAAGCAAACTACATAACTATATCTACTCTAGGATTACAAGTGTGGCTCAGAGTACAGTGCCTGCACAGTAAGCAGGAGGACATGAGTTCAAACCTAGTATCATACCCACATATACAAAAAGCCTTCTCTATATAACAGATTCTTAGTACTGATCATAATGTATCTTCATGCTAGAAATTATTTAATTGCAAGACATAGTTATTACTAATCAAGTATTACAGGTATAAAATATTATAGATATAAAATATTACTAACTATATTATATATCTGAAAGATAGCCTTCTTTTTTTGTGGGGAGGGGGTGTCCGGTCGTGGGGCCTGAACTCTGGGCCTGGGCGCTGTCCCTCAGCTCTTCAGCTCAAGGCTAGTGTGCTCTACCACTTGAGCCAGAGTGCCACTTCCGGCTTTTTTCTTTTTGCTTATGTGGTGCTGAGGAATCGAACTCAGGGCCTCATGCATGCAATGCAAGTACTTTACCACTGAGCCACCTTCCCAGCCCTAAGATATCCTTCTTAACCATGGTAAATCTCCATGAATGGGGATATCACCCTCTTCTTTAACCAAATAGATGAGAGCAATATTTCTGATTCATTCAATCATAATACATTCTTATGAGAACATCTCTGTGTAAACCAGCCCTGAAGAGTAGAGGGGTTTTGAAACAATCACCATTTTCTATATTTGGACTAGCCAATATGCTAGCTACAAGCTCGTATGTGGCTATTGAGCATTTGAAATGTAGCTCAAGTGACTAAACAACTGAAGTTCACATTAAATTTTATATTGTCACTCACAGTAAATAGACACAGGCAGCCAGTGACTACCTACTATATTGGCTAGCTCAGGTCTCTACCTATCATCAAATGTGTAGAGGTAACTGTGGGCGCCACTCATACCAAAATCACTTATTCACAAAGATCTGGATTGGCATAGTTATCTGATGCCCAGGTGGAAGAAGATGGCCTAATGGTCAATTTCATGGAACCAACAGTTTATTTTATCTTACTTTTTCTTGCCAGTCCTGGGCCTTGAACTCAGGATCTGGGCACTGTCCCTGAGTTTTGTTTTTTTGTTTTTTTTTTTTTGCTCAAGGCTAGCACTCTACCACTTGTTACTACAACACCACTCTGGCCTTTTCTGTTTATGTGGTATTGAGGAGTTGAACCCAGGGCTTCATGCATGCTAAGCAAGCAGTCTACCATTAAGCCACATTCCTAACCCTAACCAACAATATATTTATTTTTTTATTCTATTTTTGTCAGTCATGGGGCTTGAACTCTAGGTGCTATCCCTCAGCTCTTCAGCTCAAGGCGAGCACTCTACCACTTGAGCCACAGTGGCTCAAGTGATTAATTGGAGATAAGAGTCTCACAGACTTTCCTGCCTGAGCTGGCTTTGAACTGTGATCCTCAGCTCTCATCCTCCTGAGTAGGTAGGATTACAGGCATGAGACACCAGCACCTCGCTCCAAACCAACAGTTTAAAACATGCATCTGGTCACTCTGTGTAAGTCCTACCCTCTCTGTGGTCTACTTTTTCCTACAGGCTGACATATTTGTAAATGAATCCCCAAAACAATAGAAAACTATTCACGGAAATGTCCACAGATAACTAATCAGAGGAAGACATGAATTGATTTTCCATTCAGTATCATCAACATTTGGTATCCTATTAGATAATCAAGTGGATGTTACTTGTGATATACTTACTTGTTCTGAATAAAATGTTGCCACTTTCTGCATCTCAGTAGAAGATACTATTTCCAAAGGATGTGTGAAAGACAGTCCTTGTATGCCCTTTTCTTTCTGCCATGCTACTCTTCATTCTATAAAATGAACAACACAAAAAGAATCCGGTGTATTCTATATGTATGTACATATATGAGAAAATGATGGCAAAAATCTATTTGAAGCCACTGGATATTTGCAGTCAAAACCTAAAGAGAGCTTAGGTGTTATGACTCCTGTCCTGGAGCTCTAGACTGTGCTGAAGGAGAGCTTTGCAAAGTTCCTTCCTATTGATACTGGTCAGAGCTAAGAGAGTAACTGAGAATTAAACACTGAAAGATGGTACAAGTAAGTGTCAGATAGAATACTGCTAGGTTCGTGTGGTGGGCTGGGGGGAGGGTGTTTCTTCAGGTAGCCCAGAAAAAAGCAATCTGGATTGGAATTATCACAGGCAGACAGCATGTGAGAGGATTTTGAAGCTTAAGCATTTGTGAAACTCATTGAAGATCTGTGCTTTCAATTAACACATACTAAAAAAAAAAAAAAAGAATGACAGGAAATAAAACAGGATTTGTGGTAGGGAGTGTTACAGGCGGGAGCAGGAAGAGCTAAGGAAGAGGGTAAATGAGAATGAATAAGGTCTATGAGGTTGTTTGCATGTAAAAAAATAGAACAATTGAGCCAGATGAAATCATTTTAAGAAGGGGAGTGGGGTAACAAGAGTAATAAAGGGATGAGTTTGAGACACATGTATATGTATGTGATACTTTATAATTTTAGCTTTTTCATTGTGGTATTGATTCATATTTTGAGAAAAATTTATGGTGTGAGATTAAAAAAAAATTGAGGTTGGGGCTGGGAAGGTGGCTCAGTGGTAGAGCGCTTGCCTTGCATGCCTGAGGCCCTGGGTTCGATTCCCCAGCACCGCATAAGCAAAAATAAAAAGCCGGAAGTGGTGCTGTGGCTCAAGTGGTAGAGCGCTAGCCTTGAGCTGAAGAGCTGAGGGACAGCGCCCAGGCCCAGAGTTCAGGCCCCACGACCAGACCCCCCCAAAAAAATTGAGGTTGCTTGATAAATTTATCTGGAAATCAGGTCCTATAAGTCCTCCAATTTTGTTTTTTTTTTTCAAAATTGTTTGTATTTCCAGATAAATTTTAAAACAAGCTTATTAGTTTCTATTTCTACTTGTTTTTATTTTTTCTGCGTCATTCCTGAGGCTTGAGCTCAGGGTCGGGGCACTCTCCCTGAGCTTATGTTCTCAAGACTAGTGCCCTACCAGTTGAGCCTCACCTCCACTTTCAGCTTTTTGGTGCTTAATTGAAGATAAGAGTTTTACAGACTTTCCTACTAGGGCTGCCTTCAAACTGCAATCTTCAATCTCAGCCTCCTTTTTTTTTATATTTTATTTTATTTGTGAAGATACTGTACAGAGGGGTTACAATTACATGGGCAGGATAATGCGTACATTTCTTACCAAGCATTGCAGCCTCCTCCTTTGGTTTACCCTTCACATCCCTTCCCAGCCACCCCCCTCCCAAATCTCAGCCTCTTGAGTAGCTAGGATCATAGGCATGAGCCACTGGCCCTCATCCATTTCCACCTGTTTGGTTTTTGTTGTTGTTGTTTTGGCAGGGGAGGGGGGGCTCATGCAGCGAGGCTGGGGTGGGGGGGGGAGGGGGGGAGGAACCTCAGTCATGGGGCTTGAACTCTGGGCCTGAGCTATTTGGCTCAAGGTGAGCACTCTACTCTACCACTTGAGCCACAGCGCCACTTCCAGTTTCCTGGAGGTTAATTGGAAATAAGAGTCTCACAGACTTTCGTGCCTGGGCTGGCTTTGAACCGTGATCCTCAGATCTCAGCCTCCTGAGTAGCTAGGATTATAGGCATGAGCCACCCTCACCTGGCTAGCTTTTTAGTTTCTATTTTTAAAAGATACTTTTTTGACTTCTGGAATGTAAATGTGACTCTGGCCTAGCAAGTTATAAACTAAATAAACTAAAAATCAGCAACATATGCTTCTACTTACCTAGGCTATCTAGGTAGTCACATAAATAGACGCATAAAGTAGTATGGGAGTTGCCAGGGGCTGTGGGGAAGGGGAAGGAAAGAACTGTTGTTTAGTAATTTTTCACTCTTAGTTTCATTCTGGCCATTCTTATCATTAATATCACTATATAACTGATACTGGGAATAGTTGTATAAAGGAGGGAGAGTGTTCACAATGATTGGTTCATTTGTTAAATATGCCAAGTATATTTAATATTAGCTATAACGGTGCTGGGCCCAGGGACCTGGTGTGAGGAGCCAGGGGCCTTCAGAGTGGAGAGAGGCAGGAACACTTGTCAAAAGAAATAAGCAAAGTCCTCTTGGGTGTGCTCCACTCTTGGGTCACACAATTTGCATATTAAAAACATGTAATACAGTGAGGTACTGATAGCTCAGGCTTGTTATCCTAGCTACTCAGGAGGCTGAAAAAGTTTGAAGCCAGTCTGTGAGACTCTTACCTCCATTTAACCATCAGAAATGGAGTTGGGCCTCAAGTGGTAGCAAAAAAAAAAAAAAAAAAGTAAAGCAAAAAAGCTCAGGGACAGTGCCCAGGCCCCAAATTCAAGCCCCAAGACCAGCACAAAATCAAAAACAAAAATCAAAAACAAAAACATTAGCTGGATACCAGTGGCTCATGCCTATAATCCCAGCTACTTAGGAGGCTGAAATCTGAAGATGGTGGTTCAAAGCCAGCCCAGGCAGGATAAGAGACTCTTATCTCCAGTTAATCACAGAAAAGCTGGAAGTGGCACTGTGGCTGAAGTGGTAGAGTGCTAGCCTTGAGCAAAAGGAGCTCAGAGATAGCACCCAGCCTGAGTTCAAGCCCCAGGACCAGGAAAAAAAAAAGAGAGAGAGAATAGAAATAAAACTGGCAGAAGCACTGTGTTTTTCCATGAAAATTTCATTTCAGTTGTGTGTGTATCCTGGCACTGGGTAGTAATGTAAAATGTATTTTTCTTCTTTGTATGTTGGTGTGTTAAACTTGAACTCAGATATTAGCCTCCCAAGTAGCTAGGATTATGAGCATGAGCCACCAGTCCTCTGCTGAAATGCATTGTTGTTGTTATTATTATATTTTATTATCAAGATCAATAAAGTTTGAAGGGTAGTTTCTAAGGAAGCCCCTCAAGCTGATGTTTACCTAGAAGAATTGACTTTTGGATTGCACTCGAACAAAACCAAAGCTCACAAGAAGTAAAGGGGAAATGGCGTTTATAGGCAGAGACAGGTGATTAGAGAAGAAGCCTTGGGAGAAAGTCTGAAAACAAGGCCTTGGAGCAGTACTGGAGCCTGAGAAAAGGTCTATTTTAGTGCCAGCACTGGGTTCAAATTCCAGGCTCTTCCACTGGCAATCCGAGTTTTGGATCAAAGGGTAATATGAGGCACAAAGAAAGGACTCAGTAAATGGCTACTGCTAGGTAATAAATTCCTCCCTCTTTTGCTATTCTACCCCTCAAAAGGGGAGGATCTGGGAGGATTTCCAATTGACTGGGTCAAACTTCAAGTGAGAACAGAAAGGAAGAGGAAGAAGGTAGTGGAAGAAGCCGTAAGTTCCCTCTTTTCAAACATAAACAAAATCAAATAGTTCTACAGTTTGTTCTTCACTCACTGTCTGCTAAAATAACCATTCAAAAAAAATTACTCCCCGAGTCATTAAGAAAGAATCTCAGCTGATTTTGAAGACGTTAATGGTTCATATTCAGTTTGGATTCTGGGAATATTCTACCACAGAGAGAAAGCGTGTGCAAGCACAGGGAGCCAGTTAACTAATTATTAATTGTTCTTGAGAATAAATTAGTTGTAGACTGAAGCCCACATGACCTGAATTATGCTGATCTAAAGAACACGGTTGTCTCCAACCTTTGAACCACAAAGTCCACCTCTCCCTTCCCCTCTTCTTTCATTTCCTCCCCTCCCCTCCCCTTTCCTTTTCTCTCCTTCCCACCAGCTTCCATCCCTTCTCTTCTCCTTCCCAGCAATCCATGCAGTGAACAAAGTCCACAAACGGTGTAGATGGAGTCCTTTTCTGGGCCAAGGGTGTAGCTCAGTGGTAGAGTGCTTGCCTAGAGTGGGCAAAGTCCTGGCTGCTAAACCCAGCACTGAAGGAAGAAAAAAAAAAGGCCATTTCTTATCATGGTACCTTGAGAAATAATGTTTAGGAACTAATTCTAAGCATAGGTATTTTAGTTTAGTTTTTTTTTGGGGGGGGGTCCAGTCGTGGGGCCTGAACTCTGGACTTGGGCGCTGACCCTCAGCTCTTCAGCTCAAGGCTAGCGCTATACCACTTGAGCCACACCACCACTTCCAGCTTTTTTCTTTTTGCTTATGTAGTGCTAAGGAAACGAACCCAGGGCCTCATGCATGCAATGCAAGCGCTCTACCACTGAGCCACCTTCCCAGCCCAGGTATAGGTATTTCTTAGAAGTATTTACAGGATTGCTTCATAAACTAAACTTCTTCAGGACTCAGACCTCATGTCTGTGGATTAATTTCCACACCTTACAGGGGAATGAGGGAAAGGATATAATCAAGAGCAGAGAGGCAAGCACATGGAAATGGAAATACATTTCAGCATTAACATGGCAGGCTTGAATTTGAATCTTTAGATGTGTTATTCGATGAGTACTCTTAGACTTGTTACTTGACCCTTTCAGGTTTTGATTTCTTTACTGAAATACTGACATGCATGTTAACGACTCCTAGGACTGTTGGAAAAATTAAACATGAAAGTTTCTGGGACAGAGATATTCAGTGTTATCTTTTTTCCTACTAAAAAGGCTCTAGACTAGAAGGTTCTTACATCTACTTGGGACTCCAGCAATCTCACATTTCACTGATTAATATTAGCATTGGAACTGAACTGTATTCCCCCCCCCCTAAATACACACATTAAAGATTTAAATCCCAAGCCAGGCATCTTATGCCTGTAATCCTAGCTACTCAGGAGGCCAAGATCTGAGGATTGACAGTTCATAACCTGGGCAGAAAAGTTCTGTGATATCCTTATCTCCAATTAACCACCAAAAAGCTGGAAGTAGAGCTGTGACTCAAGTGACAGAGTACTAGCCTTGAGCAAAAACCTTAGGGACAGAACCGTGGCCTTGAGTTCAAGTCCTAGAAGAGGCACCCCCACCAAAAAAAAAAAAGATTTAAATCCCAGTATTTCAGAATGTGACCATATTAGCATATGGGCCTGGGAGGAGTTAATTAAGTTCACGTGAGGCTGTTGGCTAATCCAATCCAACTGCTGTCCTAGAAAGAGGAAATTAGGATGCACACACTGAGATCTCAGGGATGCTCAGAGAAAAAGGCTTCTTGAGGACACAAGCTGGAGGCATCCATCTGGAAGCCAAGAACAGAGGCCTCGGCGGAAACTGACTCCTTGGTCTTAGATTTCCAGCCCCAAACACTCTGAGAAAGTACGTTTTGATATTTAAACCACTCAGACCCTAGCAGCTAATAGAATTAGCATTCTAGAAGTGTGCTGAACTACTGGGATCAAACCAGAAATGAGTTTTATCCAAGTTTGTAACTAATTAGCTGCCTAACCCAAGGCAAGTTATTGAACTTCTTCCTACCATATTTTCCACCTCTAAACCAGGGTAATAAGATCCACTGAGATCATGGGCAGAGAGACCCTGTCACAAAATAGATGTCCTGTAAACAATCCCTTCCTTTCCTTTTTCTCTCCAAATATCAGGTTTCTCATCAGTTACTCAGAAGACTGGATAAATCAAGCAATTCACTTACTTGTTTTCTGCTCCGATCTGTGGTTCTGAGTAGTCTTAGCACAAGAGTAGTTTTCCTTTCTGACCAAAACTGTTTACAAAGTCTTTTCCCTCACTTTGTCTCGTATTAAACAAATGGACCCCTGAATGATGCCATGTCCCTTTAGATATCGATTCAGAGGAACCTGGTAAAAGCCCAATAGACCAGATAACTGTGCCTAAACTTTCCCCTGCAGGGAAATCCGGGCAGCTGCAAGAAACCACAGTTCTCAACAAGAGTAGCTCCCAGGCCTGCTTCAAATGTGCAGAAACCCAAACTGAATATTTGGCTTTAAAACTTAAACCCCAATCCTGTCCCCACAGTACCTGGCTGATCAATATAGTTGCTCTCTTCTTGGTATGGTAAAAATCATTTTAAAACAACATTTCATTTTCTCTGTTTCCTGTTTCACCAAGGCTCAGTGTTCCTGTTTGGTGAGAAGAGAGTATGCAAAAAGGGGAAACTGCCAGCGGGTTGTAATGCTTATAATCTCAGCTACTCTGCCAACTGAGATCTGGAGGACTGAGGCTCAAAGCAAAAGTATGTAAGACTTTTTAACCTGCAAAATGCCAGGCTGGGGCATGGCTAATGTTAGTAGATTATAAGCCATGAGCAAAAAGGACAAGTGAGAATTTGAGGCCCTGAATTCAAGTTCTAATGCTGGCACAAAAGAATAAATAGACGAACAGGGAAACATTGAACAGAACTTTCTTTTTCTAAAATATAACAAGAGTGGTTAGAAGCCTGGACTAGTGATGGATGCTTATAATCCCAACACTCAGGAGAATGAGGCAAGAGGGTTGTGAGTTCAAGACCAACTCTGGCTACATACTGCCCAAATCCAACCAAAAAAGTGCTCAGACTCACATACTACCAGTTTCCAAAGGAAAGATGAGCATCAGCAGAAATAATGAGCAAGGGAGACTTGAAGATAAAACACCTTGAAATTCACTCTTTTTTTCCCCCAACCTTGCAGTTGATTCAGCTTAAACTGAAATGTTGCGATGTGAACTTTCAATATGTATTTTACGGGGGAGAGGAAAGCAGGGAAAGAGGAAGGGAGAGGAGAGACGGTGAAGGAGAAGGAGAGAGGCTGGGGATAAAGGCTGTTGGGATAAAGCATGCAGCAGGGGTCAAGCGTTCTTGTACCTTGAGTCCTAGCAGACTTCTAGCACACTGGTCTCAGTCACCAGCATTCTGGGTGAGGTTGGTGCTGGGCTAAAGGGTCAGCAGTGGCAGTCTATGCGCACCCTCCTGGAGATGCAAAGCCAGAGACTCCCACTGGTACACAGACTACAGTGAGCCAAGTTACACTCAGGGATGGGGAAATCTCTCTGCCCTTCCCCTGTGAATGAGATTCTTGCGTACTCTTTCCTCTGACTTCTACAAAACACCAGGAACTTACTTGTTACGTAACTTCTTGTTTCAAATGAGAGAATTCTGACATTAACTCTTGGGGTTTAGAGCACTATCAGTCCTCACTCCAAGTGAATTTCTGCATGAAGGGGTTTCCAGGAGTGGTGATTCCCAACTGATGAGGTAGGCTTCTCTGATGTGAAATTTGGGGTGTCTAGCAGCTGGATTTTTTTGCCAGTCCTGGGGCTTGAACTCTGGGTGCTGTCCCTGAGCTTTTGTGCTAAGGCTAGCACTTTACCACTTGAACCACATCTCCATTCCCCATGTTTTCTGTGATTAAATAGAGATAAAGGTCTTATGGACTTTCCTGCCAAGCCTGGCTTTGAACCCCAATCCCCAGATCTCAGCCTCCTGAGTAGTTAGAATTACAAATGTGAGCCACTGGCACCAGGCTTAGCAGCTGGATTTTTAAAAGTTAATGAAACTTGAATATACATATACATTCAAGAAAAAAATTACATCTTCTTATATGCAGAATCTAGATTTTAAAAAGGCAAGAAGGCGAGAGTGTTAAAATACTCTGCCTTGCAAGTACAAGGCCCTGAGTTCAAACCTTAGTACCACACATACATACACACACAAAAAGTAGCCAGGTGCCAGTGGCTCATACTTATAGTCCTAGCTACTTAGGAGGCTGAGATCTAAGGATTATGGTTGGAAGCCAGCCCAAGCAGAGCCTCTTATGTCCACTTAACCAGCAAAAATAGCCAGAAATGGAACTGTGGATCAAGCAGTAGAGAGCTAGATTTGAGTGAAATAGCGAAGTAAATGTACAAAACCTTAAGTTCAAGCATTACTACCAGCACCAAAAGAAAAAGAAAAAGTAGCCAAACCTGGTGCCAGTGACTCACACCTGTAATCCTAGCTACTCAGGAGGCTGAGATCTGAGGATCATGGTTCAAAGCCAGCCCAGGCAAGAAAGTCCCTGAGATTCTTATCTCCAATAAACCACTTGGAAAACTGGGAGTGGCACTGTGGCTCAACCGGTAGAGTGCTAGCATTGAGCTGAATAGCTCAGGGACAGTGCCTAGGTCCAGAGTTCAAGCCCCATGACCACCACCACCAACAACAAAAAGTATACATCACATTTTCTTGATCCATTCAGCTACTGAAGGGCATCTGGGTTGGTTCCATATCTTAGCTATGGTGAATAATGCCGCGATAAACATAGTTGTGCTGGTAGCTTTAGTATGGCCTTATTTGTGATCATTTGGGTAAATGCCAAGAAGTAGGATCGCTGGGTGTAGTCTCCTGAGTAACTTCCATACTGCTTCCCAGAGTGGTTGAACAAGTTTACACTCTATGTCTCCATCAGAAAGAATGACACCACCCCATTTGTTAGGAAATGGAAAGACTTGGAAAAAATCCTATTAAGTGAAGTAAGCCAGACCCAAAGAAATTTAGGTCCCATGGTTTCTCTTATTTGCAATAATTATTATATGTCTAGGATAATCTTATCAGATGAGCAGAAAAGCTCAAAAGCTACCTACATATAACCATACAAGATGGTGCTAAGTGAAATGAACCCCAAGATATGGACACAAGAGGTCTTTCTTTGTTGTTGTTGTTGTTTTTAATGTACCACATAATTTTTTTGTTTCTTTTGTATGTTCTTCCCCCTATGTATATCCCTTGTTCTCACTGTATTTGATTTGGTACTCTGCATCTTATATATACATTTATCTAATTTGGGGAGGGGAAGTGGAATAACAAAATGCTAAAACAAGGGCACAGGATGACCCATTGCAACAATGAGACTCACAAGACACTATGTTTTTTTGTTTTTGTTTTTGTTTTTTGGGTCCGGTCGTGGGGCCTGAACTCTGGGCCTGGGTGCTGTCCCTCAGCTCTTCAGCTCAAGGCTAGCGCTCTACCACTTGAACCACAGTGCCACTTCCGGCTTTTTTCTTTTTTTTGCTTATGTGGTGCTGAGGAATCGAACCCAGGGCCTCTGGCATGCAAAGCAAGCGCTCTACCACTGAGCCACCTTCCCAGCCCAAGACACTATGTTTGAGAAAGACAAAGGAGGGGGTAACAGTGCTAGATAAGAAATGTACTCAGGGGCTTGGAAGGTGGCTTAGTGGTAGAGTGCTTGCCTTGCATGCATGAGGCCCTGGGTTCGATTCCTCAGCACCACATAAGCAGAAAAAGCAGGAAATGGTGCTATGACTCAAGCGGTAGAACGCTAGCCTTGAGCTGAAGGGCTGAGGGACAGCACCCAGGCCCAGAGTTCAGGCCCTATGACCAAGAAAGAAAGAAAAAAGAAAGGAAGGAAGGAAGGTACTCATTGCCTTACTCATGTAAATGTAACCCCTCTGTACAGCATTTTTTTTGTTTTTTTTTTGGGGGGTCCGGTCATGGGGCCTGAACTCTGGGCTTGAGCACTGTCCCTAAGCTCTTCAGCTCAAGGCTAGTGCTCTACCACTTGAGCCACAGCACCACTTCCGGCTTTTTTCTTTTTGCTTATGTGGTGCTGAGGAATCGAACCCAGGGCCTCGAGCATGCAAGGCAAGCGCTCTACCACTGAGCCACCTTCCCAGCCCCTGTACAGCATTTTTTTTAAGTAGACAAAACCATGAGCTTTCATAGAGTTGGACTTGTGATTCTGGAGTCAGATCACCTCGATTCCTGTCCTGGTGCTATGGTATAAATATTCTGTATTTTATCCATCTGCTCATCAGCTGGTTAATTTTGAGATTGTTTCCATTTTTTGGCAATTATGAGTTGTGCTGCTATGAATGTTGTTTTTGTTTTTGTTTTGTTTTGTTGCCAGCCCTATAGCTTGAACTCAGAGTCTAGGCTCTGTCCCTGAGCCTCTTTGTGCTCTAGGCTAGCATTCTACCACTTGAGCCAGAGCACCACTTCCAGCTTTTTCTGAGTAATATATTGGAGATAAGAGTTTCATAGACTTTCCTACCTGGGCTAGCTTTGAACTCTGATCCTCAGATCTCAGCCTCCTGAATAGCTAGGATTACAGGCATGAGCCACCAGTACCCAGCATGATATAAGTTTTGTGGGAGTTTTCATTTCTCTTGGTTATATATCTAAGACATGAATTTCTAGATCATTTGACATATTTGAGCAAATGCCAGACTATTTTTTAAAAAGCAGTACTTTTAACACCACTGAGAATAGGGATCAGTGATTTCAATGTCTCTGCTCCTCATCAGCATTTGTTACTGTTTTCTGTTGTAGCAGTAACAGTGGTTTGTTGTTGATTATTCTAGACAGGGTCCCACTATGTAGTTCAGACTGGCCTTGAACTTCTCAAGTTCCTTCAGCCTCAGCCTCCCAATGCTGGAATTACAGGTGTGTTCCACCATGCCTGGCTCCCAGCTGTCTTTTGTATTATGGCCATTCTAGTGGGTAGGAAGTAGTATTTCCTGGTGGTTTCGCAACCATTTGTTCATGAATTATTCACTCCTTAAAAAAGAAAAATAAACAGGTCAGGTGCTGGTGGCTCACACCTGTCCTCCTAGCTACTAAGGAGGCTGAGAGCTGAGGATCACAGTTCCAAGCCAGCCCAGGCAGGAAAGTCCGTGAGACTCTGATCTCCAATAAACCACCAGAGAACTGGAAGTGGCAATGTGGCTTAGCGGTAGAGTGTAAGCCTTGAGCTGAAGAGCTGAAGGACAGCGCCCAGGCCCAGAGTTCAAGCCCCATTACCGACCGCCCCCCTCCAGAGAAGAGGACTTTAGGTCTAATAAATAAAGTCTAATAATAAACCTTTTCTTTGTTCTTTGTATCTGGATGTCTGTGTGGTTTCTGGTAAAGTCTAAAATACTCTAACACATTCTCTCTAATGAGTATAAATGCTAACTTGAACACATTTTTTCCATTCATATCCAGAATGTGTATCTCTTCCGCCCACTCTTTAGATTCAAGCACTTTCCAAGTAATCGAAGTACCATAATTTAATTGAAATCAGAGAAATGAAAATCAAAACAACTATGTGTCATCTATCAAATTACATTTTCAAAAATTGACTATATTCAATACCAATACCAGGGCTTGGGATGGGACGGGAAAGGCGTTCTCCTGCGCTCTGCCAATGCAGATGTAAGCTGTTGCTGTCTCTTGGAGGACAAGTTAGCAATATGTATTTAGAAACTTCAGACATTGCTGGGCACCAGTGGTTCACGCCTGTAATCCTAGCTACTCAGGAAGCTGAGATCTGAGGTTTGCAGTTCAAAATAAGCCTTACCGGGAAAGTCCATGAGACTCATCTCCAATTAATCCCTCCCCTCAGAAAAAGCCTAGAGTTTTTTCTCAAGTGATAGAGTGCTAGCCTTGAGCAAAAAAAGCTCAGGAACAGTGCCCAGGTCCTGAACCTGCACCTCTCCCTCTCCCTCTTCCCCCCCCCCCGCTTCTCCCCCTCTCTCTCTCCACCTGTCTCTCTCTCTCCCTCTCCCTCTCTGCAACTCCTGAGGCTTGAACTCAGGGCCTGGGCACTGTCTCTGAGCCTCTTTTTGTTCAAGGCTAGCCCTCTACAACTTAAGCCACAGCGCCACTTCTAGCTTTTTCTGTGTATGTGGCACTGAGGAATCGAACCCAGGGCTTCATGCATGTTAGGCAAACAATCTACCACTAAACAGCATTTCCAACCCAGGATAAAGATTTTAAAGACACCTAACTGGAGCTAGGAATGTGACTTAGTGGTACAGTGCTTGGTTTGATTCCTCAGTAGGACATTCACAGAAAAAGCCGGAAGTGGTGCTATGGCTTAAGTGGTAGAGTGTTAGCCTTGTGCAAAAGAAGTTCAGGGAAATGTCCAAGCCCTGAGTTCAAGCTCCAGGACCGGAAAAAAAAATTATCCTAAGGAATTATGCGTATACACAAATACAGCAACAAGGAAAGATAAAGAGTTGTTTTAATCAGGGGCTGGGAAGGTGGCTCAGTGGTAGAGTGCTTGTCTTGCATGCCTGAGGCCCTGAGTTCAATTCCTCAGCACCACATAAGCAAAAAGAAAAAAGCCGGAAGTGGCACTGTGGCTTAAGTGGTAGAGCACTAGCCTTGAGCTGAAGAGCTGAGGGACAGCGCCCAGGCCCAGAGTTCAGGCCCACGACTGGACCAA
>NW_012267236.1:3933807-3942781 GCF_000151885.1 Dipodomys ordii | reverse complement strand
GCTCGGAGGGGCGGCGGGATGGAGCCGCCGGGCCCGCCCCCGGCCTACGCCCCCGCCAACGGGGACTTCACCTTTGTCTCCTCGGCGGACGCCGAAGGTGAGCTGGCGGCGACGGGGCGGGCCGCGTGACGACCCGGGTCCACGGGCAGGCCTCCGCCTTCCCACGGGCCCCGAGTAGCCGCCGGGGTGTGGGCTGCAGGCCGGGTGGGAACCCCGGCCCTCGGGAGGCCTCCGCCTTCCCACGGGCTCCCAGCCGCCGGACGGTGACTGCCAGGGGATCAGCCGAACCCCGCGGTCTGATTGAAATTACTCAAGGGACGCCTCGATGGGCCTGAGGAGATGTCCGAGAACGAGCACAAAGTTTAGCTGTATTCTCTTTATCCCTAGAAGTCTGTGTTGTTGTTGTTTGTCTCTCTAAACCAACTTCCCTCCACGGGTTCCTACTTTATGTCGACTTGGTTATCCTGTCTGAGTGCCAGTTTTCCAATTTGTTGTGTTTGACCACAATAGCAAAAATAAGCGTGGGGAATCCGATGTCCCCCAAAGCCTTAACAGATTTCCTTGTGTTTTCAGGAAGCAGTTGTGGTGGAAAATTATCTTCTCCTTTCTCAGTTTCATACTTAACTCCTTGTAGCCTGAAGCTTCCTCTGCTAGACATTGTCAGATTTTTACTTTTGTTAGACTTTATGTATTCAAGTGGTCAGATTCCTGCCCGATATGAAAAGATCGCTGGAGAAATTTCAGTCTAGAGTAGAACTTAGAATTCCCTCAGAAGTCTGCTTTCATAATGTAGCACTGAGTTAAGCTTGTTATCAAGAGGCAACGTAGGTATTTACCAATAAAACAGTTGATATACACTTTATGAACGGAAATAGAGCAAGTCTAAACATCTCGGTCTTTTTCAGTTTATTTTTTTAATTTTCAAACGGTTGTACAGGGGATTACAATTTAACATGTCAGTTTATATGTACAGTACATGCTGATCAGTCATTCCTTCCATCATCTGCCCTCCCTTCTCCCCTTCTTCCTTCCTTCATTCACCAATCACCTCGTTTCCTTGCCATTTCAGCCTTTTTTTTTCATCTGCATTTATTAGCATAGGACTTAAAGAGAAGTATCAAATTTAACTTCTCAAGCTTAAAAAGATTGTCTTCCTTGGGTATTAGAACCTCGTGTTTGTTCAAACTCACATACCTGTATTGATTTTTCATATCTTTCTCACAGGATCATTTTCCTTAAGAACAGCTAAGATATCTGACAGGATAATGCATCTAGGTTACCCACTGACTCCATATACTAAGAAACTTGAAATGAGTAAACTACACAAGGTTTATTAAAACTTCTTCATATTTCCTCCAATTATACACAGTTCAGTGTGTATATACACATACACACATATAATATGAATAATAGTCAACCATATATATTAAGATAGCATGAAGACATGTATATTTTATATACAATTGCTATATATGTTATACATATTCTACAAATGTACAGTGATATCCTCATGTATATAACATTGTAAGGTTTACATTTACTGAATATTTCAAGCATACTATCTTTTTGTTGATGGTGGTGGTGGTTATAGGACTTGAACTGGGGTCCTAGTCGCTGTCCTTGAGCTCTTTTACTCAAGGCTAGCACTCTACCACTTTGAACTACAGCGCCACTTCCCGTTTTGTGGTGGTTAGTTGGAGATAAGATTCCTACTCCAGCTGGCTTTGAACCCTGATCCTCAGATCTTAGCCTCCTCAGTAGCTAAGATTATAGGCCTGAGCTGCCAGTCCCTGCCTAGCCTTTTGATCTTTAATATTAAACACCTGATGAGCTCTATTATTCATGTATATTTGAATTATAATTTATTTTTTTCCTCTTTTTTTGGTCAGTTGTGGGGCTTGAACTCAGGGCCTGTGCACTGTCCCTGAGCTTTTTCACTCAAAGCTAGTGCTTTACAACCTTAAGCCACAGTTCTACTCCCTTTCCCCCCCCCCATATAAAAATGAAGGAAAAAAAACCTCTTGTTACTATTTCCTTGAGTTCATTTTAATAATTATTTTATATGATCAGATGCACATAAGCATCAAACCTTTGTGTTTCTCACCTAAGAATATCTTCCTTTGGTCTCACTATGTGTGAATGCCTAGAGTCTTGTATAATTTATTATGTCCCAGTGTATTTTCTTATTTCTGCATCTGAGAAAAAAAAACACACCATTTTATTTTATTTCTGTCATTGGAGGTGCTTGAATTCCGCTTAGGTGCTGTCCCTTAGTTTTTTTTACTCAAGGCTAGCGTTGTACCACTTTTAGCAACACTGCCACTTTGGTTTTCTGGTAGTTAATTAGGGAGAAGGGTGTTATGGACTTCCCTGACCAGGCTGGCTTTTTTTTTTTTTTTGCCAGTTGTACCTGAAGTCAGCCTGGGCACTGTCCCTCACCTCTTCAGCTCAAGGCTAGTGCTCTACCACTTGAGCCACAGCACCACTCCTGGCTTTTTCTGCTTATGTGTTGCTGAGGAATTGAACCTAGGGCCTCATGCATGCTAGGCAAGCACTCTACCACTGAGCCACCTTCCCAGCCCCTGTCCTCCCCCTCTTCCCCCAAGCTGGCTTTGAACTGTGATCCTCAGATCTCAGCCTCCTCAGATTACAGGCATGAGCCACCAGCACCTGGCTAACACACCATTTGATTCTTATATTTTATAAGAAATTGAGGCTAAGCTGAGTACTGGTGGCTCATGCTTGAAATCCTAGCTACTCAAGAAGCTGAGATCTGAGGAGACTCTATTTTTTTTGGGTCCTGTTGTGGGGCCTGGACTCTGGGCTTGAGCACTGTCCCTCAGCTATTCAGCTCAAGGCTAGCAGTCTACCACTTGAGCCACAGCACCACTTCCAGCTTTTTCTGTTTACGTGGTAGTGAGGAACTGAACCCAGGGCTTCATTCATGCGAGGCAAGCACTCTACCACTAACCCACATTCCCAACCGAAATATGAGTCTTCTTTAGGTCAAATCTTGATACTTTTTCCATAGACATGCATATACAATCCATCTAACCAGCAGTGTCATGGTTTTGATTAAATGGAATCTGAGACACAGTAAAAATACATCAGCAGGGCCTGGGAAGGTGGCTCAGTGGTAGAGCGCTTGCCTTGCATGCCTGAGGCCCTGGGTTCAATTCCTCAGCACCACATAAGCAAAAAGAAAAAAGCTGGAAGTGGCGCTGTGGCTCAACTGGTAGAGGGCTAGCCTTGAGCTGAAGAGCTGAGGGACAGCGCCCAGGCCCAGAGTTCAAGCCCCACGACCAGACCCCCCCCAAAAAAAAAAGACATCAGCAGAAACATTTCAAATAGGAGGGTGAGAAAGCCAATTTAAGTACAGTAATATCTGAAGACCACATTATATAGTAAAGCATCTTAAATGAACTGATGCTATTAAAAGATAAAAAAGGGGTGAGAGGGCTGGGAGAGAATGATGAAAGGGGTACCATTGATCAACATGGTATTGTATTCATAACCTGCTTTGAACAATTACTTAAAGATAAGTTAAAAAAAAAAAGAGAGGTCTGGGAATGTGGGTGGCTCAGTGGTAGAGTGCTTGCCTGGCATGTATGAAGCCCTGGGTTTAATTCATCTACCACATAAACAGAAAAGGCTGGAAGTGGCACTGTAGCTCAAGTGATAGAGTGCTAGCCTCAGGGACAGTGCCCAGGCCCTGAATTCAAGCCCAGGACTGTCAAAAAAAATAATAGAAAGCGGAAAGCTGAGCATTGTGATTCCTCTGTGATCTGAGGCAGAGGCAGGCAGATCTGAAATTCAAGGTCAATCTTGACTGCATAGTAACATCCTGTCTCAAAAACAACCAAAAAGGGCTGGGAAGGTGGCTCAGTTGGTGGAGTGCTTGCCTCCCATGCATGAGGCCCTGCGTTTGATTGCTCAGCACCACATAAGCAGAAAAAGCTGAAAGTGGTGCTATGGCTTAAATGGTAGAGCCCTAGCCTTGAGCTGAAGAACTGAGGGACAGCACCCAGGCCTAGAGTTCAGACACCACGACCGACAAAAAAAAAGGCAACCAACAATCCAAATTGGGTTTGATCTGTGTCTCCTCATGTTTCCACTAACCTCTGATACCTCTTTCTATAAATTGACTAATGTATTAGAACTATAGAAAAGTTCTGAGTTTTCAGGAGGCTGAGATCTGAGGATCGCGGTTCAAAGCCAGCCCGGGCAGGAGAGACCTTGAGACTCCTATCTCCAATAAACCACCAGAAAACCGGAAGTGGCGCTGTAGCTCAAGTGGTAGAGCGCTCAGCTTGAGCTGAAGAGCTGAGCCCAGGCCCAGAGTTCAAGCCCCACAACCGCCAAAAAAAAAAAAAGTTCTGAGTTTGCATCCTGGTTTTACCATTGCTATCTGTGATCATAGCAAATCAACTTGGCTACTAAGTATACAGAATAAGAATAATAGTATCCCTGACAGTTTGCGAGTGTAAAGCACTTAGTACTGTACCTGGCAGAGTCGAGTGCCCCACATAAGTAATGTAAGTTGAAGCTGCTGCTTGGGTTTCAGTGTTAACTGGCTTCACACTTATTTTCCAATGTGAACTTTTAATTCTACTGACTGTCTTTTCTCTAACTGCAAATGTTTTCACCTTACAGCTGTTTTCTGTCTACTGCTCCTTCTGGATTGTGTTCAAGTTTCTTACTCTTTTTCTCCCAAGTTTCTTATTCTTAATGATACCTATCCTAACTCTTTGGCTACACATACCATGCTGAATGTTCCCCAGGATCTTGTCTTCATATGAATGTGTGTCCTGGGCTCCCTATCTTTTTTTTATTTTTAAGAAGCTTATTACCAAGCAGGTTATTTTGAAGGTCTTCTGTTCAAATCATTGGCCAATAATTACTATGTATCCTCTGTAATTTATATAAAATATTGCTAGTTACTAACCTAACGCAAAAGGCCAAGCTAGTCAAGTGGGGTTATAGGGAGATTTAATGTTAAGCAGATTAACAATAACCTACAACCTATATGGATCAACTAACCTGGGCTTCCTATATTGACTGCCTTTCTCTGTCCTGAATTACAAAACATGAGACTGAATACAAAGGTTTCTTTCTTGGCAATACCTTGCTTAACCATTGCTTTGAAACCAGCTAGGACCTGGTAGCTCATATTTATAATCCTAGCTACTCAGCAGGCTGAGACCTCATGATGAGGTTCAAAACCAGCCTGGGTAGGAAAGTTTGTGAGACTTCTATCTCCAGTTTGACCAGCATAAAGCTGGAAGCAGAGCTGTGACTCAAGTGGTAGAGCACCAGCCTTGAGTGCAAAAGCTAAGCAACAACACCCAGGCCCAGCATACCTTCCCTTTTGGCTTTTTAGTGGTTAATGGGTGATAAGAGTCTCAGAGAGGGCTGGGAAGGTGGCTCAGTGGTAGAGTGCTTGCCTTGCATGCATGAGGCCCTGGGTTCGATTCCTTAGCACCACATAAGCAAAAAGAAAAAAGCTGGAAGTGGCGCTATGGCTCGAGTGGTAGAACGCTAGCCTTGAGCTGAAGAGCTGAGGGACAGTGCCCAGGCCCAGAATTCAGGCCCCACAACCGGACCCAATAAAAAAAAGTGTCAAAGACTTTCTTAACTGATCTGGCTTCAAACTGAGATGCTGAGATTTTAGCCTCCTTAGTGGCTAGTAGAAAAGATTGTATTAGCCACTAGCCCCTGGTGAAGCTTTCATTATTCCTTATAAGGGAAAAGTACACTTAAAAGGATTTTATGAGAATTATTTAAGATAATATGTATAAAAGCCAGATCATTAAATATGTTAATAGAACATATGCTATGTGTGAATGAGTCAGTAAATAAATAGGAAAATTTAGACTGAATATTTGAGTCTGTGATGTAAATTTACATCCAGAAGTAGTAATGAAATGTATGTGTATAAAAGTAAGAATGTAATAATACATTCTTGTATTGTGTGTATATATATATTGTATACATATGTAAAATGTGGAAGTCCTTAAGGTAACTCGGTATGATGGTGCATACTTGTAATCTCAGCTACTAGGAAAGATGAAGATTGCAGTCTGAGGTCAGTCCCAGACAGATATAAGACTCTGAAAAAAGTAAAGCAAAAATATGCTTGGAGCTGTAGTTCAGGAGCAGAAACACTTGGCTAGCAAGCTGTAGACACAGTCAGACTCCCAATACCAAAAGACAAAGAATGTCCTTAAGTTGGATGCCAGCTTATGCCTATAATCCTAGCTACTCAGGAGGATGAGATTTTAGGATCTTGGTTGGAAACCAACCTAGCCAGGAAAGTTATCGAGACTCTTTTTTTGAGTAAACTACCAAAAAAAAATTTTTTTTTGTCAGTCATGGGGCTTGAACTCTGGGCCTGAGCGCTGTCCCTCAGCTCTTCAGCTCAAGGCTAGCACTCTACCACTTGAGCTACAATGCCACTTCTGGTTTTCTGGTGGTTTATTGGAGATAAGAGTTTCACAGACTTTCCTGCCCAGTCTGGCTTTGAACCGCGATCCTCAGATCTCAGCCTCCTGAGTAGCTAGGATTACAGGCGTGAGCCACTGGTGCCTGGCTCAAAAAAAATTTTTTTTAATCCTGAAGTAGAGCTGTGGTTCAAGTGGTAGAGCACTATCTTTGAGTAAAAGAAGCTCTGGTACAACACCCAGGCCCTGAGTTCCAGACCCAGGCTCAGAACTGGCCAAAAAAATATTAATAACTTGGTGTCTAAAGACCAGCAGCATTGATATTACCTAGTACAGAGGTATGTAGAATGTAGCTTATGCAGATTAGCTTTTTGACAAAGTTCCTGGGTGATTCATAAGCACATTAAAGCTAGAGAAACAAGCAGGGCACTGTGGCTTATGCCTATAATACTCGCTACTCAGGAGGCTGAGATTTGAGGATTGAGGTTCAAAGTCAGCCCAGGCAGGAAAGTCTGTGAGACTCTTATCTCCAATTAACCACCAGAAAACTGGAAGTGGTACTGTGGCTCAAAGTGGTAGAGTGCTAGCCTTGAACAAAAGAGCTCAGGGCCAGAGCCCAGGCCCCGAGTTCAAGCCCCATGACTGACCCCCACAAAAACAAAACAAAAAATGCTAGAGAAGCACTGGTTTAGAATATTATAAAATATCAGAAGAGAAGGAAATCATTTCTATTTAGAAGATAAGGAATTTTTGGGGGGAAGGAGGGAGGTCCGGTCATGGGCCTGAACTCTGGACCTGGGCGCTGTCCCTCAGCAGTTCAGCTCAAGGCTAGCGCTCTACCACTTGAGCCACAGTGCCGCTTCCGGCTTTTTTTTTTTCTGCTTATAGGGTGTTGAGGAATCAAACCCAGGGCCTCATGCATGCAAAGCAAGCACTCTACCACTGAGCCACCTTCCCAGCCCAAGATAAGGAAAATTTTTAATGGAGGTAATGCTTTGCCAAACATTAAACTATGTGTGTGTGCATGCACACTAGGCTTGGGGTTAAACTCAGGGCCTGTCACTGTCCCTGAGCTGTTTTATTTTGTTTTGTTTTGCTTTTGTTTCTATACATGATGGAAGGAGTACTTCCATTTGTAAGGAACTACATAGGAGAGAATTGTCTACCACCAAGAAATGGTCAGCTAGGTGGTGTTACATGCCTGTAATCCCAGTTACTTGGCAAGTGGAAACAGCAGTCTTAAGTTTGAAGCCATCTAGATGTGTATTTCAAGTGCTGGAGTGCTTGCTTAGGAAGGGCAAGGCCCTAAATTCAGTCCTCCATACTGTCCTTCCACAGTTGTCTAATAAAAAAAAAAAATTCAATGTTGCTGGAGGTTTGGCTCTGTGGCAGAGAGCTTGGCACAAGGGTAAGTTCAAAACTCCAGTAACCACAAAAATGTTTTTAGTGTACATAAAGTATGCTGTAAAATGTATGGTACGAAGGGAGTGGTAAATTACAGGAAGTAATCCTGAGAGTATTCAGAGATGGTGTGTTCTTTAAAGGATAAAGGAGTTCTTCAGACTTAAAATGTGGACTATACCAGTATAATAATGGAAGTGGATGTAATCTCTGTGTCTTATGCTTCTCAATATTTGTTTTTGGTGGTATTAGAGTGTGATTTAGAGTCTGGTGCTTGCTTGGCTAGTATTCTAACACTTAGCTATTTCTCTATCCTGGCCTTTCACTGGCCATTTTGGAGATGAGTCTCAGAAACAAAGTCTGTGTACTTAATCTGGCCTCAAATCTCAGTCTTCCAGTTCAGCCTCCTGAGTAGCTAGAATTACAAGCATGAGCCATCACTATCCCCAGCTTGTAGATCATATACTTCCCAGTCTTTACAGACTTAATATGCTAATTTAGACTATGCACTTTCTGGGACAAAAAGCTGTGCTTTACTGTGGGGCAGTACCCCACTTACTCCCTCACATGGAATCCAGCGCATGTCAAATCTCAGTAGATGTTTGAATGGAATCAGTTCCTATAGAATATTTTTTGTAGGACTGGGAATGTGCCTGAGTTGTAAAGTGCTTGCCTAGCATGCATGAAAATGTGGGTTCAATTCTTCAATATCACATAAACAGAAAAAGCCAGAAGTGGCTCAAGTGGTAGAGTACTAGCCTTGAGCAAAGAAGCTCAGGGACACTGCCTAGGCCCTGAGTTCAAGCCCAGGACAGGCAAAAAAAAATCGTATGTATTTGTTTAATCTTATGTACATGCTGTATACCAGCCAATATGATTGCTGAAAAATCATTAAAGTGATTATAGTTAGAGAAAAGCATAAAAAGTTAAGAGGTACAAATTTGCATGACAAGGGCTGGGAAGGTGGCTCAGTGGTAGAGTGCTTGCCTTGCAATGCATGAGGCCCTGGGTTCGATTCCTCAGCACACATAAGCAAAAAAAAAAAAAGCCGGAAGTGGCGCTGTGGCTCAAGTGGTAGAGCGCTAGCCTTGAGCTGAAGAGCTGAGGGACAGCGCCCAGGCCCAGAGTTCAGG
>NW_012267236.1:3910797-3931362 GCF_000151885.1 Dipodomys ordii | reverse complement strand
TCACCTTCCCAGCCTCCTGAGGTTATTTTTGTAAAGGCTGGCACTCTGCCATTGAGCCACAACACCACTTCTGGCTTTTTCTGAGTAGTTTATTGGAGATAAGAGTTTTTATAGACGTTGATGCCTGGGCTCGCTTTGAGCAACGATCCTCAGATCTCACCCTCCTGAGTGGCTAGTTTTACAGGCAGGAGCCACCAGTGCCCAGTTTAGACTAAGAGTTTTAAATGCAATCTTTACTGCAGGCCAGGCAACAGGAGTTAAGGTTCTTTGGAGCTTCAGAATTGCAAAACCTCTAGTGTCACTATAACTCTTCCTTTTGTTAAATTAAGAAAAAGTATTCTTTGTATCTATTAGAAATGGAAGTTTAAATTCTACCACTTTGTCTATTAACATAAAACTAGCAGAAAGTAAAATTGAGAGAATTTTTAACTACAAAGATTCTGGCAGTATCTACAGGGAATATTTTTAAATTTTAGGTGAGGAAGAATAATAAATACAAAATGTGTGAACTGGGCTGGGAAGGTGGCTCAGTGGTAGAGCGCTTGCCTTGCATGCCTGAGGCCCTGGGTTTGATTCCTCAGCACCATATAAGCAAAAAGAAGAAAGCCGGAAGTGGCACTGTGGCTCAAGTGGTAGAGCACTAGCCTTGAGCTGAAGAGCTGAGGGACAGCGCCCAGGCCCAGAGTTCAGGCCCCATGACCGGACCCAAAAACAAAAAATGTGTGAACTTTATCTGTAGCTGAGTAAACTCATACTTTTTGTTTTTGGTCGTGGGGTCTGAACCCTTGGCCTGGGCACTGTCCCTCAGCTCTTCAGCTCAAGGCTAGTGCTCTACCACAATGCAACTTCTAGCTATTTCTGCTTATGTGGTGCTGAGGAATCGAACCCAGGGCCTCATGCATGCAGGGCAAGCGCTCTACCACTGAGCCACCTTCCCAGCCCACTCTCATACTTTTTAAGGATCTGAGCTTATAGGTAGTAGATTGGGTGCCTAGAATGTTGGAGGAACTGGGTTCCCTAGCACTGCAAGGAGAACAAAAGAACAGAACAAAACCTTTTTTTCTTGTTGGTTGTGAGGCTTGAACTCAGGACCTGGGCTCAGTCCCTGAGCCTCTCTGTGTTTAAAGCTAGCGCTCTACCACTTGAGCCATAGTGCCACTTTTGGCTTTTTCTGAGTAGTTTATTGGGCTGGCTTTGAACTGTGATCCTCAGATCTCAGCCTCCTGAGTAGCTAGGATTACAGGCATGAGCCATCAGCACCTGGCTCCCATTTAAATTTTAATAGTTACTGTTGTAAGTCTAGAGTCTAGACTGGTAGCTATGAATTTTTTTTTTGGCCAATCATGGGACTTGAACTCAGGGCCTGGACACTGTCCCTGAGCTTCTTTTTTGCTCAAGGCTTGGAATCTACCATTTGAGCCATAGCACCACTTCTGGTTTTTCCTGTTTATGTGGTACTGAGGAATTGAACTTGGGGCTTCATGCATGCTAGGCAAGCATTCTACCACTGAGCCACATTCCTGGCCTTAGCCATGAAATCTTTTGTGTGTCTTTTCAATTCTTTTTTTGGTTCTGAGACAGAGACTAAAACTTGGTACCTGACACATTGCTCATTGTTTGCCTCTCTACCATTAGAGCCATTTCTCCAACCCCTCGTTTTATTCTTACAAAATAAAAAGTAAAGTATCTGTCACATACAAAATTTGCAGGTCTGTCAATAGCAAATATTGTGAAATAATTGTTACTTGAAATGTGTTCCTTTTCAATAAGAGTCATACATTTTACATGGTTTATGTTTTACCTCTTTTTTTCCTAAGATCTCAGTGGCTCTATAGCATCCTCAGATGTCAAATTAAACCTCGGTGGTGATTTTATCAAAGAATCCACAGCTACTACATTTCTGAGACAAAGAGGCTATGGCTGGCTTTTGGAAGTTGAAGATGATGATCCTGAAGATAACAAGCCACTTTTGTATGTAAAAAATAATATATATGTATATTTGGTTTAAAATGTAATTTGTGGGATGTTGACATTCTTTAATGTTTTATTTAAAACTTTGTGGGAGATTTAATAACCTATGTGCTAAAAATCTATAAGAATTTTCAGAATTAACTAATAATTTAAAAACCTGAACCATTAATCTCTTTTTTAAACCTTTAGAATGACCAGAATTAAAAGAATGGTAATCATGTACTATGCACACACACATAGAAAATTTACTCCTGACTGTTTATCTGCATATCAGCTATCTCAAGTGATCTTGCAATTCTTGGGCTGGGAATGTGGCTTAGTGATAGAGTGCTTGCTTAGCATGTATGAAGCCCTGGGTTCGATTCCTCTGTACCACGTAAACAGAAAAAGCTGCAAGTGTCACTGTGGTTCAAGTGGCAAAGCGTTATCCTTGAGCGACAGTGCCCAGGCCAAGTTCAAGCCTCTGGACTGGCAAAAAAAAGCAAATCTTTTGGTGTTTACAATTCATATTAAGGTTTAAAACTAAGGTTTTGCCAGGCACTAGTGGCTCATAACTATAGTTATAGCTACTCAGGAGGCTGAGATCTGAAGATCTCACAATTTGAAGCCAGAGTGGGCAGGAAAGTGTGTGATACTCTTATCTTCATTTAGCCACCAAAGAGTTCAAGCAGTAGAATATTAGCCCTGAGCATAAAAACTCAGGGACAGTGGCCAGGCCCTGAATTCAAGCTCCAAGACAGGCACTCATACACCCACCCATAAGATTTCCAAAATTGTGTATGTGTGTGTTGATACTAAAGCTTGAACTCAGAGTCTGAGCACTGTTTGTAAGAATGTGTATGTATAATTTTCTTTGTGGTTCCATGAAGCAAAAGTAGATGGTGATACATTCCTATAATCCCAGCTGTTATATGAAGACTAAATTAAGCAGACTGAAGTCTGCGTACCCGGGCAGAAAGTGAAACCATATCTCAAAATAACCAGCAGAAAAAAAAGGGGGGGGGGAGAGAGAGAGAGACTGTTTCCTTAATGTAAGGATTAATGAGAAATAATCCCACATATAGAGCATCTAGGACAATTTCTCAATTTGGCACTTGGTTGTACGTTTGAAGATAAAAATTTCCCCTTAGAATAAAAGCCCCACACTGGCTTTCCTTTAGATTTACAGTCTGAATTACCAGTATATTTCCAAAAAGTCTGAAGCAGAAATTTTGGTATTTTCTGGGGATCTTCTGTTTGTTTGACATTTGCTGGAGCTTAAATTTAGTGCTTCATGCTTATTACTCGTCAAGGGCTCTACCATTTGAGTTATGTCCCCAGTCCTTTTTACCTTAGTTTTTTTTTTCTTCTCCTGGATAGGATCTTGCATTCATGCACAGGGTCAGCAGCGAACTGCATCTTCCTAATTTCCATTTCCCAAGTTGCTGAGAGTATAGTATAGAACGTGCCAACACACCTGGCTTTACTTTCTTTGCCTATTTTTTCCCTTTTTTTTTTTTCTTCTTCCTTGTGCTAGTACTGGGGCTTGAACTCAGGGACTTGTGCTCTGGCTTAGTTTTTTCTGCTGGTGCTTTACTATATATACCTTTTCATTTTTATTTTTACTGATTAGAGGGGAGGCAGGGGCTGGGAAGGTGGCTCAGTGGTAGAGTGCTTGCCTCGCATGCATGAGGCCCTGGGTTCAATTCCTCAGCACCACATAAGCAGAAAAGGCCAGAAGTGGCACTGTGGCTCAAGTGGTAGAGCACTAGCCTTGAACTGAAGAGCTGAGGGACAGAGCCCAGGCCCAGCGTTCAGGCACCATGAATGACTAAATAAATAAATGTTTCTCACATTTGTGTTTGAACCTTGATCCTCAAATCTCAGCCTCCTCAGTAGGTAGGATATAGGTATGAGCCACCAGATTCTGCTCTCTTCCTCCTTTCCTCTCTTCCTCCATCCCCCACTCCTTTCTTTCATTTGGTATCAGTCCTGGGGCTTGAACTCAGGGCCTGGCACTGTCCCTGAGCTTCTTTTGCTCAAGGCTTGCACCATTTGAGCCTCAGCACAGCCGTTTCTGTGTATGTGGTACTGAGGACTCGAACCCAGGGCTTCATGCATGCTAGGCAAGCACTCTACCACTAAGCCACATTCTCAGCCTTCTAAGACTTTTTTTTGTCAGTTAATTGGAGATAAGAATCACATGGATTGTCTAGTCCTACGCTGACTTTGAACCATAATACTCAGATCTTAGCCTCCTGCGTAGTTAGGATTACAGGTCAGAGGTACTGGAGCCTAACTTTATTATTTAATTTTATTTATTTACTTATTTATTGTGCTGGTTCTGGGACTTGAATTCAGGGTGTGGGTGCTGTCCCTGAGCTTTTTGTGTCCAAGGCTAGTGCTCTAGCCACAGCTCCATTTCTGCCTTTTTAGTGTTTTAACTGGAGATAAGAATCTCACAGACTTTCCTTCCCAAGCTGGCTTTGAACTACAATCCTCAGATCTCAGCCTTTTGAATATGGTATGAGCCACCAGCACCTAGCTAATTTTAAATTTTTTCTGTCACTACCAGAGCCTGAACTTAAGACTTTGTGCTTGCTTGACTTGCTTGCTTCTCTGGCACTCTACCACTCTACTACTTAAGCCATACCTATATAAATTTTTTTGCTAGTTATTTTAGTCTCATGGACTTTTCTGCCCAGATTGGCTTTGAACCATGATGCTTTGGATCTGATCTCAGCCTTCTGAGTAGCTAGGAGTATAGGTGTAAAACACTAGCATCCATGCTTGCTTGTGTAGAGACAGGGTCTACTCTGTGACCCGTGCTGGCCTTGAGCTCACTGTGTAACCTAGGATGGCCTAAAACTTTCCCATCTTCCTGATTCTACCTCCCAAGAAGTAATTTGTATTTAAATTTCATTGAGATTTGTTTTAAATTGATAGTACCTCCAGAAGATTGGCAAAAGGAAAGAAAGACAGATCTGGGATGTATTTGGCCTAACAACAATTTAAAACAGTAACAATTGTGAGATCTACCTAAATTTAGAGATGATGAAATGTTGAAACATCTCTAAAGTTGGACTAGTTTCCTTGTGAATCAGTAAATATGGTACTTCACGTGCTTGCATTTTGTTGACCTATGATATCATATTGTCATATTTAAACTTTTAGGTTCTTTTGAAACTTTTAGTATTCAAAACTATATGTATTTTGAGAATTTTTATTTTAAAATTATAGGGAAGAATTGGATATTGATCTGAAGGATATCTATTACAAAATCCGATGTGTTTTGATGCCAATGCCATCACTTGGTTTTAATAGACAAGTGGTGAGAGACAATCCTGACTTTTGGGGTCCTCTGGCAGTTGTTCTTTTCTTTTCCATGATCTCATTATATGGACAGTTTAGGGTAAGTAAAGCTTATTTTATGTAAATTCAAAATCTTTTGAGTTTAAAAATCTGTAATCAAATATTCTTAATATTAGTATATTATATCTGAGAAATGTTTTGTCTTGTGTATTACTAAAACTGTTGTATAATAAATGAGGAGTATCTTAGATTGGTGCTTTCAAGTTTTCTATATTGTCATTCATAGAAGTTTTAATATTTGTATGGCACTGATGTAAATAGATGGAAGTAGTCCCATCTGACTGAATGTGAGAATGGCCAGGAGTGCTCAGAATTGCTGCTCATTTTCTTCTAACTCCCCAAGAAATGAAGACTTTGAAATCTAATGTGTAATGTATAATTATGTGGTTTTTTTTTTTTTTGTCCAGTCGTGGGGCCTGAACTCTGGGCCTGGACGCTGTCCCTTAGCTCTTCAGCTCAAGGCTAGCACTCTACCACTTGAGCCACAGCGCCACTTCTGGTTTTTTCTTTTTTGCTTATGTGGTGCTGAGGAATCGAACCCAGGGCCTCATACATGCAAGGCAAGTGCTCTACCACTGAGCCACCTTTCCAGCCCATAATTATGTTATTTCCTTTATTTTTCTGGTGCTGGTATTAGAGCTTGAATTTAGGGACTGAGCATTGTCCCTGAGCTTTTTTTGCACAGAGCTGGTGCTCTACCACTTGGGACTTTACTGCCCAGGCTAGCTTTGAACTGTGATCCTCAGATCTCAGCCTCCTTAGTAGCTAAGATTTCAGATGTAAGCCACCAATACCCAGCCCTTTTATTCAGTTTTAATTTTGTTTTTTAATTCAACACTTCTTTTCATAAATGATGACAAGGATTCTATTAATTTTTTTATTTACTACTGATATTTTAGTCACTTTATCATGCTCTCACGTTTTTTTTTTTTTTATCACACAAACACAAGATATATGTAGCACTCTTTCATTCCCAGTTTCAGACTAAAGGGAGTATGAAATAACTTTACTGTAAGGGATTAGGAAATTAATTAATTTGTTGTTACGACTGTAGTGAATAGCTATACAAATTCCACAACACAAACATGTATTTCAGAGCCAGGAGCTGTAGCTCACACCTGTAATCTTAGGGACTCAAGGAGGCTGAGATCTGAGGATCACGATTCAAAGCCAGCACAGTCAGGAAAGTCCTTGACACTCATCTCCAATTAACTACCAGGTGCTTTGATTCAAAGTACTAGAACGTTAGCCCTGAGTGAAAAAGTTCAGAGACAGTACCCAGGCCCTGAGTTCAAGCCCAATGACAAAAAAGTATTTCAGCAATATATTACAACAGTACAACTCCATCCTATTTTCATTGTTGTTGGTGGTTGTGGGCTTTAAACTCAGGGCCTGGAACTCAAGCCCTGAGTGTTGTCCGTTAGTTCTTTTGCTCAAGGTTAGCCCTCTACCACTTTGAGCTACAGCTCCACTTCTGGTTTTCTTGTAGTTAATTGGAGATGGGATTCTCACAGACTTTCCTGCCTGGACTGTGTTTGAACCGCAATCCTAAAAATTTCAGTCTCCTGAGTAGCTAGAATTACAGGTATGAGCCTGACTCCATCCATCCTGTTTTTGAGAACTTTTTTCCTTTGATTCCACAAAATCTTTGCAAACTAATCTTCTCTTTTTTTGCTGCCCTAGTTCTATAAGCAACCATTTCTTAGTCCCTTTAGTTAAAAATACTTTGAGGTCTGGGAAGGTGGCTCAGTGGTAGAGTGCTTGCTTTGCATACATGAGGCCCTGGGTTCGATTCCTCAGCACCACATAAGCAGAAAATGTTGTAAGTGGTGCTGTGGCTCAAGTGGTAGAGTGCTAGCCTTGAGCTGAGGAGCTGAGGGACAATGCCCAGGCCCAAAGTTCAAGCCCAACACCGACACAAATATATATAGAGAGAAAGACAGACAGACAGAGTTAGAGACAGAGAAACTAAGATCTAGGCAATCAGTCTTTGTTTTCATAGTGAAATGTTATTTGTAGAACCTTGGGAAGACAGACTTTTAAATATTTACCTTTCTCATTAAACTAAGCCTGAGGAATTAAAATTACCTGAAAGGTATTCCATATTCTATTATAAAATGTGTATTAGAGTGTTTCAAAGATTTCCAGAAGCCAGGTGCTGGTTGCTCACATCTGTAATCCTGGCTATTCAGGAGGCTGAGATCTGAGGATCAAGGTTCAAAGCCAGCCTAGGCACGGAAGTCCATGAAACTCTTATCTCCAATAAACCAACAGAAGACCGGAAGTGGCACTGTGGCTCAAGTGGGAAAGTGCTAGGCTTGAGCTGAAGCGCTGAGGGACAGCGCCCAGGCCCAGCGTTCAAACGCCATGACCGACCCAAAAAAAAAAAAAAAGACTTCCAGAGCAGATTGTCAATCTGCTCTATATCTGCAAATGCTGTACAGTTTTATATACATTCACAATGTTCTTTTGCTGCTGCCTTCTAGATAATTTATTTTGCAATACATTACTGCAGTTGTAAATAACATGTACTATAACTACACTTTCAGTTATGTGTAAAGAAATTAATGAATTTTAAAAAAAGAATGACTTTGGCTAGATACCGGTGGCTCATGCCTGTAATCCTAGCTACTCAGGAGGCTGAGATCTGAAGATCATGGTTCAAAGCCAGCCTAGGCAGGAAAGTCCAGGAGACTCTTATCTCCAATTAATCACCAGAAAACGGGAAGTGGCACTGTGGCTCAAGTGGTATAGTGCTAGCCTTGAACTGAAGGGTTGAGGGACAGCGCCCAGGCCCAGAGTTGAGGCCCCACAATCAACAACAATAGCAAAAAGTTTTCCGTGAAGTGTGCTATAACGGAAGGGATTGGTACTAAATACTTTTTACTTTTAAAATTTTTTATTATATATATATCTTGAACTACTAATGTTTATTTAGGTAATTGATACTTTATTTTCAGTTTGGTTATGCAATTGTATTACACACTGCAATTTTTTTTGTGTGTGTATTGGTCTTCAGGCTTAAACTCAGGGTCTGGATGATGTCCCTCAGGGTTTTTTTTTTGGGGGGGGGGTCCGGTCGTGGGGCCTGAACTCTGGGTCTGGGCGCTGTCCCTCAGCTCTTCAGCTCAAGGCTAGTGCTCTACCACAATGCAACTTCTAGCTATTTCTGCTTATGTGGTGCTGAGGAATCGAACCCAGGGCCTCATGCATGCAAGGCAAGCGCTCTACCACTGATCCACCTTCCCAGCCCCCCTCAGGTTTCTTGTTTAAGGCTAGTACTCTACCACTTAAGCCATGGCTCAGTTTCTGGCTTTGTGGTAGTTAATTTGACAGCTTTATAGACTGTCCTACTCAGGCTATCTTCAAATCATGATTCTTAGATATCAGACTTCTGAGTAGCTAGGATTACAGGCTTGAGCTGCCAATGCCGGACCATACTACATTCTTACCAAGTGTACTGGAGAACTGATGTTACCTCTGTTTTCTGAAATTGGGTATGTCAACATTGTCATAAATGATAGAATATAGAATTCCTGAAAAATTATCACCTTGTTGAGTAGCATAAAAAATTTGTTTTCCCCTTTTAGGTGGTCTCATGGATTATAACCATTTGGATATTTGGGTCACTGACAATTTTCTTACTGGCCAGAGTTCTTGGTGGAGAAGTAAGTAGTTAATTCACAAAGCTGCTTTTGTTTGTTATAAGCTTTACTGCAGGTACTCTCTCACTAAGAGTGGCCATTATAATGTTTCTTATGCCAGAATTGCTTTTAAGTTATATTAGTTCCTTTCTTTTCCTTTTTTTTTTTTTAATTGGTCATGGGTCTTGAACTCTGAGCCTGGGCGCTGTCCCTCAGCTCTTCAGCTCAAGGCTAGCACTCTACCACTTGAGCCACAGCACCACTTCTGGTTTTCTAGTGGTTAATTAGAGATAAGAGTGTCATGGGGGCTGGGTAGGTGGCTCAGTGGTAGAGTGCTTTCCTTGCATGCATGAGGCCCTGAGTTTTATTCCTCAGTACCACATAATCAGAAAAAGCCAGAAGTGGTGCTGTGGCTCAAGTGGTAGACCACTAGCTTTGAGCTGAAGAGCTGAGGGACTGGGCCCAGCCCCAGAGTTCAGTCCCCATGACCGGCCAAAAAAAAAAAAAAGTAAAGAGAAAAGGAAAGATACCATCCTTTATCAAATAATGTACTGCTTTTGAGGAAGCATACAATGGTTACAACAGTTCTCAAGTAGACTTAGATATTTTCTTATATATTTTTATTTTGTCAACATATGTTCCTAGGCAATATAATTTAGCCATCTTTCATCTCAAATTTTTTTCCACAGTAAGCCTGGATGGCGTTTCTCCTACTTAAATTTCCACATAGCTGGAATGACAGATTTTGCCCACCACTTTCAGCTTTCTTGCTTTTTTGCCTAGGCTCCTATAGAACTGTGATGGTCCTGCTCTCCACTTTGCAAGTCTAGCTGGGATTACAGGCTTGAGTCACCACACTTTGTATTTTGTGTGTGCGTTTGTGTGTGTGCTTGTGTACTTGTATGCTTGTGTTTTGGCAAAACTGAGGTTGGAACTCAAAGTCTCATGTTTGCTAGGCTGCCACTCTTCCAGCCCCCATGCCCTCCTCCCCTTTTTGGGGGGTCAGGGTCTCACTACGTAGCCCAGGCTGGCCATCCTTGAAATCAAGATCCTTGTTTCTCAGACTCCTGTGTGCTGGGATTATAGACACATGCCACCAGGCATGACTTCTTTCCCTTCCTTTTTAATGGAATTTCAAGAGGAAGTAATAATTGGATGTATATACCCGATGCAACATCTTAACCTAAAAGCAAAATAAATTTAGAGTAACATCTATAAAAACTGTTCTTCACATATGGCAGATTGCTTTGTTTTGTTTCATTTTGTTTTGAGATAGATTCTTCAAAGTCTCACTGTCTATCCCAGCCTGCCCTAAAACTTGTTACCCATTTGAGCTTCTTGAGTACTAGGACTACAGACCTAAGCTATCACACTCCCCTGGAATTCTTAAATCTTTTTTTTGTTGTTGTTGGCCGGGGCAGGGGGGGGGGGGTTGAACTCTGGTCCTGGGCGCCGTCCCTGTGCTCTCCAGCTCAAGGCAAACACTATCTCTTGAGCCACAGCGCCACTTCCGGTTTTCTAGTGGTTTATTGGAGATAAGAGTCTCACAGACTTTCCGGGCCCGGGCTGGCTTTGAACCGTGATCCTCAGATCTCAGCCTCCTGAGTAGTTAGGACTACAGGTCTGAACCACCTATGCCCGGCTCTTAAATAATTCTTATTCTTATATCCTAGACATATTTTTAACCTGATATATAAAAATATGTTTTGCTACTGTGATAAATAGAATAAGCCGGGCGCCGGTGGCTCATGCCTGTAATCCCAGCTACTCAGGAGGTTGAGATCTGAGGATCCTGGTTCAAAGCCAGCCCGGGCAGGAAAGTCTATGAGACTCTTATCTCCAATAAACCACTAGAAAACCGGAAGTGGCGCTGTGGCTCAAGCGGTAGAGCGCTCACCTTGAACTGAAGAGCTGAGGGACAACGCCCAAGCCCAGAGTTCAAGCCCCATGACCGACCCAAAAAAAAAAATAGAACAAAAATGATATAAAATTCTGGAGTTTAAGCAGAAATGGGGCTAGAGATACAGATTTGAGCAGTTGGCAAACTGATACTAAATGAAATCATGGCAGTTTGTGAAGACCCAGGAACATGATGGACTATGATAATTTGAAATATAGTGGGTATGATACATTAATTTCTTAGTTCTCATGCTAAGATACATACAATAAAGAATACATGATATTGATAATGATTAACATGAATACTGTGATTCCTATAATACTTACTTAAAATTTTGAAAATTCACAGGTTGCATATGGCCAAGTTCTTGGAGTTATAGGATATTCATTACTTCCTCTCATTGTCATAGCCCCAGTACTTGTGGTGGTTGGATCATTTGAAGTGGTATCTACACTTATAAAAGTAAGTTGTGTAGTATGAATTATATAGTTTACTTTTTTCCAGTAGTGAAACTATACTTGTCATCCAGATAAGAATAGCATGATCCAAAACTATTTATCAAGTTGTTGATAGTGTTTTGGAACAGTAAACTTGCTTACTGATTTTTACCAAGTATATTTTGTTAATTTGTTTATTTATTTTTGTCAGTCGGGGCTTGAACTCTGGACCTGGGCACTGTCCCTGGGCTCTTTTGCTCAAGGCTAGCTAGTGCTCTACCACTTGTGGTTTTCTGGTGGTTAATTGGACATAAGAGTCTCCTGGACTTTGCTACACAGGCTGGCTTTGAGCTGCAATCCTCAGATCTCAGCTACCTGAGTAGTCAGGATTATAGCCGTGAACCACTGGTGCCCAGCAATGTTTCCTTTTAGAATTGGGCATCAAATATTAAAGGATGTAGGTTTTAGTACTAATCCTGAATTCAAATCCTTGTTCTGCCCTTTTTAGTGTGTGTGTGTGTGTGTGTGTGTGTGTGTGTGTGTGTGTGTGTGTGTGTGTGTGTGTGTGTGTGTGTGTGTTTTCCTGGGGCTTGAACTTGGGGCTTAGGTGCTGTCTCAACATTTTTTTGCTCACAGCTAGTTCTCTACCAGTTGAGTCACAGCTCCACTTCCAGTGTTGTTCTTACAGTTTCTTAACTACTATGTTTTCCAGTGTTTCCTAGTGTTTGTTGTGAAAATTTTAAAGAATGTGTGCCTAGTGCATACATAATGCTTGGCACAGAGTAACTACAACTATTACTTGAGTGCCTACTATAAATATACAGGATTATTTTGAGGTCATCATTGTATGTTTGAACACTAAGTCAAACCTCCAGTTCCCAATCTGATCACTTGTGCAATAAGAAAAAAGTCAGGTGCCAGTGTGTCATGCCTATAATTCTAGTTACTTGGAAAGTTGAAGCTACTTAGGAAGTTGAGATCTTAGTATCAAGCTCAGAGCCAGTCTGGCCAGAAAATAATTATTCAGGAAATTCTTACTTCCAATTAGCCAACAAAAAGCTATAAGGTATGGTTCAAATGGCAAAGCACCAGCCATGAGCAGGAAAGATAAGCAAGATTGTAAAGCTCTAGAGTTCTAGCCCCAGTACTGGCACATGTGATCACACACTTGGGCATGCACACACACCCAAGAAATATACAATCCATATCAAGTGCTTTTATTTCACATTAAATCCTATAATATCTCAGTCAAACCATTTAGAACAAAAAAATCTAATCAAGGTGAACAAAAGGAATTAGATTATAATTTTATTTCATGCATATTCTTACACTTTTTTGTATGCCTGGATTACTACTTTGTGGAGTTTCTTTTCCTTTTGATAAAAGAATAGTAGAAAGTTAGACCATCCCAAATACATTTTGAGTCAGTCTTCCAGTATCCATTTTTTTCAACTCTATACTAATGTTTTTTTCTGAACTGAAGTCACTTTTGCTCCCCCTGGGACATCTGTCAATGTCTAGATGAATATTTGAGTCACAGAGCAGGGAGAGGGTATTATTTGCAAGGATGCTGCTAAACATTCCACAGTACACAGAAAACTCTCAAAAAACAAAAAACAGGGGCTGGGAAGGTGGCTCAGTGGTAGAGCGCTTGCCTTGCATGCATGAGGCCCTGCGTTCAATTCCTCAGCACCACGTAAGCAAAAGAAAAAAAAAGCTGGAAGTGGCGCTGTGGCTCAAGTGGTAGAGTGCTAGCCTTGACCTGAATTGCTGAGGGACAGTGCCCAGGCCCAGAGTTCAGGCCCCACGACCGGACCCCCTCCCCGCAAAAAAAAGAAAAGAAAAAGCAAAAAACATTCAGCATAAAGATATCAATATTTCTGGACCTTGGTGGCTCACACCTGTCATCCTAGCTATTCAAGAGGCTGATATCTGAGGATTGCAGTTCAAAGGACTAGCAAAAAAAAAAAAGATGTGTTTCAAGTCAGTTTCTATTTTAAGTTTTTTTGGTTTTTGTTTTTTTGTTGTTTTTTTTTGGTCAGTCATGGGGCTTGACCTCTGGGCTTGGGCGCTGTCCCTCAGCTCTTCAGTTCAAGGCGAGCGCTCCACCGCTTGAGCCACAGCACCACTTCCGGTTTTCTAGTGGTTTATTGTAGATAAGAATCTCACAGACTTTCCTGCCCGGGCTGGCTTTGAACCATGATCCTCAGATCTCAGCCTCCTGAATAGCTAGGATTACAGGCAGGAGACACCAGCGCCTGGCTGTTTTTTGTTTTTGACAGTCCTGGGGTTTGTACTCAGAGGTTGGGCACTGTTCCTAAGCTTTGTTTGCTCAAGGCTGCATTCTACCACTTAGAGCCACAGCTTTACTCCTAGGTTTTTTTCAGTGGTTTTTTGGAGGTGAGACTCTCACAAACTTTCCTAGCCAGGCTGGTTTCAAATGGCAATCCTCAGATCTCAGCCTCCTGAATAGCTAGGATTACAGGTGTGAGCCACCAGGCCCCAGCTTGCCTGATTTTTTTTCTGGGAATTTCTTCCCTTATTTTATGCAGCAAAATGTGTTCAGTAACTTTGTTTTATAAGTACTAGGTTTCCAGTGAAATTAATTTAAAATTAAGTATGTGTATTATTAGAATAACACACTGTATTTTATTTATTAAACTCTTGACCAAGATGTGATTTTTTTTCCTCCTTTTTATTGCACTTTGTGTTATATATTTCTAAAAACATAAAAAAAGTAGTGTCGGATTAGGTAGCTTATGCCTGTAATTTTAGCTGCTCAAGAGGCTGAGATCTGAGGATCCTGGTTAAAACCTGCCTAGACAGGGAAGCCCATGGGACTCTTCATCTCCAAATAACCACCCCAAAACCAGAGGTGGAGCTGTGGCTCAAAATGGTAGATCCCTTAGCCTTGAGCAAAAATGCTCAAGGCCTTGAGTTCAAGTCCCAGGACTGACAAAAGTAAATTAGTAGTATATAAAATTTTCACTTTGCTTTCCTATTTAAAAGAATAAAAATGGAAATTTGTTTTACTCTCTGAGGATCAAACTTCTTTCATCAGTATGGCCCAATAATTGTTTATTTTTTTTAAGTTTGCCTGATCATAATCACCAGAGATATATGTTTAAAAGGCTGATAACTAGAACTTTTATTTAGAAGTTCTAATTCAGCCAGACAGTTGTGTACATTTGTCATGTCAGCACTCCAGAGCTGAGGTGAGAGAGCTGAGTTCAGGGTCAACCTGGGCCACATAGTGAGACCTTATTTTAAATGAGGGGATGAAATGACATGAATAACATAACCAGTGCAAGTACTCCACATTTCCTTTTTGGTAGGCACACCAACTTATTGTTGTAATTAAAGTTTGATAGAAATATACTGCATACGGGCTGGGAAGATGGCTCAGTGGTAGAGTGCTTGCCTCACATTCATGAGGCCCTGGGTTCGATTCCTCAGCACCACATAAGCAAAAAGAAAAAAGCCGGAAGTGGCACTGTGACTCAAGTGGTAGAGCACTAGCCTTGATCTGAAGAGCTGAGGGACAGCGCCCAGGCCCCAGAGTTCAAGCCCCATGACAGACAAAAAAAAGAAAAAAAAAAGAAATATACCACATATACAGAAGTTAAGGAATCAAAAGAAAAAGAAATATACCACATATACAGAAGTTAAGGAATCAAATGAACATGAACATTATTTACTATTACTGTTTTTTTGTATATCATAAACACTATTTTTATCCTTTACAACAGCCAAAAGTTAATTTATTTGCTAACATGCTGCCCTTTGTCTTTTTTTTAAGCTGTTTGGTGTGTTTTGGGCTGCCTACAGTGCTGCTTCATTGTTAGTGGGTGAAGAATTCAAGACCAAAAAGCCTCTCCTGATTTATCCAATCTTTTTATTATACATTTATTTTTTGTCTTTATATACTGGAGTGTGAGCCAAGTCATACTTGAGTGGAAAAAAAAATGATGTTACATTTGTGTGTAGGCTGGGAATTCTTGCTGAAGGGATTGAAGAAAATGTTGCTGGTAAAAATTTACACATTCCAGATGTAAAGGCTAAAGGTTTAAGGTCTTTTTAAAAACAATATTTTTTGTATTTAATTAAACAATTAGTTATCTGGGATTTTTTTTGGTCAGAATCCTATATTCTGTTTGATTCTTCATATTCCAGTGAATAAAATATAAAAGCATTGTGTTTTTAACATTGTGTCATATTCACCTAAAAACTTGTGCCAAAAGCACCTGAATCGGTAATTACACTTCACTTGAAGGATAAATCTGACAATGTCCTAATAATCGAAAAGTGCAATTTTTTTTCTTTAAAGAGTTTTCTCCTACATTGCAGATCCTGTAGATAAATATTTATATTTATACATATATATTTATGAAATAATTCTTATTCACAAAATATATTTCTTAATAGCCTAAAAATTAAGATACTAAATCTGATGCTTAAATTTTCTTTAATTTGGCCATTAATATTTTTTATTGAGAATTTTAAATTTGTTTTTTAAATTGTATATCATTTTAAAAATAATAGTTGCTAATGTAGATTTGGTTTGTGTGGATATGCTTTTAAAAACCATTTTGAATGTTTAACATCTGACTTAAAGTTTTTGTTTTATCTTTCTGACCAAAGGAGCAAGAGGTATAATGGATATAGCAGTCATTAAAATCGTTAATATATAGGAAAACAATAATATTTATAGCATCAGTAATATTTTTTAGTGCTATTCCTAAATCAGAAAAATTGCAGGAAAGAGATCTTTAAAATCCTATGGTCCTAAACAATGTTATATGATGTAGAAAATAAAATGTTTTCCAGCTGTGTGTTTTGTTTTATAACACTTTGTCTTGTATTACTTGATACTTTTAACAAATATTAGTTACTGTCTTAACAAATGTACAGTTTTTGCTAAGGAAAGTATCAAGCAATTTTTATTAGTGAAATTGTAGAGGAAAATGTTTCATTTATGTTCATAAAGTAGAAAATCCTGTGGTTTTTATCTGGAAGGATTCACCACTGTCTTCAGTATGGTAATGTTCTTGGTATGTGTTCCTTAGCAAACTTGTTCACCAGCTACATGCAAGCCTAAACTAGAACGGTATCAAGTTCATCTTTCTTCCTTCCTTCTCACACCAAAGCAAAAACGAAAGAAAAGTTTATTTTATTATCTTCTTTGGGGGACTGAGGATCTGATCCAGAGCCTCATACATTCTTACCAAGTACTGGTACCACCAAGCCACACCTTCAAGCCAGAAAAGATAATCACTGGAAAAATGCAAAGCACTTTTGAGCTACCATGTTGAAAATTATAATGCTGTTCTTTTAAAGCAGCATTAGAAAAATGAAGAAGAGCACCAGAGATATTCTAGAACTTAAGGAAGGAAGGAAGGGTCTGTGGCCATAGAAGCAGTAACTGTAATGTAGCGATTTGTCACACTTACAAGATCCCTGTGACCAGTCACTTGTTACCATAGATTAGCATTTCAGAGCTACACCTGTAATCATAGCTACTCAGGCGGCTGAAACCAGCCTGGGAAGGAGAGTCCGTGAGACTTACCTCCAGTTGACTATCAAAAAGCTAGAAGTGAAGCTGTGGCTCAAGTGGTAAAGTACTAACTCAGGGAACAGCGGCCAGGCCTTGAGTTCAAGTCCCAGAACCAGCACCAAAAAGAAAAAAGAAAAAAAAAGCCATGCAAAAGTGCAATTTAGGTCAAGCCCAAGTAGCAGCACCAGGAATAAAAAAGAAAAGAAAAAGGTTCTTCTATAATTGTTGCCACTAAGCAGTTTTCTGTGTGTGTATATCAGTTTGTCTCTGTTTTGGGGCTTCCACTGAGGGTTTGGGTGCTGTCCCTGAGATTTTTTGCTCAAGGATAGCAAGCACACTACTACTTGAGCCACAGCTCCGCTTCCCGCTTTTTTGGTGCTTCATTGAAGATACAAATCTTGAGACTTTCCTGCTTATGGTGGTGGAGCTGGCTTAAATCAAGATCCTCAGATCTCAGCCTCCTAAATGGCTGGAAATACAGGTATGGGTCACAAGTGCCTGGCACTGAGCAGTTTTTAAAACCAAACAACCCCCCCCATCCCAGAAAAAAAGAGGAAGAAAGAAAAAAAATGAAGTGCATAAAATAGTGAAATTATAGAAAATGTCTGATTATGGGGAGAAATTTGTCACCTAATGATAAAGAGGGGGAAAAAAAAGTAGATTGCTACTTATTGAAAAAAATGATTGAAATTTTACATTTTTACTCGTTCATAATGATCCTCCTCAGTTTTGCTATATTGCCTGCCCCTAAAATATATCTTAAAATAACAAGTGCAATTTGATGAGACAGCTTGTATGCTTTATAATTCATCTGCAGAATTGCCAGCTGTGACAATTAGCGTAGTTTCTCCATAAAAAAGTAAAAGTTAAAAAAAAAAAGTAGGGACTGGGAAGGTGGCTCAGCGGTAGAGTGCTTGCCTTGCACGCATGAGGCCCTGGGTTCAATTCCTCAGCCCCACATAAGCAGAAAAAGCCAGAAGTTGCGCTGTGGCCCAATGGTAGGGCACTAGCCTTGAGCTGAAGAGCTGCGGGACAGCACCCAGGCCAAGAGTTCAGGCCCCACGACCGACAAAAATAAAAAAAAATGTAGAGATTTGAGCTGAAGAGCTGAGGGACAGCACCTAGGCTCAGAATTCAAGCCCCATGACTGACAATAACAACAAAAAGAAAGTAAAAGTAGCCTAGGACCATGGCTTACACTTGTAATCCTAGCTATTCAGGAGGGTGAGATCTGAGGATCACGGTTCAAAGCCAGCCCGGGCAGGAAAGTCCATGACACTCTTACCTCCAATTAACCACCAGAAACTGGGAAGTGGCCTTTGGCTCATGTGGTAGAGTGCTTACTTTGAGCAGAAATGCTCAGGGACAATGCCCAGGCCCAGAGTTCAAGCCCCATGACTGACAAAAATATAAAGTAAAAGTAACTGGGTGCTGGTGGCTTATTCCTGTAATCCTAGCTACTCAGGAGGCTGGGATCTAAGGATTGAGGTTCAAAGCCAGCCTGGGCAGGAAAATCCATGAGACTCTTGCCTCCAATAAACTACTCAGGAAAATCCAGCAGTGGCACTGTGGCACAGGTGCTAAAGCACTAGCCTTGAATGCAAAGAGGCTCAGAGAGTGCCCAGGCCCAAAGTTGTGGGAACAGACAAAAATAAAAAGTAAAAGTAAGCTGGTCACTGGTGGCTCACATCTATAATCCTAACTACTCGGGAGGCTGAGATCTGAAGATTGTGGTTGATTCCTTAGTACCACATAAATGGGAAAATCTGGAAGTGGCACTGTGGCTCAAGTGGTAGAGTGCTAGCCTTGAGCAAAAGAAGCTCAGGAACAGAGCCCAGGCCCTGAGTTCAAGCCCCACCGCCACTACCACCACCAACAAAAAAACCATTTTGCTTCCATGAGAATGATTTTGGATGATGTTGGCAGACTGAGAGCAGGTTGTTCTCCCTAATGCCAATACCCTCATCCAGTCAGCTGAAAGTTGGAATTGAACAAGGAAAGGCTGAATCGCCTCTACTTTTTGCTAAATGCCATCAAGTTGGAACATTAAATTTTTTCTGCTTTTGAACTCAAATTGAAACATCAGTATTTGGCTGTCTAGCTAGTCAGTCATCAGATCGGAATATGCCACCAGCTCTCCTGGATCTCCAGCTTCCAGTGCACTATGAAGATCTTGAGACTTCTCAGCCTATATAGTCATAGAGGCCAACAACTCAATAATAAACAACTTTCTATGTCCAATCGAGTCCATTGGTTCTTTGTGAACTCTATATGACTAAGGTACTTCTCCCTATGCGTAGTCTTGAAACATTGACATTGCTAGGTGCCAGTGACTCATACCTGTAATCTTAAATTACTCTGGAGGCTGAGATCCGAGGATTGAGGTTCAAAGCCAGCCCAGGCAGAAAAGTCCCTGTGAGACTCTGATCTCCAAAAAACTCGAAGTTTTGGTGCTGTGGCTCAAGCACTAGAGCACTCACCTTGAGCTGAAGAGCTCAGGGACAATGCTCAGGCCCAGGGTTCAATACCCATGACCGACCCCCCCACACACACACAAACAGAAAAAGGAAAAAAGTACATTTTATGTAGTATTTTAGTGCATTTTGTAGATGATGTGTTTATTGACTTTTAGTAACCTACAGACGAGGAAACTCATTTAAATTTGAGATGATGTGAATAGTTAAAGTTGTATTACCCTAAACACTAAATACTAAAAAATACTAGGCATGATGGTGCACTCCTGTAATCTACACATACCCTCAAGCGGTCAAGCACTTGCCTTGAGCTGAAGAACTCAGGGACAGTGCCAGGCCCAGAGGTCAAGCCTCACTAACAACAACAGCAACAGACATGGGGCTGGGCAGGTGGCTTAGTGGTAGAGTGCTTGCCTAGCATGCATGAAGCCCTGGGTTTGATTCCTCAGTATCACATAAACAGAAAAGGCCAGAAGTGGCGCTGTGGCTCAAGTGGTAGAGTGCTAGCCTTGAGCAAAAGAAGCTCAGGAACAGTGCTCAGACCCTGAGTTCAAGCCTCAGGACTGGCAAAAAAAAAAAAGAAAAACCAGGCTCAGGGACAGCACCTAGGCTCCATGTACAATCCATTCAAGCCCCACCACCAGCCAAAAGGAAACAACTAATACCCAAAAGCACATAACATTGTTTTCTTGCATAATTCATAGTGCTAGAACTCCAATCTAATTTGGGAACATATCAAGCCTTGTATATTTTCATTAGAAATGTTTAAGTCAAGCCAGTAATCCTAGCTATTCTGGAGGATGAGACTTCTAGGATCAAAGTTGAAAGCTAGTTGAAGGCAGAAAAGTCCATGAGATATTTATCTCCAGTTTACTAGTAAAACACTGGGCTGGAGGCATGGCTTGTAATAGAGCACCAACTATGAGCAACATGCTGAGCAAGAGTGCACCAAACTGAGGTCAAGCTCAAACACTGGCAGCAAAATAATTGAAGTCAGAGCATACACTGAGCATATGCATGCATTTTTATCTATATATTAGTGAAATCTCAAAGCATATCTTTCTGTCAACAGCTCAGAAACTAAGTAACATGTCACCTGAAAGCTTGGCTTCACTCACCAATGAATGCTTTTTGGCTACTCACTATTCTGGCACAGATGTGGCATGGCTGATACCAATGGTATTTCCCACCCTCTGGTGAAGTAACACTAGAAGTATAGTCTTTTTTTTTTTTT
>NW_012267236.1:3905557-3910747 GCF_000151885.1 Dipodomys ordii | reverse complement strand
TTGGTCAGTTGTGGGGCTTGAATTCAGGACCTGGGCTCTGTCCCTGAGCCTCTTTGTGCTCAAGGCTAGAACTCTACTACTTGAGCCATAGCACCATTTCCAGTTTTGGAGTGGTTAATTGGAGATAAAAGTCTTATGGGGATTTTTCTGCCTGGGTTGGCTTTGAACTGTGATCCTCATATCTCAGCCTCCTGAGTAGCTAGGATTAGTCACTGGCATCCAGTTTAGAAGTGCAGTCTTGACACAGGTGCTGATGAAGGATAATGCTTTTTATTTTATTTTATTTTTGTTGGTCTTGGGTCCTGAACTCTGGGCCTGGGCTCTGTCCCTCAGCTCTTCAGCTCACACAAAGTGCTCTACCACTTGAGCCACAGTGCCACTTCCAGCTTTTTCTGCTTATGTTGTGCTGAGGAATTGAACCCAGGGCCACTTGTATGCACGTACTCTAAAAGTACTCTACCACTGAGCCACCTTCCAAGCCCATAATTTTTGACAGTACTAGGGTTTGAACTCAAGCTGGCCTTGAATTTATGACCCTCCTGTTTTAGCCTGTGAATTGCTGGGATTACAGGCCTGTACCACTAACCCTGGCCACCATTAAGTATTTAATGTAATCTAATGGCAATGTAAAATTCCACACTTTGAAGTATAGGCTAAGAATTTCCTTATGGCAGTATATTTATGTTGGCTATAAAATGCATCTGTTACAAATCAGGACCTTTTGTTTTTAGTTGGTACCAGGATTTGAACTCTGAAAAGTTCAGATTTGAAGCCTTACCCTAGGCAGATGTTTTTCTGCTGAGCCTTGCCTTCACCCTTTTTCCCACAAGTTATTTTGAGATAAAAGATCTGTTTTTGTTTCCCTATGGTAGCTGGAAAGACAGGCTTGTGCCATTACACACAGCTATTTTTGATATCTGATCTCAAAAGCAGGCAGCATAATAAAGGGCTAGAGTTGTGCTAGTATGTCTAACTAGCAAGCTTGAGGCCTTTAGTTCAAACCCTGATACCACGCACACACACTCCCCAGGGTAAATTTACACTGGTTTCAAAAAATTCCTATCTTGTCAAAATTAAGTTTGGCCTATAAGTCATTGAAATTTATATTTTTCTCCCCTGTCTGAGCAACATAGTAACAAGCACAGCAAGTGTCCTCTGGACAGATGGTATTAAGTGCTTTTTAATATCCCACTATGAGTTCCCTCCCTCCCCCCTCTCCTTTCCTTCCTTCCTTTTTAATGCTGAGAATGAAACTCAGTGCCTAGTGCCTGCTAGCCCAGCACTGTGCCATTGAGTTACAGCTCTGGAGTATTTCCTGAATAAATTTAAAGTAATAAATTTCCTTTGGCCTTGTCTAAAAATCCTCTTTATCCTCTGCTTAGAAAAAAAATATACTAATCCTCTTGCTTGGCATGAGCCCTTTGAAGTTTGAATAAGCAGCAAAGAATTGGCTTCATCATAGCCTGAGGTGAACACTGGTCATTCACTGGATTGTTGGGAAGGCTTACCAGAAGTGTTTTTCCACCAAGCCTTGTAAATTTTTACAGGGTTAATGCAAACCTTTAGACTTCCAACAGGAAAAACAATTCTGGGTCAAGTCTGTTACTTGGATTGATTCCCAGGTTATCTGTAAACTCCCAGCTTTCCTCTGCAGGTACAAAACAGGATGTGGCAGTAGGAATTTTAGGTCATATAGGATAGACTTCCTTTTAACCTTTTCATCCTTACATATTTATGCTAAAAGGGTCGGCCTGGAGCCAGACTGCTTAGCTTCCCATCTCAGCCTTGCTGGTTAACCAGTTATGTACCTTTTTCCGAACCTCAAAATTGAGTAAGAGTAGCAAGCTGGGCACTGGTGGTTCATGCTTATAATTCTAGCTACTCAAAAGGCTGAGACCTGAGGATTTTGGTTGGAAGCAAGCCATGTAGACAAATTCCAGAAACACTCATCTCCAATTAATCAGCAAAAAGTTGGAAGCCCTGGAAAGGTGTGGCTCAAGTGGTAGAGCACCAGCCTGGAGTGATAAAGCCAAAAGAGAGCATAAGGCCTTGAGTACAAACCTCAGTACCAACATAAACATGCATATATGCACACACAGTGAGTCCACAGAGTTGTACTACAGACTACTAAAGTTGTTACTCTGTGTGCATGTGTGTATGCTCATAGGTATAAGTACATCTGTCTTCCAAGTCTGTTCACCTATTGTGTAGTTCTATTTTTGCTTATTTATTTTTGGTGCCAGTCTTGAGCCTTGAACTCAGGGCCTTGGCAGCGGACTCTGAGTTTTTTTTTCTCAAGGCTAGCACCTTATCACTTGAACCACACAGCTTCACTACCAGCTTTTTTTTTTTTTTTGTAGTTAATTGGAGATCTGAATCACATAGGCTTTCCTGCTAGGACTGCCTTCAGACCTCAATCCTCAGATCTCAGCCTCCTGAGTATGTAAGATTATTGGCTGGCTTTTTTTCCTACTTTTAGATGTTTCTCATTTTATAGGTTTAATCACAGCACAGTAAAAATAAACATATATAAGTAACATCCAGATCTTTACTTCTAAATTCCATTTTCCCTTAAAAGAGAAAACATGAACTGAGTCTAGCTCAGTGGTTCCTTCAATGAAATGATCTGAGATTTCTTACAGAAATGATTGATGGGGCTGGGAATGTGGCTCAGAGGTAGAGTGCTTACCTAACATGCATTGAAGCCCTGGGTTCGATTCTCAGTACCACATAAGCAGAAAAAGGCAGAAGTGGTTCTGTGGTTCAAGTGGTAGAGTGCTAGCCTTGAGCAAAAGAAGCTCAGGGACAGTACCCAGGTCCTAAATTCAAGCCCCATGACTGGCCAAAAATAAATAAGATTGATTTCAGGATTGGGGCAGGAAAAATACAAGAGCCTAAAACGTTTGCTATCACAGCAAAAGTCTCAGTATTTGTTCTCATTGGCCAAATCCAGACAACAACAAAATAAAAACAAACTGTTGTAACACAGAGAGTAAAGAATAAAGCTGTGCTGGGTGCTGGTGGTTCACACCTGTAATTCAGGAGGCTGAGATCTGAGGATCTTGATTCAAAGCTAGGCCAGGCAGGAAAGTCTGTGAGACTCTTATCTCCAACCAGAAAACCAGAAGCGGTACTGTGGCTCTAGTAGTAGAGTGCTAGCCTTGAACTGAAGAGCTGAAGGACAGTGCTCAGGCCCAGAGTTCAAGCCCCATGATGAGCAAAAAAAAGAAAGAAAGAAAGAGAGAGAAAGAAAAAGAAAGAAAAAAGAGAAAGAAAAGAAGAAAGAAAGAAATTGAAGAACAGGGCTTAGTGGTAGAGTGCTTGCCTAGCATGCATGAAGTCTTGAGTTCAATTCCTCAATACCACATAAACAGAAAAAGCCAGAAGTGGTGCTGTGGCTCAAGTGGTAGAGTGCTAGCCTTGAGCAAAAAGAAGCTCAGGATAGTGCCCAGTCCTTGAGTTCAAGCCTCAGGATTAGCAAAAAAAGAAAAAGAAAACAAAAGAAACTGAAGAATGGATGGAACGATGGATGAATAGAGCAAGGACATGGAAGGAGAGATAGAGTAGCAAAAGTAAAATGAAACAATTGGTTAATCTTGGCAAAAGGTATGCAGAACTGTATTCTTGAAAATTCTGTCAAATGAGGCCAAGTAGAACAAATTAAAATGTATATATATACACATATATACTTATATATATACTTTTTCACATACATACTTTTTATATACTTATATATATTTATCTATACCTATATATACACATCTATATGTTTATATATACATTTGTGTGTGTGTGTGTGTGTGTGTGTGCTTAGAAAGATGCCTGATACATAATAAGAAGCACGTGTGTGTTTGCTGTCATGGTAATAGACAGGAGCCTGCGTTAGGTGTGGTTACTGGAAGGTGAGAGCCAAGAATATGAAGGTAGGTGCATTTTTCTAACATCACAAATCTCATGACAGTTTAATTCCTAATGTTGCCTGATTTATTTTCTCTCTTTACTGTGAAAGAATCTAAAAGCAGATGATCTTAAAGTGGAAAGTTAAAAAAATAGCTTTTTATTTGAAAAGAATGGGAGGATTTTGTAGGCAGATCATAATCATACCATCTGGTTAACTTAAGTGAAATCCTAAGAGCTTAGATTTCATATTTTTACCAGCCATGTATGGCTTAAGATAAGCTTCCCTAAGCTAAAAATATAAAGTGTATTTGTTGCGCTATTCATAAGTTAGTTGAAAATGCCACTCAATGGCACTGCTTTAAGATTCCATTTCTCTTCTCTGAGAAACAGAATCCATTGTGCCATGTTTTCTCAAGTTCAAATGTTCAATAGTGCCAGGTGCTGGTGTTTCATGCATGTAATCCTAGCTATTCAGGAGGCTAAGATCTGAAGATCGTGGTTCAAAGCGAACCCAGGCAGAAAGATCCATGAGACTCTTATCTCCAACTAATCACAGAAAAAGCCAGAGTGGTGGTGTGGCTCAAGTGGTAAAGTGCTAGCCTTAAGCAAAAGGAGCCCAGGGATAGCACCCAGCCCCAGGACCAGCAAAAACGAAAGAACTTCAGAGCTGGGAAGGTGGATCAGTGGTAGAGTGCTTGCCTCACATGCATGAGGCCCTGGGTTCGATTCCTCAGCACCACATACACAGAAAAAAGCCTGAGATGGCACTATGGCTCAAGTGGTAGAGTGCTAGCCTGGAGCTGAAGAGCTGAGGGACAGCGCCCAGGCCCAGAGTTCAAGCCCCATGACCGGCCAAAAAAAATAAAAAAAATTCAACAGCTTGTAAGGCAAATTCATCACATAAAAAATAGGCAAGATTGGCACCATAGTATTATCTTTGAAATTAAACTTTAGATCTTTAAAAGTATGACTGTACTCAAATAACTTTTTTGGCAGTTCCTGGAGTTTGAACTCAAGGCTCATGCTCTACCACTTGAGCCACAGCATCACTTCTGACTTTTTCTGAGTAGTTCATTGTCGATAAGAGTCTCGCAGATGGGGCTGGGAAGGTGGCTCAGTGGTAGAGTGCCTGTCTTGCATGAGGCCCTGGGTTCAATTCCTCAGCACCACATAAGCAGAAAAAGCCAGAAATGGCGCTATGGCTCAAGAGCGCTAGCCTTGAGCTGAAGAGCTGAGGGACAGTGCCCAGGCCCAGAGTTCAGGACCCAGGACCAAAAAAAAAAAAAAAAA
>NW_012267236.1:3890732-3903837 GCF_000151885.1 Dipodomys ordii | reverse complement strand
AAGCCAGAAGTGGCACTGTGGCTCAAGTGGTAGAGCGCTAGCCTTGAGCTGAAGAGCTGAGGGACAGCACCCAGGCCCAGAGTTCAAGCCCAGGACTGGCAAAAATAAGTAAATAAATAAATTTAAAAAAAAAAGAATTCAGTCTCCTGAGTGTTCACCTGCTATGCATATCTGTAAGGTTTTTCTATTTGGCTAGACAAGCAGTGGAGCTGGAAAGCACTTCCCATCCTTCCGCTTGCTCAGTGCTTGAGAAGTGATGCCACAGGAAGTTTCTTCCTCTACTTCCTGGCTGTTCTGTTCACTGCCCTTGGAGATCAGCCTGGAAGGTTCTGGGGTCCTGTTAATGGTAAAGACAAAAACTACTGCAAGATTCTTTTTACTATTTTTTTTGCACTGAACTTCTTTGGCTCAAGCTTAGCACTCTACCACTTGAGCCACAGCAGCCTTTCTGGCTTTTTCTGCTTATGTGGTACTGAGGAATTGAACCCAGGGCTTCATGCATGCCAGGCAAACACTCTACCGCTAAGCCACATTCCCAGACCATTTATTTCATTTCTTTCAAGAAAAGGAACTGTCCAGAAAACTTCCCTCAATCTATAGCAAAACTGCAGGACATCTTTAACCAGATCCTAAGATTGGTTTGAAAAGCATGTTTAATATAATAGACTACTCCCTATGTCTAGAAATCTCTGGAGTGAGAGACAAGCAATAATTGCTTAGAGAATGTAGTGATAAAAAGTAACAAATTAGTCATTTTGTAAGCATCAAATTCCTGTTTATTTTTTATTTGAATGTGATGGTTTTTGATCATGTACTATAATCTAAAGTATACCATACCTAGGAGCAGTTTCCTCCTTCCATTAATTAGAGATTAGTCTCAAGGACTTTCCTGCCTTAGCTAGCTTTAAGTCTCCATTCATAAATCTCAGGCTCTTGAGCTGAGCCACCACTATAAGCTACTGCACCCTGCCTGACTCCCCATTTTTAATAATAATAATATTTTTAGAGAAAGTCTTTACGACCTAAGAGACTTCAACTCTTGTTACGTCACTCAGCTTTCTAGCAGCTCATGTCTCCAGTGTGTAAGTGAATACCTTACCTTCTTTTCCTTTTCTCCTCTTCTACCCAACTGGTTAACTTCATTTTGCTTTCTGTCTTTATTTTATGACATCAGGGTTAACGACTATTCCACTTTGTCCTGTAAATAAATGTTCACTGTTTTGTCTATATGATTCTAAACTTTGACCAGTAATAAACAGCATTTCTTTATTATCACTGTGCAAAATTTACTCCATATAAACAGAGAAGTTACCCAGGTGCCATTTCCTCCTTCATGGTCCAAGAGGCATTATTTCTATGTATTTTCTTTAAAGTGAATCACTTGGGGCTGGGAATGTGGATTAGTGGTAGAGTACCTGCCTAGCATGCATGAAGCCCTGGATTAGAGTCCCCAGTACCACAGAAATAGCCAGAAGTGGCTCAAGTGGTAGAATGCTAGCCTTAAGCAAAAGAAGCTCAGGAACAGTGCCCAGGCCCTGAGTTCAAGTCCCCGGACTGGCAAAAATAAATAAATAATAAAGTGCATCATTTGCTCAAAGCCAGATGGTAGTTTGCTTCATCTCTGGACCTTTGATTAGTTTTGAGCTTTTGGGGTTTTCCTACAAATTATTATTGCCCTTTTCCCCCACTGAACAGAAGAAATACATGCTTCCATAATCTGTTTTATGCACAGCATGAAATGCATTTTGTTCCCATTTCTGAATACATATTCCTTGGAGACTACTGACTCATGCTATGGACAGATTGCTTTCTACTCTGCTGTATGTTGGCATTGTTCTTCACTGCTTGCAGTACTTCTTGAATGCTTTGGCTTCTTCCGTCTTGATCTTATTGGGTTGAAGTAGGGTCAACACAACAGCTAAGTAAGGGGCCCAGACCTGGGATTCTCTATGTAGCATTAATTGGCCTCAAACTTACCATCCTGCCTTAGCCTCCAGAGTGCTAGAATTACAGATGTGAACCACCATGCCTTGCCATCTTTCTTGTTTTTTTTTTCCCCAGAGTATATACATATGCTTTCACAGGGATTTGTTTTATAATTTACAACAGTCTTTGATTGTCCTCTTGAAAAAAAAGGAAAGGTGAAATCTGAACTTCTTCGACTTTAGATGTTCTTTTTTTTTTTTTTTTTTGGTCGGCCGTGGGGCTTGAACTCTGGGCCTGGGCGCTGTCCCTCAGCTCTTCAGCTCAAGGCGAGCGCTCTACCACTTGAGCTACAGCGCCACTTCCGGTTTTTTTTCTAGTGGTTTATTGGAGATAGGAGTCTCAAGGTCTCTCCTGCCCGGGCTGGCTTTGAACCGCGATCCTCAGATCTCAGCCTCCTGAGTAGCTAGGATTACAGGCGTGAGCCACCAGCGCCCGGCTTTTAGATGTTCTTTTGTAAAAGTATTGTCCAGTTTTCCCCTAGATCTCTTGCAAGAGAAGCTTAGTACTCCTTATTACAGATTCTGTAACTTAGAATAACCATTGGTTTTCTAAATGGCAGCATAACAATCAAGTAATATAAAAAGAAATATGTAAGCCAGGCGCTGGTGGCTCATGCCTGTAGTCCTAGCTACTCAGGAGGCTGAGATCTGAGGATTGCCATTTAAAGCCAGCCTAGGCAGTAAAGTCCGTGAGACTCTAGATATCCCCAATAAACCACTAGAAAACCAGAAGTGATGCTGTGGCTCAAGTGGTAGAGTGCTAGCTTTGAGCTAAAGAACGCAGGGACAGCGCCCAGGCCCAGAGTTAAGGCCCACAACCGACAAAATAAATAAATAAATAAATAATATATGTATGTATTTTGCAGCATAAATTGGTAATGTCTATAGTACCAAAGTTGGGTTTGACTAATTTTGTAAAATTATTTTGAGGTGTGGAGGCGGGGGGAGGATGGGAAGGGATGGGAAGGAGAAACAAAGGAGGAGGCTACAATGCTTGATAAGAAATGTACTCATTATCTTGCCTATGTAATTGTAACCCCTCTGTACAGTATTTTCACAATAAAAAAATAAAAATTAAAAAATTATTTTCCAATAACATAGGTTAACTAAATAAAAGGGTATGTCCCAATAATTATAGTTATATACATAATTATATTTATTATTAAATTATAAATTATATTTATATAAATAATATTTATCTTTTTTTTGCCAACCATGGGGCTTAAACTCAGGGTCTAGGCACTGTCCCTGAGCTTCCTTTGCTCAAGGCTAGCACTCTGTCACTTGAGCCACAGTGCTACTTCCAGCCTTTTCTGTTTATGTGGTATTGAGGAATTGAACCCAGCGCTTCATGCATGAGAGGCAAGCACTCTACCACTATGCCACATTCCCAGCCCTAATTGGATTTTTTTTCTTATGGTGTGGATAAGTGGGGGTTGCACACAGGCCCTCAGACTCTTGCTTACCTTTTTCCCAAAGCCAGCGCTCTTACCTCTTTAGCCATACCTCCTATAATTATATTTTTTAAAGACCGAAATTAGGAGATCATAAATTTTATTTTTAAATTTTGGTTTTTGGTTGTGGTGCTTGAACTGTGGGCCTGTGCGTTATTCCTCAGCTCTTCAGCTCAAGGCTAGCGTTCTACCACTTGAGCCACAGTACCACTTCCAGTTTTCTGGTGGTTAACTGGAGATAAGAGTCTCACAGACTTTTCTGCCTGGGCTGGCTTTAAACTGAGATCCTCAGATATCAGCCTCCTGAGTAGCTAGGATTATAGGCGTGAGCCACTGGCACCCAGCAATTTTTTTCTTTTTAAACTAACAGACATGAAGTAAACTTTCATGTAACCTAAATGATGTTTTCAAAATGCTGTTTCTTAGAATGTTGCTTATTCTTTTAGCTGCAGCTTAGAGTAGGATTAACCTGGGAGCCTGAGACTACAGGCAGGTAAAGGTAGAGGCTTTGGCAAGTGATCTATAGGGAGAAGGTGGCTCAGTGGTAGAGTGCTTGCCTAGCATGCATCAATCTCTGGGTTTGATTCCTCAGTACCACATACACTGGAATGGCACTGTGGCTGAAGTGGTAGAGTGCTAGCCTTGAGCAAAATAAGCTTAGAAACAGCACTCAAGCACTGAGTTCAACAAGCCCTAGGACTGGCCAAAAGAAAAAAAAAGTGACTCATAGGGAGAGAGTGAGGGAAGGAGTGATAATGTCCAAAAAGAAATGTACTCATTACCTGACTTACTATGTAACTGTCACCCCTTTGTATATCACCTTTATAATAATGACCAAAAAATAAGAAAAAAGTGACCCATCACTCCAAGAGCATTTTCTCTACCATAATACCTGCTCTTGTGAAGCAGATCAAGACTGAGAGGTCTGTCTGTCCCTACCACATGATATATAGGACAAAAAGTCCTGCCAGCAGTGGGAAACTAGAATCTAAAATCAAAGGTTAGATAATGATAGTTTGCACTGGTGGAAAATGAAGGTTTGCGGAATAAATGCAATGTCAATTGCCTCACTGCAAACAAATAATAAAGGGGAAAATAATCTAATCAGCAAAGCCAAGACAGGCTTAAGGGCACAGGTGATAATTCAAAATATTTACTGGAAGAACAATCAGAATTGAGGTTGCCTAAGAGGATGAAATGAGGGCCTGGGGTCCTCTTCCGGGCTGGGCATTACATTTTGGTGGACTAGTGCTGTCCAGAAGGGTAGACATTCCAGCTATTTTTTCGTTTTGTGGAGATGGGAATGAAACTCATACTTTCTACACAAGTGCTTCACAGATGAGTTATACTCCTGGGCCTTATGTCAGCTTTCTTACAGGTGCCAGTCCAGGGCCTGGGCACTGTCCCTGAGCTGCTTTTGCTCAAGGCTAGCACTCTATCATTTGATCCAGAGCTCCACTTTCATTTTTTGGGGGGGGGGTACTTTCCCACCCAGGCTGGCTTAGAACCATGATCCTCAGATCTTAGCCTCCTAAGTAGGATTATGGGGGTAAGCAAACACCACCAGCCTTATTTCAATTTTTTTTTTCAGTTTGGTGTTTTTTGGGGAGGGTTGTTTTTTTTCCAGTCGGTCCTGGGGCCTGAACTCTGGGCCTGAGCACTGTCCCTCAGCTCTTCAGCTCAAGGCAAGTGCTCTACCACTTGAGCTATAGTAGCCCAGCCCTGGTGGCTCACACCTACAATCCTAGCTACTCAGAAGGCTGAGATCTGAGGATCGCGGTTCAAAGCCATCCTGGGCAGGAAAGTCCGTGAAACTCTTATCTCCAATAAACCTCCAGAAAACGGGAAGTGGCGCTGTGGCTCAAGTGGTAGAGTGCTAGCCTTGAGCTGAAGAGCTGAGGAACAGCGCCCAGGCCCAGAGTTCAGGCCCCAGGACCGACTGGAAAAAAAACAACCCTCCCCAAAAAACACCAAACCAAAAAAACCCACTTGAGTCACAGCGCTACTTCCGACATTTTCTGCTTATGTGGTGCTGAGGACTCAAACCCAGGTCCTCATGAATGCAAGGCAAGCGCTCTACCACTGAGCACCTTCCCAGGCCCTTATTTATTTTTTTTTCTTTTTTGCTGGTCGTGGAGCTTGAACTCTGGGCTTGGGCGCTTCCCTCAGCTCTTCAGCTCAAGGCTAGTGCTCTACCACTTGCGCCACAGCGCCACTTTTTCTGCTTTTTTTTCTTTCCAGCTTTTTCTGCTTATGTGGTGCTGAGGAATCGAACCCAGGGCCTCATGCATACAAGGCAAGCACTCTATCACTGAGCCACCTTCCCAGCCCCCTTATTTCATTTTTTTAAAACCACCATTACTGGTGTGTCCATGTTCATTTTCAGAGACTGTAGAGACCAGAGCCCCAGAAAAATTTCTATTTAATTTTATTGAGGTAACAGGGATTGGACTCAGAGTCTGGTACATGTAAGATCCTCTACTACTCCAGCCACGCTCTTAGCCCTTTTGTTTGTATTTTGATTTTTAGATGGACTCTTGATAACTATGAGCTGATTTTAGAAATATTCCTGCCTTAACCTCCCAAGTAGCTCAATTATGCATATGTGCCACCATACCCAACCCAGATAATGTTTTGACCATCCTTACAGGAATTTAGTCTCCAAAGTTTTAGACAAAAATCTTCTCTTTTTACTTGTACTTAAAAGAATATGTTACAGTTAATTGCACTAAGTGAAATTACCGAACAAATTTAGTGTGGTTAGCTTTAGAAAAGCTATGTACATATGAACATATAAGATGACGTTAAGTGAAATGAACCCCAAGATAGGGACACAACCTGCTTTTTTTATTTCTTGCTATTGTTTTTAGCATATCTAAAATGTACTATGTGATTTTTTTGTTTCTTTTGTATGTTCTTCCCCCACGTATAACCCCTGTTTTCACTGTATTTGAAGTTGGTGTCCTGCATCTTGTATATATTTTCCTAATTTGGGGAGGGGAAGGGAAATAACAAAATGCTGAAACAATGATACAGGTTGACCTATTGTAACAATGACATGTACAAGACACTATGTTGAAATCTAACTTTACAACTTGGCTGGGGGAGGTGGGAGTTGGAGAGGTGAGGAGGGAAGGGATAATAGGGGAAAAACAAAGGAGGAGGTAACAATGCTGGATAGGAAATCTACTCATTACCATTCTCATTAACCCCTCTGTATATTATTTTTACAAAAAAAAAAAAAGAACAAGAAATGAGGGCTGAGAATGTGGCTTAGTGGTAGAGTGCTTGCCTAGCATGCATGAAGCCTTGGGTTCAATTCTTTAGTATCAACTAAGCAGAAAAAGCCAGAAGTGGTGCTGTGGCTTAAGTGGTAGAGTGCTAGCCTTGAGCAAAAGAAGCTCAGGGACAGTGCCCAGGCCCTGAGTTCAAGCCCCAGGACCACCCAAAAGAAAAACAAGAAATGAAAGGAAAACTATTTGCCATTATGTCTCTGTATTTTCTCTTCACATTTGTTAAATCACAAATAAAAAGTACATGATACCGGGTGCCAGTGGCTCACACCTATAATCCTATTCATAAGAAGTTAGGTAATGAGTGCCACTATTATTATTATTTACTATTTCTGGGGCTTGAACTCATGGCCTGCACACTGTCCCTGAGCTTTTTTTTTTTTAAGTCATCGGGCTTGAAATCTGGGCCTGGGCACTGTCCCTGAGCTCTTCAGCTCAAGGCATTATAATGCTCTACCACTTTGAGCCACAGCATCACTTTCAACTTTTCTGATAGTTAATTAGATATAAGAGTTTCACAGACTTTTTTGCCCAGGCTAGCTTAGAATCTTGGTAGTTAATTAGAGAAAAGAGTCTGACAGACTTTTCTGCCTGGGCTGGCGTAGAACCGTGATCCTCAGATCTCAGCCTCCTGAGTAGCTTGGATTACAGGCATTGAATCACCAGCATCCGCTGTCCCTGACATTTTGTGCTCAAGACTAGCACTCTACTACTTGAGCCACAGCTCCATGTTCAGTTTTCTTGGTAGTTTATTGGAGATAAAAGCCTCCATGGACTTTGTCCTGGTTGGCTTTGAACTGTGATCCTCAGATCTCACCCAGTCATAATTTTTGGTTAAACAGATTCTTCCAGATGCATATTAACTTCATGAAGCCTGAATTTTGGCACTGGGTGTAGTTTTGGAGCTAACAGCCAGCATTTCCCTGCTGCAAATGATCACATCCAAATCCCACATGTCAGTGTCCTGTGACAGCGTGTCTCTGGCATCTTTCCAGGATACTAGAATCCTCTGATGTGAAATAAACTGAATCTGGGAGGAGTAGGGAACTCTAATTCCTCTCCAATGATAAAAAATATGTGGTTTGTTCTCCTGCTTTCTCCTGAGAGTCAATTAAAAAACATTTACATGGCCAGGGATGTGACTCAGTGGTAGAGTTCTTGCCTACTATGCACAAGACCCTGTGTTCAATACTCAGGACATCATAAAACAAACACACACACACAAACCCAAAAGCAAAGCTCTAGTGGCTCACAACTAGCGGATTCAGCTTAATTGAAAGGCTCAGATGGGAAAGATCACAGTTTGAAGCCAGCCTGAGCAGAAAAATACTTGAAACACCTGTGGGGGCAGGAGCTGGGTACAGTAGTTTGTGTCTGTTCCTTTGTGTGTGTGTGTGTGTGTGTGTGTGTGTGTGTGCGTGTGTGTATGGGGGGGGGTCAGGGGAGGAACGTGGGGCTTGAATTCTGTACCAGGGCACTGTCTCTTGGCTCTTCAGCTCAAGCCTAGCGCTCTAGCACTTGAACCACAGCAGCATTTCTGTTTTTCTGGTGGTTAATTGTAGATAAGAGTCTCACGAACTTTCCTTGCTCGAGCTGGCTTTGAATTGCGATCCTCAGATTTCAGCCTACTGGTACCCGCTGTTATTTATTTAATTTTTAACAACACTAATAGGATTTATTAAACATATTAAAAGTGACACATACAATTTCAGATTTTTCAATGAAAGGCATTTTTCTGATCCAGGGACAAAGAGGCTCTCCTGAAAGAAAAAGGTAAAGTTTCTTTGTATGACTAATTCTACATAATGTGTCAAACACAGTAAGTCACAAATTCTCTCACAGGAAAGTGTTATGAAACAGATCACACTGTCCCAGGTGTCAGTTGTGGGTAGAATTAAGTTATAGGAAGCATGTAATCAACTAAAGCACCATTTTTAGAGTTATGGGGATGAACACAAACTAATTCAAATACTTGCATCCCTTATTTAAAGGTTTTGCTACCTGAACCCTGCTTTGACATTAAAAAAAAAAAAACCAAAAAACCAAAAAAATCCAAAACCAAACCCCCAAAACTTTGGTCCAATAAAACAGACAAAAGTTTTACAGTTAAGCCGGGTGCTGGTGGCTCACGCCTGTAATCCTAGCTACTCAGGAAGCTGAGATCTGAGGATCCCGGTTCAAAGCCAGCCCGGGCAGGAAAGACCGTGAGACTCCTCAATCTCCAATAAACCACCAGAGGGGCTGGGAAGGTGGCTCAGTGGTAGAGCGCTTGCCTTGCATGCCTGAGGCCCTGGGTTCGATTCCTCAGCACCACATGAGCAAAAAGAAAAAAGCCGGAAGTGGCGCTGTGGCTCTAGTGGTAGAGTGCTAGCCTTGAGGTGAAGAGCTGAGGGACAGCGCCCAGGCCCAGAGTTCAGGCCCCACGACCGACAAAAAAAAAAGTTTTACAGTTATTTCTTTGTACTTATTTTGATTACCAATCCTTTTGTATATATTTTAACCATTAATTACAAAATGTGTATCACACAGTATGTATAAGTTATTAAAAAGGAAGACAAGAGCTGGGAATATGGCTTAGTGGTAGAGTGCTTGCCTAGCTTGCATGAAGCCCTGGGTTCGATTCCTCAGCACCACATAAACAGAAAAAGCTGGAAGTGGCGCTGTGGCTCAAGTGGTAGAGCGCTAGCCTTGAGCTGAAGAGCTGAGGGACAGCGCCTAGGCCCAGCGTTCAGGCCCCACGACCGGACCCCCCCCCCCCCCAAAAAAAAAAAGTATGTGAAAAACTGCAATTAACTTACAGACATAATAAACTGAAGAATTTTCTCCCAAGTTTTTCTTTCATTAGAAACTATTTGGTAGGAATTGAACCGTGTACTGACATATTTTTAATAAAACCTGAGATTTGAATACTTATGATTATCTGATTATCTTGTGGGTTTTTTTTTTTTTTTTTTTGCCCGTCATGGGGCTTGAACCCAGAGCCTGGGCACCGTCCCTGAGCTCTTCAGCTCAAGGCGGGCGCTCTACCACTTTCAGCCACAGCACCACTTCTGGTCCACCAATTGGAGATGAGTCTCACAGACTCTCTTGCCCAGGCTGGCTTTGAACCGAGATCCTCAGGCCTTCAAAAGGCCTCACTTCAAAACAGTATGGTGATCAGTACATCCTTTCAAGGTTGTGACTACTCAATATGACTGCACTGTGCACAAACACATCCACAAAGCAGAGGATGTTCACATTCACTCCGTTTCGTCCTCTTTACTCTTGAGTTCAGGCTCGGGCGTTTCCCCGGGCTTTTGTGCTCAAGGCTAGCGTTCTACCACTCAAACCCCAGCTGCCCTGACTGGCCTCAAACCCCGGGCCTCAGATCTCAGCCTCCTGAGAGGCCGGGATGACAGGTAAGAGCCGCCGACGCCTGGCTAAACCTGACATTTTTATTCAACAATCAGGGTGGGAAGTAGGGAGACCCAAGCTAGGGGCGTCGTGGGTCGTTTATTCCCGGGTGGGACTGAGGCCCGGCCGAGGCGGCGAGGCGCGTGCAGGGAACGGTCAGGGCCCCGCTGGAACCGCTGCGAAGGGCCTCAGGGCCTACCAGACAAGTCTCGCGGGTCCGGTCCCCGCCTAGCAGAAACACTCCGAACCTCAGCACCGCCCTTCCCGCCAGGAACGGGGGTTGCTCCGCGGATCTCCCGCGCCAGCCACTCCCAAAGCTCGCAGAAAGAAACTGGGACGTTGAGGACGCGGAGCTGGCCGGACCAGGGGCGCGTGGCAAGCCGGAGGGCTCCCGCGCATGCGCCGCCCGCCGGCCTCCGGCCCCCGCCCTGGATAGGAAATCTACTCATTACCATTCTCATTAACCCCTCTGTATATTATTTTTACAAAAAAAAAAAAAGAACAAGAAATGAGGGCTGAGAATGTGGCTTAGTGGTAGAGTGCTTGCCTAGCATGCATGAAGCCTTGGGTTCAATTCTTTAGTATCAACTAAGCAGAAAAAGCCAGAAGTGGTGCTGTGGCTTAAGTGGTAGAGTGCTAGCCTTGAGCAAAAGAAGCTCAGGGACAGTGCCCAGGCCCTGAGTTCAAGCCCCAGGACCACCCAAAAGAAAAACAAGAAATGAAAGGAAAACTATTTGCCATTATGTCTCTGTATTTTCTCTTCACATTTGTTAAATCACAAATAAAAAGTACATGATACCGGGTGCCAGTGGCTCACACCTATAATCCTATTCATAAGAAGTTAGGTAATGAGTGCCACTATTATTATTATTTACTATTTCTGGGGCTTGAACTCATGGCCTGCACACTGTCCCTGAGCTTTTTTTTTTTTAAGTCATCGGGCTTGAAATCTGGGCCTGGGCACTGTCCCTGAGCTCTTCAGCTCAAGGCATTATAATGCTCTACCACTTTGAGCCACAGCATCACTTTCAACTTTTCTGATAGTTAATTAGATATAAGAGTTTCACAGACTTTTTTGCCCAGGCTAGCTTAGAATCTTGGTAGTTAATTAGAGAAAAGAGTCTGACAGACTTTTCTGCCTGGGCTGGCGTAGAACCGTGATCCTCAGATCTCAGCCTCCTGAGTAGCTTGGATTACAGGCATTGAATCACCAGCATCCGCTGTCCCTGACATTTTGTGCTCAAGACTAGCACTCTACTACTTGAGCCACAGCTCCATGTTCAGTTTTCTTGGTAGTTTATTGGAGATAAAAGCCTCCATGGACTTTGTCCTGGTTGGCTTTGAACTGTGATCCTCAGATCTCACCCAGTCATAATTTTTGGTTAAACAGATTCTTCCAGATGCATATTAACTTCATGAAGCCTGAATTTTGGCACTGGGTGTAGTTTTGGAGCTAACAGCCAGCATTTCCCTGCTGCAAATGATCACATCCAAATCCCACATGTCAGTGTCCTGTGACAGCGTGTCTCTGGCATCTTTCCAGGATACTAGAATCCTCTGATGTGAAATAAACTGAATCTGGGAGGAGTAGGGAACTCTAATTCCTCTCCAATGATAAAAAATATGTGGTTTGTTCTCCTGCTTTCTCCTGAGAGTCAATTAAAAAACATTTACATGGCCAGGGATGTGACTCAGTGGTAGAGTTCTTGCCTACTATGCACAAGACCCTGTGTTCAATACTCAGGACATCATAAAACAAACACACACACACAAACCCAAAAGCAAAGCTCTAGTGGCTCACAACTAGCGGATTCAGCTTAATTGAAAGGCTCAGATGGGAAAGATCACAGTTTGAAGCCAGCCTGAGCAGAAAAATACTTGAAACACCTGTGGGGGCAGGAGCTGGGTACAGTAGTTTGTGTCTGTTCCTTTGTGTGTGTGTGTGTGTGTGTGTGTGTGTGTGTGCGTGTGTGTATGGGGGGGGGTCAGGGGAGGAACGTGGGGCTTGAATTCTGTACCAGGGCACTGTCTCTTGGCTCTTCAGCTCAAGCCTAGCGCTCTAGCACTTGAACCACAGCAGCATTTCTGTTTTTCTGGTGGTTAATTGTAGATAAGAGTCTCACGAACTTTCCTTGCTCGAGCTGGCTTTGAATTGCGATCCTCAGATTTCAGCCTACTGGTACCCGCTGTTATTTATTTAATTTTTAACAACACTAATAGGATTTATTAAACATATTAAAAGTGACACATACAATTTCAGATTTTTCAATGAAAGGCATTTTTCTGATCCAGGGACAAAGAGGCTCTCCTGAAAGAAAAAGGTAAAGTTTCTTTGTATGACTAATTCTACATAATGTGTCAAACACAGTAAGTCACAAATTCTCTCACAGGAAAGTGTTATGAAACAGATCACACTGTCCCAGGTGTCAGTTGTGGGTAGAATTAAGTTATAGGAAGCATGTAATCAACTAAAGCACCATTTTTAGAGTTATGGGGATGAACACAAACTAATTCAAATACTTGCATCCCTTATTTAAAGGTTTTGCTACCTGAACCCTGCTTTGACATTAAAAAAAAAAAAACCAAAAAACCAAAAAAATCCAAAACCAAACCCCCAAAACTTTGGTCCAATAAAACAGACAAAAGTTTTACAGTTAAGCCGGGTGCTGGTGGCTCACGCCTGTAATCCTAGCTACTCAGGAAGCTGAGATCTGAGGATCCCGGTTCAAAGCCAGCCCGGGCAGGAAAGACCGTGAGACTCCTCAATCTCCAATAAACCACCAGAGGGGCTGGGAAGGTGGCTCAGTGGTAGAGCGCTTGCCTTGCATGCCTGAGGCCCTGGGTTCGATTCCTCAGCACCACATGAGCAAAAAGAAAAAAGCCGGAAGTGGCGCTGTGGCTCTAGTGGTAGAGTGCTAGCCTTGAGGTGAAGAGCTGAGGGACAGCGCCCAGGCCCAGAGTTCAGGCCCCACGACCGGAT
>NW_012267236.1:3871518-3887677 GCF_000151885.1 Dipodomys ordii | reverse complement strand
GGCGGCGGCAGCGGGGGCGTCCGGGGTGTCCGAGTGGCTGGTGCTGAGGGACGGCTGCATGCGCTGCGACGCCGAGGGGCTGCACAGCCTCTCCTACCACCCGGCGCTCAACGCCATCCTGGCCGTCACCAGCCGCGGGACCATCAAAGTCATCGACGGCACCTCCGGGGCCACCCTACAGGCCTCGGCGCTCAGCGGTGAGTGAGTGCGGGGAGCCGGGCGGGAGCCGGCCGGCCGCGGGCGGAGCCGGGCCGGCGGGATGCGGGCGGTGGAAGCCGCCCAGCCTCCGAGGCTCGGCCCCGGAGGGAAGCGGGAAGCGGGTAGCGGGAGGGCCGGGTTGGGCCGCGCGGGGCCGGGGGCTCGGGCCTGGCCGGGCCGGAGGCCTGGGACCTGGCCGAGGAGGACTTGGGGACTCGGCGACCGCCGCTGGAGGGAGAGACCGGCCGGTCGGGGAGCGGTGGGAGTTGCCTTTCGGGCCTAGGGCGTCGGGTCCGGCGGGGTGCTCGGGGAGCGGCGGGGAGGCCTCGGGGCTCGGCGCTGGGCTAGGCTGGGTTCCCGCCCGGGGCGCTGAGAAGCGCTGGGGCCCGCGCCTCGCCGGACCGGAGAGAAAGGCTGGAAGGGTTGATCTCGTGGGCGAGGTGGGTGGCTGGAGGCGAGGGGCGGGGAGCCTCGGAACCGACTTCCCCGGTAGAAGGAAGATCTGGGTCCCGCAGGTGCGCGGACCCCCAGGCGGGCTTCGTGTCCGGGGTGGGGTGTGGGGGGGCCGGTGGCGGTGGGGGTGGGGTGGGCCGGCGATGGGGGCAGGGAAGGAGGTAGGCGGGCCAGCTGCCTGTTCGGTGAAGCCGAAGACTGGAGGACTGTGGCCCTGGGCGAGAAAGGCGAGACCCTGTTTCCGAGCACGGAGCTTCCCTCTTACCGCTCCTTACCCCACTCCCCCGGCGCCGGGATAAATCTGGATCCTACGGTTTGGAATTGAGTGAAACTTCAGGCCCCATCAACTTGTTTTCACTTGAGCGAGCCAGATTGTGGTTTGGAGGTACGGCTGCGTCTCCCCATTGGAGGGAAGGACTTTGAGGTGGTGTACACGTCGGGCCCGGGGTAGGACTTTCAGCGTGCACGAGGTGAAGGCTCGCTCAGTGGACCGCTTGGGTGCGTGTGGTAATTGCCCTGGCTAAGTTCTGTTCGGTTTGGCTGAGATGACATTTCATTTGTGGTTAAATGATGAGTGGCTTAATTTAGATGGTTATAGGTTAAGATTGCAAAGTTAGTATATGAGTGAATTCAACTCATACACAAAGATAAAATCATACCACTGCAGTTAGCCAAATGGAAGTAGTTATGTGGTCTACCAATTTGCTGGTATTTTAACAGACATATGAGGAGACGTTTACTGTGTGAGTAATAATGTCTTTATTAGAGTAAATGGCAATTTAGGTATACAAAGATAAAATTAGAGGTGGTAATTTTTGTGAATGTGAGACTTGCAAAATAAGTGGCATATGTTAGGTTACTCCCGAATATACCCCTGGAATACATCTCTAAGTGATGTCTACCAGAAGATTTTGGATAGTGGGCTTGGGATCTTTTCTTGTAAATGACAGGAAGGATGTCAGTTCCTGCAACTTGATCTTAGCTTGTCATATATGTGGAAGGGAGGTGCTCATTAGTAATGAAGTCTCTATTATTTCATTTTATTTTATTGTCGGTCATGGGGCTTGAATTCAGGGACCGGGCGCTGGCTCTGAGTTTTTTTTTGCTCAAGGCTAGAACTCTACCACTTTGAGCCACAGCACCACTTCCAATTTTCTGGTAGTTAACTGGAGATGAGTCTCATGGCCTTTCCTGCCCTGGCTGGTTTTAAATGGTGATCCTAAGATGTCAGCCTCCTGAGCTGCTATGATTACAGGAGTGAGACACCTGCACCCTGTTGGTCTCTCTCACTCTCTCTTTTTAAAGTTCACTTAAGATATTACAGATCTGAATGAAGATGAATAAAGAATAATTACTATCAACAACAGTGTATCCCAGCATAAGAAACAAGTATTACAGAGTTGAATCCTCCCCTCAGTCTCACTAATTGCATTCCTCTAACCCTCTCCCTTCCATATATATCTTTAATTTGATTCTATAATTTTCATACGCATCTATACTTTGTGCCATATGTTTATGTTCCTGTTGTTGGTTGTGAGACCTGAACTCTGAGCCTGTGTGCTATTTATCCCTCAGGCTCAAGCTAACGCTCTACCACTCTACCACTTTTAGCCACAGTGCCACTTCTGGGTTTCTGTTGGTTAATTGGATTTAAGAGTTTCATGGACTGTCCTGTCTGGTTTGGCTTTGAACTGTGATCCTCAGATCTCAGCCTCTTGAGTAGCTTGGATTACAGGTGTGAGCCCCTAGTGCAGGGCTTTTGTTTATATCTTATTCCTAGTATTTTCAATTTTTAAAAAAATTCAGAATGTCTACTAGGATTTATATAGGAAGTCATATTAACAAAAGTATTCAAGTGAATTGGCTAGAAAGAGGAATTTTTTTTATTTTTAAATTTCTATTTATTTATTTTTTGTTGTGGTCTTGAACTCTGGGCCTGGGTGCTGTTCTTCAGCTCTTCAGCTCAAGGCAAGCACTGTACCACTTGAGCCATAGTACCACCTCCAAGTTTTTAGTGGCTAATTGGAGATAGAGTCTCACGTACTTTCTTGCCCTGGCTGGCTTTGAACTGCGATCCTCAAATCTCAGCCTCTGGAGTAGCTGGGATTACAGGCGTGAGCCACCGATGCCCAGCTAGAAAGAATTTTATGGGTGTCTTTTGTGTCTGGAGGCCAAGTTTGAGAACAATGATGCATGTCAGAATTTGTAAAAAATAATTGTGCATTTATATACTTGTATATGGAAAAGAAGAAAATACTTACTTTAGTGGTAGATTATTGAAGAGAAGGGTTTTGGAGTTAGGCATTGGTGATTCACTCCTGTAATCCTAGCTACTCAGAAGATTGAGATCTGAGAATCACAGTTCAAAGCCAGCCTGGCTAGGAAAGTCTGTGACTCTTCAATTAATTACCAAAAAAAAAAAAAAGGTGTGATTTAGGTGCATAATAGGAATGTAAAGGTAGATCCTTAAAATGTGGCACTGATTTGAGATAAACTAGGGGGTGGGTGGGGTTATTGTTAATTAGAAAAGTATGGGATAGGATACAATTGCATATGGTTAGAGGACTGAGTATGTGATTAAAAACATAGTTTATGGCTAACGAAAGTATTGCAGGAAAATGTTTGAGACTAACCAAAAATAAGTTCTGAAACTTTTATATGTTTATAAACTAAATTTCCTGTTTTTCTGTCTTACTCTTTTACATTTTTATTGGCACCAATTGGTTTTAACGGGAAATTTCTTTTTTGTGTAGCCCTGGGGCTTGAACTTAGGGCCTGTGTATTGTTCCTGAGCTTTTGTGCCACTTGAGCCACAGCTCCACTTCTGGCTTTTTTGGTGGTTGATTTTGGAGATTGGAGGCTCAAGTACTTTTCTGCCCAGGCTGGTTTTGAACTATGAGTCTCAGATCTCAGCCTCCTGAGTAGCTCGGATAACAGGCGTGAGCCACTGAGCCATGCCTTCTTGTCATTCTTCCTCGTCCCTGAGCTCCCCCTATTCCCAAACCAGTCTCAATAAGCTTCATTTTTCTATTTTCACACATGCATATGAAATATTCCTATTTGTGCTGGTACTGGGGCTTGAACTCAGGGTCCATGTGCTGTCCCTTAACTTTTTTGCTCAAGACTGGCACTCTGACTTGAGCCCCATAGCTCCATTTCTAACTGTTTTTCCTTTGGTGGTTTATTGGCAATAAGATTCTCAGGGAGGGCAGGGAAGGTGGCTCAGTGGTAGAGAGCTTGCCTTGCATGCCTGAGGCCCTGGGTTCAATTCCTCAGCACCACATAAGCAAAAAGAAAAAAGCCGGAAGTGGCGCTGTGGCTCAAGTGATAGAGCACTAGCCTTGAGGTGAAGAGCTGAGGGACGGTGCCCAGGCCCAGAGTTCAGGCCCCACAACTGGACCAAAAAAAAAAAAAAGATTCTCAGGGAGCTGGGCACCAGTGGCTCATGCCTGTAATCCTTGCTACTCAGGAGGCTGAGATCTGAGGATCGTGGTTCAAAGCCAGCCTGGGCAAGGAAAGTCTGTGAGACTATCTCCAATTAACCAGTAGAAAATTGGAAGTGGTGCTGTGGCTCAAGTGGTAAAGCACTAGCCTTGAGCAGAAGAGATGAGGGACAGTGCAGTGCCCAGGTCAAGGCCCCCCCACCCCCCAAAAAATGATTCTCAGGGACTTTCCTACTCAGGCTAGCTTTGAACCTTTGAACCTCAGTCCTCAGACCTTGTTGTCCTGAGTAGCTAGGACTACAGGTTTGTGAGCCACCAGTGCCATAGTTAGGATTACAGGAATGAGCCATGGGCACCTGGCTTACTTCTAATGATTAATACACGGTGACAATCTAAAAAGAATAGGGATAAGGTGCCAGTAGTGATCATGGACCTAACATAACCCCTTCTCATCAGTTCATGGACAGTGAGCTAAGTTTCTTTCTGCATAAAAGAAAGACATCTTTGAGGAGATTAAGAATTTGGTAAGCATACAGAGTGGTATGGCTTATGGATGTGTGGGGTTCAGTTTATAAGGTTATGGGTAACGGATAACTTGTTCGTGTAGATTGGAAATAATGGGAGCAGGACCTTTATATTTATGTATGCAATTGAGTGGTAGGATTTTTTTTTTCTGCCGGTCCTGGGGCTTAAACCCTGGGCTTGGACACTTTGCTTGAGCTTTTTTGCTCAGTGCTAGCTCTTGAGTTGAGCTCCACTTCCAGCTTTTTTGGTAGCTAATTGGAGATAAGTCTCAGGGACTTCCCTGCTAGGCTGGCTTCAAAAATGGCTTCAGGGCTGGGACTATGGCTTAGTGGTAGAGTGCTTGCTTAGCATGCATGAAGCCTTGGGTTCGACATAAACAGAAAAAGCTGGAAGTGGTGCTGTGGCTCAAGTGGAAGGGTGCTACTAGCCTTCAGCACCGAGAGGCTCAGGGTCAGAGCCTAGACTCTGAGTTCAGACCCCAGGACTGGCTAAAATAAAGGCTTCAGACTTCTATCCTTGGATTCCAGCCTTCTGATTAGTTAGGATTATAGGTATGAGCCACCAGTGCCTAGCAAGATGGTCTCTTCCCCCAGACCCCCAGTTCTGGGGCTTGAATTAAGGGCCTGGATGCTATCCCTGAGCTTCTTTTATTTAAGAAAGACTAGCCCTCTATATGATCCACAACATCATTCCTGGCTTTTTGAGTAGTTTATTGGAGATAAGAGTCTCATGGACTTTCTGACCAGGCTGGCTTTGAATCATGATTCTTTTTTTTTTTTTGGTCGGTCATGGGGCTTGAACTCTGGGCCTGGGCGCTGTTCCTCAGCTCTTCGGCTCAAGTGGTAGAATGCTAGCCTTGAGCCACAGTACCATTTCCGGTTTTCTGAGTGGTTTATTGGAGATAAGAGTGTCATAGTCTTTCCTGCTCAGGCTGGCTTTGAACCGAGATCCTTAGATCTTAGCCTCCTGAGTAGCTAGGGTTACAGGCGTGAGCCATCAATGTGTGTCAAGATGATAATTTTTAAACTGTCTATTAATATGTTTTCAGATTATCTGATCTAAAATGTTTATAAATACACCACTAGATTAAGAGCCATTGGTTATGCATAGTCTAGGCATGCTCTATTAGAATATTTGTGAGTTAGAATTTCTGATGCTCTGAGCAGATCCCTTGGCTGGCATTCAGTGACTCCATGATCTAGCCTCTTCCAGTCTCTAGTTTTAACTCTCTGTTTTGCGAGGCTGGTTCATGTAATTTTCTCACTAGTAGTTTTGCTTGTTCTTGGAATTCAGGTTTCTTTCCTTCAGTCAGCTGGCAAATCTTACTCATTTTTCAAGACTTAAAGTATATCTTCACTTCCCAATCCTTTAGCCAGACATGAACCCATAAACATATATTAACGTTCCTTTCAGCAGTTTGAAAGCTTACTACTCTGCTGTCCTGAATACCTAAATTTCTTGTTTTTATGTATATAAATATATATTTCTCCTATTTCAGGATCTTTATAGAAAGATACTTAGTCTACTATAATTAATTTTCCCCAGACAGTAACTCATGTTTTAACAAAAAATTAATTCATATTGTTTATTTGATGCATGTCTACCAGTGAGTTTGTTAGAGGCTTCCTTATATACTAATTCCTAAGTAGAGATGTTCCTCACTGTTAAAAATAGCTTATTTATTTTTTTAGAGCAAAATAGAGCAGAAAGTACAAAATTCCCATATATCCGTTTCCAGATTTGTACAACCTCCCTCACTGTCAGCTTGGGATCCAACAGTTGTTTACTTATTTGTTTGTTGGTCCTGGGGCTTGAATTCAGGTCCAGGGAGCTGACCCTGAGCTTTTTTACTCAAGTCTATTGCTCTACTACTTCAGTCATAGCTCTGCTTCCAGCTTTTTGATGACTAATTCGACATAAGGGTCTCATGGGCTTTTCTGTCCAGACCGGCTTTGAACCTCAGTCTTCAGCTCTCAGCCTCTATTTTTTTTTATTGTTTCAGATATTTTTATTGTCAAGGTGATGTACAGACGATTTCTCAGCCTTTTGAGTAGTGAGGATTATAGGCATGAACCACCAGAGCCTGGTGATGTTGTATGTTTATTACAGTAGATGAACCTATACATCATCACCCAAAGTCCATAGTATAGAAATGGCTCACTCTTGGTGTTGTACATTTATGTGTTTGGACAAATATATAACAACATATTTACAATTACAATGCCATAGTTTCACTGCCCTAAAATCCTCTCTCTGCTTGTTCACTCCCAGCTCTCCCCTTCTCTTTTGGCAACTATAGTCTCCATAAATTTTTTTTTTTTGGTGGTCATGGAGCCTGAATTCTGGGCCTGGGCACTCAGCTCTTCAGCTCAAGGCTAGCTAGCGCTCTACCACTTGAGCCACAGCGCCACTTCCTGCTTTTTCTGCTTATGTGGTGCTGGTGAATCGAACCCATGGCCTCATATATTCAAGGCAAACACTCTACCACTGAGCCATCTTCCCAGCCCCTTATTTTGCTTTTTTTTTTAGAATGTCATGGTTGGAATCATATAGTATTAGATTTTATGTATGTATGTATATATGTATGTATGTATGTATGTATGTATGTGTTTATTGCGGCTCATGAGGCTTGAACTCTGGGCTTGGGCCCTGTCCCTGCGCTCTTCAGCTCAACACAGGCACTCTACTGCTCAAGCCACAGTGCCACTTCTGGTTTTCTAGTGGTTTGTTGGAGATAAGAGTCTCATGGATTTAACTGTCTAGGCTGGCTTTGAACCATGATCCTTAGATCTCAGCCTCCCAAGTAGCTAGGATTACAGGTGTGAGCCAGTGGTGCCAGGCTATACATGTTTAAAGTAGTTGTGTTTTGTGTGCATCTCCTGGGGCTTGAACTCAGGGCCTGAGTGCTGGCCTTGATCACAAATGATCAAGGCCAGCACTCTTCTACTTGAGCCCCTCCTCTACTTCTGGCTTTTAGGTGGTTAGTTGTAGATAAGAGACTCATGGACTTCCCTGACCAGGATGGCTTTGAACTTTAGTTTTTAGATCTCAGCCTCCTAAGTAGCTAGGGTGATTAGGGGTATCTGCTACTGGCACCCAGCCACTTCCATGTCTTTTTTTTGGGGGGGTGGGGAGGAGGGTTGGTTGTGGGGTTTGAACTCTGGGTTTGGGTGCTGTCCCTGAGCTCTTTAGCTCAAGGATAGTGCTCTCTACTACGTGAGCCACAGCACCACTTCTGTTTTTCTGGAGTGGTTAATTGATCAGAGTCTCAGACTTTCCTGCCCAGGCTGGCTTTGAACCGTGATCCTCAGATCTCAGCCTCCTGAGTAGCTAGGATTACAGGCGTGAGCCACAAGTTCCCAGCTTCCATGATTTTTTACAGTGTGAAAAGCACATAACATTTTAAGATTGAGTGGTATATCTGTTGTCTGGGTGTACCACAGTTTATTCATATTCACCAGGACATCATGCTCGCTTCTAAGTTTTGATAATTATGAATAAAGTTGTTAAAAACAACTGTTTCAAGGATTTTGCATGGTTATAAGTTTTAAATTCATTTGGGTAATTTTTTTTCCTTTTTCTTTCTTTTTTTTTTTTCTGTTCTGGGTGCTTGAACTCAGGGCCTACGCACTGTTCCTGAACTTTTTTTTTTTTTTTTTTAAGTCAAGGCTAGTGTTATTCCATTTTCCACAGCTCCACTTCCCTCTTTTTTGGCAGTTAATGGGAGAGTTTTACAAACACTCCTGCCCAGGCTGGCTTCAAACTTCCATCCATAGCCTCCTAAGTAGCTAGGATTACAGGCATAGGCTAAGGACACCTGGCTTCATTTGGGTAAATTTTAAGGAGTCTGATTGTTGGATTATAAGGAAAAAGGTATGTTTACTCTTTTAAGAAAACTGCCAAACAAAGTGGCTGAACCATTTATTTGCATTCTCACCTTCAGTGAATGGAGAAATCCTGGTTTTGAATCCTGTTCTATCTGACAGTTACAATGTTTCAGTTTCTGGCTATTCTGATAGATTTCTGTGTTAGTTGCTCTACCACTTTGGGCCACTTGCCAGTTTTTCTGGTGGTTAATTGGAGGTAAGAGTATCACGGACTTTCCTTCCTGGGCTGGCCCCATTGAGTAGCTATGATTACCTATGATCTACCAGTGCTGGTCTCTGTAGTAGATGATGTCATATGCGTGCTTAGCATGGATGTGCAGAATGCCATATGAATACAAAGGAGGAGGGAGTGTCTTCATTTTTAGGGGAATAAGAAAGCTTCTTAAAGAAAGTAGCATTTAGCCAGGCGTTGGTGGCTCACACTTGTAATCCTAGCTACTCAGGAGGCTGAGATCTGAGAATTGCGGTTCAAAGCTAGCTCAGGCAGGAAAGACCTCCAATAAACTACCAGAAAACCCGAAGTGGCGCTGTGGCTCAAGTGGTAGGGCACTAGCCTTGAGCTGAAGAGCTGAGGGACAGCACTCAGTCCCAGAGAGTTCAAGCTCCATGACCGACAAAAAAAAAAAAAAGCATTTACCAGAAGGTGGGGAGGGAGAGGAGAGGTGAGGAGAGAGGGAGAGGGAGGGAGAGGGAGAGGGAGTTTTCACAAGTCCTGGGGCTTAAATTCAGGGTCTGGATGCTGTCCCTGAGTTTTTTTCTTCTTCTTTCTTTCTTTCTATAATTTGTTTTAGAGGTGATGTACAGCAGGGTTACCTTTACTTAGGTCAGGTAATAAGTACATTTCCTTTCACATACTGTCATCTGTCCCTCATTCTCTCCCCCCCATCTCCACCTACCAGTTGCATAGTTCATTTTCATCCATGCTCCATGCAGCCAGTGCACTGCACTGTTGCACTCCCTTTTTCCTCTGACTCTGTGCCCTCTCCCCACCTCCTGACAGACGATGTGCATGTGACTACATATACAAGGTAAAGAATACAGAAAAAGAAAAAATAATTAAAGAAAAAAATCCTTTGTTTCCATATCTTTGGAGTTCATTTCATTATGTATATTATGTGATATCCATATGAAGAGGTGCTTAGGTAATTACACCTCTTTTGGTCTCACTATCTGTGAGTATCTAGAATTTTGTGTAATTTGTCATGTCTCGTTACACTTTAGGTCTAATTTCTGCATATCAGGGAGAACGTGTGCCATTTTGTCTCCCTGATCTTGGCTTACCTCACATACAAAATTTGTTGTAGTTCCATCCATTTCTCTGCAAATGACATTATTTTTTCTAATGGTTGTGTAAAATTCCATTGTACATTGGTAGTACATATTTTGGATCCACTCATCTATTGTGGGGCATCTGGGTTTCCATATCTTGGGTATTGTGAACAGTGCAGGAATGAACATGGTGCAGGTGTTCTTATCATATCTTGGCTCATGATGCTCAGGGTAGATGCCTAGAAGTGGTATGGCTGAGTTGTAGAGAAGGTCTACGTTTAGTTTTTTGAGGATCCTCTAGACTGCTTTCCAGAGTGGTTGTACTAGTTTACATTCCCATCAGCAGTGCAGTAGGGTTCCTTTTCCTCCATATCCCTGCCAGCATTTGTTGTTGTCAGAATTCAAAATACTGGCCAATCTTAACTGGGGTAAGATGGTATGTCAGGGGTTGTTTTGATTTGCGTTTCATTTGGGGCCAGGGATGAGGAGCATTTCCTCATGTGTTTCTTTGCCATCCTTACCACTTCTTCTGAGAAGTCTCCTTGCCCATTTAGTAATTGTTATTAGAAGTTTGGGAGGGGTTAGTTTCTTGAGCTCCTTGAATATATTGGACATTAAGCCTTTGTCGGATATATTGCTGGTAAAGTTCTTTTCCTAATTGATTGGCTGTCTTTCTACTTTAGTAACTACATCCTTAGCTGTGCAGAAACTTTTTATTTTAATGTAGTTCCACTTGCCCAGTTTCTTTCCTGTCTGTTGTGCCCTTATGCCCTTGAGTTTTTTTGCTCAAGGTTAGCACTCTACCACCTGAGCCACCTTCCCAGCCCTGTTTTTGTTTTTGTCTGTTGTGGGGCCTGAACTCTGGGCCTGGGTTCTGTCCCTGAGCTCTTCAGATCAAGGCTAGTGCTCTACCACTTGAGCCACAGCACCTCTTCCAGTTTTCTGGTGGTTAATTGGAGATAAGAGTCACAGACTTTCCTGCCTGGGCTGGCTTTGAACCGCAATCCTGAGCTCAGGGATAGAGCCCAGGCCCAGAGTTCAAGCCCCACAACAGACAAAAAACAAAACAAAACAAAAATAGGGCTGGGAAGGTGGCTCAGTGGTAGAGTGCTTGCCTTGCATGCATGAGGCCCTAGGTTGGATTCCTCAGCATCACATAAACAGAAAAGGCAGGAAGTGGCGCCGTGGCTCTAGTGGTATAGCGCTAGCCTTGAACTGCTGAAGAGCTGAGGGACAGCGCCCAGGCCCAGGCCCAGAGTTCAAGCCCCATGACCGACCCCCCCCCCAAAAAAAAAAAAGCTCAGGGACAGCACAGTGCCCAGGCTTAAATGTTTCAAGTAGAGCTTAGGCATACATTTTATTTTTCCCTTAAAAGGTTGCCAGCTAGTTTTAATGAGCAGTTAGGTTTAGGGGTTCAAATGTTAAAACAGAATCTTAGATCAACAGGATAATTGGTATGTCTGAAGTAAATGGTAGTTTAGCTTTAAACATTTTTTTTCTGTAAGAAAACAAGTTAACAAAAGCTATCCCATTAAAAAAGAAAATTGGGTTATATCAGTTATACCAGGAGAGGGGATTTTTTTGTCTCTACACAGTTAACACTGTATTTCAATCTTACCCCCTCCATCACTTTGCCTGCACCATTCCTTCTAAGGAACAGTGTCCCCAACAGATTTTCTTGTTCTACTTTCATAGTTGTGAATAGTCTACTTTGACACTATTCAGTCTTCTTTACCCTCTTCTCTAGACATACCCACCCTTCCACATAGTCTGTTTCTCTTTTTCTCATCTCCTTATTGATCACCAGCTTTTGTTTGGTTTCTGTGCTACTCTCATATATTTTGTGATATGTTATTCAGCCTCTTTCTTCATTCTCTCCTCTCCTCTTAAGTAGTCTCTGAACTTGCAACTCATGGTCTATGTTTAGTCATTTAAGCAATTATGTATATGGATGTTTATAGTTATGTACATGTCCATGAATATGAATCTTAGGTCTAGCTTCCACATATAAGTGACACTATATAACTATATATATATATATATATTTTTTTTTTCTGGTCGTGGGGCTTGAACTCTGAGCCTGAGCGCTGTCACTCAGCTCTTCAGCTCAAGGCAAGCACTCTACCACTTGAGCCACAGCACCACTCCCCATTTTCTGGTGGCTTATTGGAGATAAGAGTCTCACAGACTTTCCTACCCGGGCTGCCTTCGAACCGTGATTCTCAGATCTCAGCCTCCTTAGTAGCTAAGATTACAAGCGCGAGCCACTGGTGCCCAGCCAATATTTTGTTTTTTGAGCTTGTCTTGTTCAGTATATCTTCTCATTGCATCAATTTTCCTGCAAGTGACATGATTTCATTTTTTTATGGCTGTGTACTATCCATAGTATGTATACACCACAGCTTTAGTTACATTGTTTGGTTATTGTGAACACTGTTGGAATAAGCATGGATAGGATATACAGGTGTCTTTTCTGGTATACTGATTACTCTCCTTCAGATATATGTCCAGTAGTAGAATGGCCAGGAACTAGGGAAGATTTTTAGGCTTACATTCCCACCAACAGTGTATCACAGATCCTCTTTCCCCACATCCTATCCAGCATTTGTTTTTTGTTTACTTGACAGCTATGACTCTCACTGGAATGGGGTTGGAGTATCTATGTGGTTTTGATTTGCATTTCCTTTAAGGCTAAGGATGTGGAATACTTACACTATCTGTTAGCGGATTGTATTTCTTGGGAGAACTGTCTATTCAGTTTGTTTTCCCATTTGTTGATTGATTTCTTGCTGTTTAATTTCTTGAGTTCTTTGTATACTCAAGATATTAATCCATTATCTGTTAAATAGCTTTCAATTAAAAAAATTCACTGTGTGGATTCTGGTTCTGATAATTTTTCCCTCTCTCCTTCTCTCCCTCCCTATCCCCCTCCCTCCTTCCTCCCTTCCCTCTCCCCTCCCTCCCTCCCTCCCTTCCTCTTCCTCTTCCCTCCTCCTCTCTCTCCTGCCCCCCCTTTTCTCTCCCCACCTTCTCCTCCCCTTCCTCCCTTTTTTCCTGTCCCTTTCCTGGTCCCAGTTGAACATAGGACTTGGATGTAGTTTCTGAGCTTATGTGCTTGAAGCTAGCGTTTCTACCACTTGAGCCACAGCTTAACTTCCACATCCCCCCCACCCCCTTGGTTAATTGGATATAAGCATCTCCATTGAGTTTTTTTTTTCTTCTTTACCTTGAGTAGCTAGGATTACAGGTGTAAGCCATCAGCATCCAGCTTTATTTTATTTTATTTTGTTGGTCGTGGGGCTTGAACTCTGGGCCTGAGTGCTGTCCCTCAGCTCTTCAGCTCAAGGCTAGTGCTCTACCACTTGAGCTATAGCGTCACTTCCGGTTTTCTGGTGGTTTATTGGAGATTAGAGTTTCACGGACTTTCCTGCCTGGGATGGCTTTGAACCGAGATCCTCAGATCTCAGCCTCCTGAGTAGCTAGGATTACAGGCGTGAGCCACCAGCGCCCGGTCCAGCTTTATTTTATTTACTTATTTATATACTTACTTTTGTGCCTGTCCTGGGGCTCGAACTCTGGGCTTGGGCACTGTCCCTGTGCTCCTTTATTTTTATTTATTTATTTTTGTCGGTTGTGGGGCCTGAACTCTAGGCCTGGATTCTGTTCTTCAGCTCAAGGCTAGTACTCTACCACTTGAGTCACAGCACCACTTCCGGCTTTTTTCTTATGTGGTGCTGAGGAATCAAACCCAGGGCCTCATGCATGCAAGACAAGCACTCTACCACCACTAAGCCACATTCCCAGTCCCCCTGAGGTGTTTTGTTTTTTTTTTTTTTTTGCTCAAGGTTAGCTCCCTGCCACTTGAGCCACAGCTCCACTTTTGGCTCTTTATGTAGTTCATCTGCCTAGGCTGTCTTTGAACTATGATCCTCATATCTCAGCCTCCTGGGGAGTTAGAGTTATCAACATGAGCCACCAGAGCCCAGCTTTTTTTTTTTTTTTTTTTACGTTTTGACTTTCTGGCAGTTAGGTTTAAACTCAGGACCTTGGGCTTCCTTGGCTAATTGTCTTGGCTTACTTTCCCAGTTGATGCTTTACCAATTGAGCTACTCCTCCATCCATTTTCTTGCTGTTTCTTTTGCAGATGGAGTCTCCTGTACTTTTCTCCAAACCATGGTCCTCTACATCTCAGTCTTTTTGGCTTTTTTTGAGACACGTTCTTACTATATAACTCTGGCTAACCTAGAACTTACTATGTGTAGCCTGGATTGGCATTAAACTCATAATGCTCCTACCTCTATGTTTCTAGTGCTGACTCCTGTGATTATTTCATTCCTGGTTTTAATTGCTTTTTATTTTTCTTTTTTGCCATAGTTTAACTCAGCATAATTTATTTTTGAACCAACTGAAGCCTCTTAATATGGTTTTATCAAAATGACAGTTTAGGGGAAGAAAGTGTCCTCATACTAGGGACAGGCTGAAAGAGAAGAGAAAGGGAATAAAGAAGGGCAGAGACAATTGAGCTATCAGTGACATTTTGTTTCATTTTGTATTAAAAATGGTGAGCTTGCTGGGCACCAGTGGCTCATGCCTATAATCCTGGCTACTAGAGTCTGAGATCTAGGGATCTGCGGATCTGCGGATCTGCGGATCTGTGGATCATGGTTCAAAGCCAGCCTGGGCAGGAAAGTGAGATTCTTATCTTCAAATAATTACAGAAAAGGCTCAAGTGGTACAGTGCTGGCTTTGAGCAAAAGGAACCCAGCACTTGGGTCTTGAATTAAGCCCCAGGACCGGACAAAAAACCAAAACCAACTAGCCAACTCAACAAACAAAAAAACAGTGAGCTGGGCTCTGGTGGCTCATGCCTTTAATTCTATCTACTCAGCTGAGGTCTAAGCATCACGGTTCATAGCCAGCCTGGATAGGAAAGTTGATTAATAATCACATAAAAAAGCTCAAGTGGTAGGTACTAGATTTGAGCCCTTGGGACAGCACTCTGATCCACAGTTCAAGCTCCAGGACTAGCAACAAACAAACAAAAAACTGTGAGTGAGCTCTGGTGGCTCATCCCTTTAGTTCTAGCTACTTAAGAAGCTGAAGTCTAAAGATCAAGGTTTAGCGCAAGCCCTGATAGGAAAGTCTATGAGACTCTTACCTCCAGTCAACTAGCCAAAACAGAAGTGAAGCTGTGGTAGAATAGTAACTTGGAGTGGAGAAAGCTAACAGACAGTATCCAGGGCCTGAGTTCGAGCCCCAGGCATTGCACTTCACCAAATTGTCACTTAATATATTAATAACCACATGAAATGGTTGATATATTTAAAAACGTTTGGAAGCATTGATGATACAGTAAACATTTTGTTTTTACTTTCTTGGCAGTACTGAGATTTAAGGGCATTTTTTTTTTTTTTTGCCAGTCCTGGGGCTTGAACTCAGGGCCTGCGCACTGTCCCTGAGCTTCTTTTTGCTCAAGGCTAGTCCTCTACCACTTGAGCCACAGCGCCACTGCCAGCTTTTTCTGTGTATGTGGTGCTGAGGAATCGAACCCAGGGCTTCATGTGTACTAGGCGAGCATGCTACCACTAGGCCACCTTCCCAGGGATTTGAATTTGGTAGGCACTTTAGGACTTGTCATGTCTCCAACAATAAAACACTTCTTTAAAAAAATCATTATTATAAAGGTGATGCATAGAGAGGTTATGGTTTTATAGATCAGGTAATAAGTACATTTCTTTCTGAACATTTCCAACAAAACACTTCTTAAAGTTAATGGCTTAGTAAGAAGATTTCTGTTATACACACAAGCACATGTACACACATGCATGCACCTATATGCCAGATGTTGATAAATGTCATAATGAAAATTAGAGCTGGTTTGAGAGTTAAGTTTGTATTAAAAGTGTGCTGTTAGATGCATTAGGAGTGTCTATATAAAGTAGTGTTTTAAGTGGGTGCTGGTGGCTCATGCTGTAATCCTAGGTACTCAGGAGGCTGAGATCTGAGGATCATTGTTTGAAGGCAGCAAAGTCCATGAGACTTAATCTCTCCAGTTAACCACCAGAACGTGATGCTGTGACTCAGAGTGGTAGAACTCTAGCACTACCAAAAAAAAAAAAGTATTTTAGCAAAAATCTGAATGATGCAAGATAGCAGCAGTTCTAGTTTCCAGGGGAGCTTTGTGCCTATCTGTTCCTCTATTACATAAAAACAGCTAGTTAGATTTTTAATGTGTTTGGGTAGACTTTGACTTTAGGCTTCAGATATAGGCTGTGCAGTCATCTGGGAATTCTGGTGTTTTCTAAGTACAAAACAGGCATTGCCTTCCCACCTGCCTCCCTGCCTCCCTGCCTCCCTCCCTCCTACCCTACCCTACCCTACCCT
>NW_012267236.1:3866574-3870483 GCF_000151885.1 Dipodomys ordii | reverse complement strand
CTAGCCTTGAGCTGAAGTGCTGAGCGACAGCGCCCAGGCCCAGAGTTCAGGCTCCACGACCAGACCCCCCCAAAAAAAAAGAAAAAGAAAAAGAAAAACAATTTTGTTCATAGGAAAATTTCAGTTTGAGTGTAATAACTTTTAGAATTTATATGTATATATTTATACTATACTGTATTAGAGTTCAACTCCACAGTTAGGAAAAAAAACAGAACTGGGAAGGTGGCTCAGTGGTAGAGTGCTTGCCTCTCATGCATGAGGCCCTGCATTCAATTCCTCAGCACCACATAAACAGAAAAGGCCATAAGTGGTGCTGTGGCTCAAGTGCTAGAGCACTCACCTGAGCTGGAGAGCTGAGGGACAGTGTCCAGGCCCAGAGTTCAAGCCTCAAGACTGACAAAACAAAAAGAAAATATGGTACATATACAGCATGGAATTCTATTCAGACAGAGAAAAATGAAATTATATCATTTAAAGGAAAATAGATGGAAGAAGAGATAAGCCAAGGCCAAAGAGTCAAATATTACATTTTTCATTCGTTGATCAATTGTAGACCTAAAAAATACATGTTGACAAATATATACATACACATGTACATGTGTATGTATGTGTAACATGATGGTAGTGAGCTTTCAGGGGACAATGGGGAGGGAGGGAAGGGAAAGAGAATGCTGAAAGACAATCAAAATACAGATGGGATTATATATTGCATTTGGTTATGATTTGAACATTTTTTTAATGTACTGTTTGTCTTAAAATCTTACATGCTGAATTTTTGTTCTTTTAACAGCAAAACCGGGTGGACAGGTGAAATGTCAGTACATTTCTGCTGTGGATAAAGTTATATTTGTGGATGATTATGCAGTAGGGTGTAGGAAAGACCTTAATGGAATCTTGTTGTTAGACACTGCTCTGCAAACTCCAGTTTCAAAGCAAGATGATGTGGTTCAGCTTGAGTTGCCAGTTACAGAGGTAAGTTGAAATAAATGTACTCTTCTAGACTTACAGTAGTCTCTGACCTGTCTTTAAGGGTGTTACATAGTTCCCACGATAAAACCAAAGAATTGCGTTATCAGTCACACTTTAAATAATTGTCTTTCTTGTACATAACTAATTGATGCTTATTGAAGTATTTTAGGCATAAATTTTGTATTAGTATAGGTTAAACAGCTATAACAGAGATCCCAGAATATAGTGATTTAATCATCTAGATTGTCCAGTAACAGCCCAGGGCTAAGTATAGACCAACTTCCCTAACTTGGATTAGCTGTGGTAGCTGTTAGCTATTAGGTTTAATAGCTATTCCACACACTGTGTCCCCTCTCCCCCAGGTTGGTCATGGATCTTGAACTCAGGGCCTGGGCACTGTCCCTTAGCTTTTTTGCTCAAGGCTAGTGCTTTACTACTTGAGCCACAGTTCTACTTCTGTTTTTCTGGTGGTTAATTGGAAATAAGAGTATCACAGACTTTCCTGCATGGGTGGGTGTGGAACCATGATCCTCAGATATCAGCCTCCCAGGTAGCTGGATTACAGGCGTAAGCCACCAGGGCCCTGAAAAGGTGTCTAACCATTTCCCAGTTTGCAGAGAAAGGAAGAGAGGGAAAAAGGCATCTTTTTTACACTTCTCTATCTCATTTGTTCTTGTTTTCTTTCTGTCTTTTATTCATCTCCCCTAACCTTTACCCTTTCTTGTATTTATCCCATTGGATAGAATTTAGTTCTATTGTCCATACCAAGCTGAAAGACAGAGAAAGAGGTGAGAGGTATAGTTTCTTTCTTTCTTTTTTTTTTTTGTGCTAGTACTAAGACTTGAACTATTTTTTTTTTTTTTTGGGTCATGGGGCCTGAACTCTGGGTCTGGGTGCTGTCTCTCAGCTCTTCAGCTAAAGGCTTGTGCTCTACCACTAGAGTCATAGCTCTACTTCCGGCTTTTTCTGCTTAGGTGGTGCTGAGGCCTTATGCACTGAACCACTGAACCACCTTCCCAGCCCCAGATTTGAACTTTTTTGGGTGCTGTCTCTTAGGTTTATTGCTCAAGGCTAATGCTCTACCATTTGAGCTACTTTTTTGGCTTTTTTGTGGAGATTGCTTTAGTTGGAGATTAAAGACTATCATTTGTCCTGTCTGAGCTACCTTTTAATTGAGAATCTCAGATCTCAGCTTCCTGAGTAGCTGGGATTATAGGCATGAGCCATGGGTTCTCAGCTGTTACTATTACTATTTTAAAAATTATGTTAAAATTTGTTGTTATTATTAAGGAATTGTTCAGAGGTTACTTTTACATAAGTCATGTAGTGAGTACAGTTTCTTGGGCATTGTTACTCCTTCCTTATGAAGCATTTGAAAACTTAAGTAAGTCTCAAGTCAGGATATTTTCCTGCTGTATGTACTGGAAATAAATGGTAGGTTGTAGCTGTCTTCTACTTTCTCTTCCATTTTGCTTGTTGTTACAAAAGTAGCTACTGCTATTTTCCTGTTTACCTTGCAAAATCCCAAGTGTTCACATAATATTCCTTGTAAATATTCATTTACTTGTTACTGATTTTCCTAAAGTAGGGTCCTAAGCTGGGTTTAATGAGTGTAGATATATTCTTTATCTTATATCAGCTGTGTATTTGTGTTAATAGTTCCTATCAAATTATGTGAATAAAATTGCAGAAGACTTTTTTATGTTAATTGCTGAATGTCAAGTATAGTTTGAATACTTGAAGCTCATTGGAAGACTTTACATTTATCTCTTTACAGTTTTATTTATTTCATTTATGTTCTGTTGATCCAGTTTTCTGTATTGATTTTGTTTATAATTAGGAAATTTTAATATGTGGTACAACACTGAATAATTTGTCTGATGTACTTGTGTAATAGTCCTTTCAATTATCAATTAATTAGCTTTATAAAAGTAAAAGCTAGTAAGTTTATATAGTACTTATCATAATCATGACAAACTACAATATCTGAATTAGGATCTGAATTTAAATATGATTTATTATGTTTAATTTTTTGTGAACATCTTTTTTATTTAGGCTCAACAACTCTTATCAGCATGTTTAGAAAAGGTAGATATTTCTAGTACAGAAGGTTATGATTTGTTCATAACACAGCTAAAAGATGGTTTAAAAAATACATCTCACGAGACTGCAGCAAATCACAAAGTTGCTAAGGTAAGAAATTGAAAAAAATTATCTTTGTGAATTATAAAAGAACAAAAACTTCTATCATTTTACTTTACCAACTTTTCTATAGAAAGATTCTGATTGTAGATTTTTCTCTTTTAAGAAACAATGTGCTATTAAAGAATCTTGAAGTTGACTGTTATTGTTACTGTTACTATGATTAATATTATTATTATTTGCCAGTCCTGGGGCTTGAACTCCAGGCTTGCGTGCTGTTCTTGAGCTTTTTTTTTTTTTTTTTTTTAAATTGTGAAAATACTGTACAGAGGGGTTACAATTACATGGGCAAGATAATGAGTATATTTCTTTTTTTGGGTCCGGTCGTGGGGCCTGAACTCTGGGCCTGCGTGCTGTCCCTCAGCTCTTCAGGTCAAGGCTAGCGCTCTACCACTTGAGCCACAGCACAACTTCCAGCTTTTTTCTTTTTGCTTATGTGGTGCTGAGGAATTGAACCCAGGGCCTCATGCATGCAAGGCAAGTCCTCTACCACTGAGCCACTTTCCCAGCCCAAGAGTACATTTCTTATCAAGCATTGTAGCCTCCTCCTTTGTTTTCCCATCCCATCCTGCCTCCCTCCTTGAGCTTTTTGCTCAATGCTAATGCTCTATCACTTGAGCCACAGCTGTACTTAAAACTTTTTTGGTAGTTTAGTGGTGATAACAGTCTGAAAGCCTTTCCTTCCTGGGCTGTCTTCAAATGATGAACCTCAGTTCTCATTCTCCTGAGTAGCTATAA
>NW_012267236.1:3856972-3863022 GCF_000151885.1 Dipodomys ordii | reverse complement strand
CCTTTTTTTTTTTTTTTTAGTGGTTAATTGGAGATAAGAGTATCTGAACTACAATCCTCAGATGTCAGCCTCTGGAGTAGCTAGAAGTACAGGGGTGAGCCACCTGTGCCCAGCATACATACTACTACTTTTTTGCTTTGCTGACTTGACTTTTTCCAGTAAGACGTTTCTTTTTCTTTTCTTTCCTTTTGTCAGTGGTAGGGCTTGAACCCAGGGCCGGGTGCTATCCCTGAGCTTTTGTGCTCAAGGCTAGCACTCTGCCACTTGAGCCATAGCACCACTTCCAGTTTTTAAGTGGATGTTAATTGTAGATAAGAGTCTCACTGACTTTCCTGCCTGGGCTGGCTTTGAACTGTGATCCTCAGATCTTAGCCTCCTGAATAGCTAGGATAACAGGCATGAGCCGCCAGTGCCTGACCAAGAAGTTTCATTTTTAATTTAATGCCAAGTCTTGGTATAAATGGTAAGCTAATGAGATAACTGATTTAAAGGTATAAATACTTATTAATGGGTTGAGTTATAATTTGGGGTAAAAGTGTTGAATACATTTTCCTTTGCTTATGGTCCTATTTTCTTGCAGTGGGCCACAGTTACATTTCATCTTCCGCATCATGTGTTGAAGTCCATTGCCAGTGCCATTGTAAATGAACTCAAGAAAATAAATCAAAATGTTGCTGCCTTACCTGTGGCATCCTCAGTGATGGACAGATTGTCTTACCTCTTACCTAGTGCACGTCCAGAACTTGGAGTGGGGCCAGGCCGTTCTGTAGACAGGTATGATCCTTGCTTATATATAGAGGTGACAGTGAGATTCAGTTATTAGTTTTTAGATCAGCCAAAAATTATAATATTTGATTATGACTTTTAAAATTTAAAAAGTAGATTCTCATTTGTATCAAAGTACTGAGCTTTATTTTGAAAAATGTAGTTTATTCCTTGGTTAGTAATATTTGAGGAAACGACTACAATTATTTAGTGTCTAAGAATTACTTTACCATTGATGACCATTGTGACCTGACATTAAAAAACTGTATGTAAATGTGAACATGGGGAAAGTGGTAATTCTTATAATAAAAAAGTCAGTTATGGTAATTTTGCATTAAGATGTGTGTGTGTGTGCGTGTGTGCGTGCGTGTGCGTGCGTGCGTGCGTGCGTGTGAGAGAGAGAGAGAAAGAAAGAGAAGGGAGAGAGAGAATCCTAGGGCTTAAAATTAGGGCTTGGTGCTGTCCCTGAGCTTTTTAGCTCAAGTCTAGTGCTCTACCACTTGAGCCACAGCTCTAATTCTGGCTTTTTTCAGATAAGAGTTTCATGGACTTTTCTGCCCAGGCTGGCTTTGAACCATGATCCTCAGATCTCAGCCTCCGGAGTAGATAGGGTTACAAATATGAGCTACTAGTGCCAGGCAAAGATTTTTTAATTTGCTTGTTTTTCTTCCTTCTGGTCCTGGACTTGAACTCAGAGCCTAGCCTCTGACCCCAGACTTTTTGTTTCAGGGATGGTACTCGGCCACTTGAGTCATAGCTTTACTTCTGACTAGTTTTTGGTTGGTTGTGGGAACTGAACTAACTCTGGGCCTGGGCACTGTCCCTCAGCTTGTCAGCTCCAGGCTAGTGCTGTACCACTTGAGCCACAGTGCCACTTCTAGCCTTTTCTGCTTATGTGGTGCTGAGGAATCAAACCCAGGGTCTCATGCATGCAAAGCACTCTACCACTGAGCCATCTTCCTAGCCCCTGACTGACTTTTTTGATGATTAATTGGAGATTACTGTTAGCAACATCACATCTTTGCCAATAAAATGCTGGTGTGGCAGTCTAAACCACCTGGGGAAAAATGCAAGGTTCTATTGTAAAAGAAACCAAAGCTACAAGGTGTACATGTTTGGTTTAAGTGGTAGAGTATGTGCTAGTTGAAATGACATTAGATTCTTATTAAACATTATAGAAATGCTACACTGAAATATAAAACCATGGTGGTGGTGGTACTAGTGTGTGTGTGAGTTACTGGGGATTGTACTCATACCACTTGAGATATACCAGTCCCTTTTTGCTTTAATTTTCATATAGGGTCTTAAAATGTAGTTTTTCCAGGCTGGCCTCTGGCTGAAATCTTCCTGGTATTGTAGATGTGTACTACCAGTTCTGACTTGTTTGAGATAGGGTCTTTCCTGGACTGGGCTGTAAATGGAATCCTCCCATTTCCATCTCCTTCATAGCTGGCATTACAGCACTATGCCATCATCCCTGGCACTACAGGCTATAATATTTGATTAGATGTTCACATTTGTCTTTTCATGCAGCATTTTGCACTTTGGTATTTTCATTAATGGAAATTGTAACTTTCTTTGAATTTATAGTGTGTCCTGATGGTAGCAAATGTAATAGTGAATGAATTTGTTTTTAACATCCATTTTTTTAATTGTGACGGTTTGATTTACATTATTTATCTTTACCTTTTGACAAACTGATTCATCAGTTACCCTGTTTGTCTTAGCTAAACATTTTAGTACATATATTATTTGTATTAATTGTATTAGCAATTGGGTAGAATTTTGTATCCCTTTTTTGTTTTAGTCCTGTATATTTTATAAGTTAGGTAATGAGTTCCTTCCTTCCTTCCTTCCTCCCTCCTTCTCTCCCTCCCTTCCTCCCTTCTTTCCTTCTTCCCTTTCCCTCCCTTCCTCCCTCTCTTCCTCCCTGCTTTCCTTCTTCCCTTTCCCTCCCTTCCCTTCCCTGCCCTTCCCTTCCCTTCTGTCGGTCGTGGGGCTTGAACTCTGGGCCTGGGCGCTGTCCCTCAGCTCTTCAGCTCAAGGCGAGTGCTCTACCACTTGAGCTACAGCGCCACTTCCGGTTTTCTAGTGGTTTATTGGAGATAGGAGTCTCATGGTCTTTCCTGCCCGGGCTGGCTTTGAACCGCGATCCTCAGATCTCAGCCTCTTGAGTAGCTAGGATTACAGGCATGAGCCACCAGTTGATCCACAGCACCATTTCCAGGAGTGCATGTTTTTTTTTTTTTTTTGTCGGTCGTGGGGCTTGAACTCTGGGCCTGGGCGCTGTCCCTCAGCTCTTCAGCTCAAGGCGAGTGCTCTACCACTTGAGCTACAGCGCCACTTCCGGTTTTCTAGTGGTTTATTGGAGATAGGAGTCTCACGGTCTTTCCTGCCCGGGCTGGCTTTGAACCGCGATCCTCAGATCTCAGCCTCTTGAGTAGCTAGGATTACAGGCATGAGCCACCAGTGCCCGGCTTGAGTGCATGTCTTTTTGGGCATTGTCATTCCTTCCTTCACTCTCCCACTTTCCCTCTCCCCCACACCCACAAGTTGTATAGTTGATTTTCAACACAGTGTCTAGTGAGTATCATTGCTGCATTTGTTTAGCCTTATTTTTAAATTATGTTGTTTTTATTAGGTAGTCACATAAAAGAGTTACAATAAGTCAGGTTATGTGAATACAATGCCTCTTGAAAATGTTGCCCCTTCCTTGTTCTTCCCATTTTCCCCTTCACATCCCTACCCACAAGTTACTTTCATTCTTGAATAATTTTATATTATTAATATATATTAATATTATCTTTGTTCTTGGGCAAAATACTCTTTTGTAATCTGTCATGTGTTAAGTGCTATGACTTTTCATTAAAATATTCTTTGGAAACATGTTTGGGAAGGAAAATTTAAAAGTACATGATTAGGGCAGGGGTTACTTTCTGGGAGCAATGCCTATCTCAAAGATGATAAAATTGCCTTTGAAAGTTGTGAACAATTGCATTTTTTCCCCCTAAAGAAATCAGTGGCTATGGCTTAGTGGTAGAGTGCTTGACTAGCATACATGAAGCCATGGGTTTGATTCCGCAGTAACAGAAAAAGCCAGAAGTGTTGGTGTTGCTCAAGTGGTAGAATGCTAGCTAGCCTTGAGCAAAAGAAGCTCAGTGACAGTGCCCAGGCCCTGAGTTCAAACCCTAGGACTGGCAAATAAACAAAAACAAGGAATCAGCCAGGCACTGGTGGTTCATGCCTGTAATCCTTGCTACTCAGGAGCCTGAGATCTGAGGATCATGGTTCAAAGCCAGTCTGGTCAGGAAAGTCCATGAGACTCTTACCTCCAATAAACCACTGGAAAACCAGAAGTAGCACTGTGGCTCAAGTGGTAGAGTGCTTACCTTGAGCTGAAGAGCTGAGGGATAGCGCCCAAGCTCAGAGTTCAAGCCCCATGACCAACAAAACAAAACAACAACAACAACAAAAACAAGGAACCAGTGCAAGCTGTGGTAAATTTATACTTACGCAATGCATTCATGAGATAGTAAATCCATTGTTTTGTGGTATTTGTGAATGTACTCAGAGACTATTTTTGGTATGGTCTTTTTGGTGTTTGTTTCCTTAAAAATGAATCTAGGACTTTGAACTATTGAATCTAAGACTTTGAACTATTGAAAGTTTGAGTTAATAGTCTAGTGGTGGTACAACTGAGTGAAACTTTCTATTCTACGATTGATTTTGAAGACATATAGAACCTGTAAATGAAATGTTTACCAGCTTCCAGATGTTTTCCCCTTCTCTTCTGTGGACTAACCCCAGGGCTTGTGCAAATGGTAGGCAATGTCTTCACCATTAATGTCCCCTACCCTTCTTTAAGAAAGAAGGCAAGTATGAGTGAACCAGGCTTATAATAGTATTGAAAGTCATGTACTCATTCATTTTTTTTTTTTTGATCGGTCATGGGCCTGAACCCTTGGCCTGGACACTGTCCTTCAGCTCTTCAGCTCAAGGTTAGCACTCTACCACTTTAGCCACAGCACCACTTCCAGCTTTTTCTGCTTATATGGTGCTAAGGAAATGAACCCAGGGCCTCATGCATGCAAGGCAAGCACTCTACCACTGAGCCACCTTCCCAGCCCCATGTATTCATTAATTTAAGCATAGTTTAAGAAAATTATTTTTATGGTCTTGTTTTGATCACCTTTATAACGTTTTCTTTTTTTTCTCTTGCTCTTTTTGCATTTTTGATTTAGGAAGAGTAAACTTTTCTGTCTGTTTTAACATTTCCTTAAATTTGCTGTTATTTTTTCAAAATACCACCTTTCAGTTAACAGTTTGAATACATTGATGAAACTTTTACTTTTTTTTTTTTTTTTGGTCCGTTGTGGGGCTTGAACTCTGAGCTTGGGCGCTGTCCCTCAGCTAGCACTATACCACTTGAGCCACAGTGCCACTTCCGGTTTTTTGGTGGTTAATTAGAGATAAGAGTCTCAAGGAGTTTCCTGCCTGTGCTGGCTTTGAACAATCCTCAGATCTCAGCCTTCTGAGTAGATAGGATTACAGGCATGAGCCACTGGTGCCCGGCAACTTTTACTTTTTTTGGAGACAAAATCTTGTTCATTAGTTCAGGCTGGTCTTGAACTCATGATCCTCTTGCCTCCCTTTCCTGAATGCTGGAATTGTAGGTATGTGCTGCCACACCTGGCCAGGTATTCATGTTTTTCATTGATACCTAGTAAGTATGGCCTTTTTGGAGAAGAATTTCTTTGGAGAAAGAGTAGAAAACTGCTTTCTACTTAGACAATGAAAGCAAGAACAAAACAACAAAACACCCAAATCCTCCTTGATAATAGTTACTCAATAGACTTAGGGAAAAATAAAACAAAACTTCTGTTAATAGGCTACTCAATACACTTAATTTGGTTGTAATTTAATTTAATTTGGCAAGACTTGGCATGTGATGAAATCATATAGCTCCCTCTTTATTTCCTGAGGTTTTAATTTCTTTTTTTTTGATATTTAAATTTATTTATTTTTTATTTGTGAACATACTGTACAGAGGGGTTACAATTACATGGGCAGGATAATGCATACATTTCTTACCAAGCATTGCAGCCTCCTCCTTTGGTTTACCCTTCACATCCCTTCCCAGCCTCCCCCCAGGGTTTTAATTTCTGGTTGTTAATTATTCTTTACTGATTAATCTACCCCAGAATTATTTGTTAATTATAGTCACTAGTCAGATTTTTCCCTACTCTGTTGAAGGGAAATTCTTTTTTTTTTTGTTGGTCGTGGGG
>NW_012267236.1:3846266-3856782 GCF_000151885.1 Dipodomys ordii | reverse complement strand
TCATAGCATTCAGGGGGTGAGGTTGGAGGATCTTGAGCTGGAGCATTTTGGGCTACAGTGAAAGAACCTTTCTTTCTTTTCTTTTCCTTTTTTTTACCAGTTGTGGGGGCTGAACTCTGGGCCTGGGTGCTGTCCCTCAGCTCTTCAGCTCAAGGCGAGCGCTCTACCACTTGAGCTACAGCGCCACTTCCGGTTTTCTGGTGGTTTATTGGAGATAGGAGTCTCATGGTCTCTACTGCCCGAGCTGGCTTTGAACCTCGATCCTCAGATCTCAGCCTCCTGAGTAGCTAGGATTACAGGCGTGAGCCACCAGCGCCTGGCTGAAGGGAAATTCTTAAAAGTGATTATTTTTAGTTAAAAATTTAGATTTGATCATTAGATAATACCCATTTTTCATAATTCAATAAGAACATATATTTTACTCTACTTTGATGCCTAACTTCTATTACATAAAGTATGTTTACTTGTAGATCTTTGATGTATAGTGAAGCTAACAGACGGGAGACATTTACCTCATGGCCACATGTAGGCTATAGGTGGGCACAACCAGATCCCATGGCTCAAGCTGGATTTTATCATCAGGTAAAAGTTATTATCAATCCTATTTGTTTTGTTTAGTATACTACTATAACCTTTAGTTAAATTGTCAGCATTTGAATGCTTTTTCAAAATCTTGTTTTATGCAATCTACCTACCTATTTGCTTGTACGCATGTACTTCTGCTTTTTCCTACTCTATTGATTAGGATTCACACTAGCTATTTCCTATGTGCTATATTGTGTATAAATGGAGAAAAATTGCTTTAACAACTAACTTAAAGTTTAACTATTTTCTCTCAGATTAGGAATTGTTCTTTTAGCACCAAATTGACAGTCTATATTTGATTTTTTAGAAAGTAATCTATTAGGATGGGTGTTGATTTTCAATTTTTTTTTTTTTTTTGGTGCTAGTCCTGGACCTTAAACTAGAGCTTGGGTACTGTCCCTTAGCTTTTCTACTCAAGGCTGGCACTCTGCCACTTGAACCACAGCTCTACTTCTGGCTTTTTGATGTCTAATTGGAGTCTAATCAACTTTCCTGCCCAGCCTGTCTTTGAACTGTGATTCTCAGATCTTAGCCTCCTGAGTAGCTAGGATTATAGGCATAAGCCACTGATGCCCAGCATTATTTTTAGTTTTTGATCTCTGCTTTTGTAATATAGAAGTAGATGTTTAGAGTGATGAATAAAATCAGTTTCATGCTTGGCATTGGAGACTCATGTCTGTATTCTTAGCTACTTAGAGGAAGCTGAGACAGCAAGATCACTAATTTAAGACAGTCTATGTAAAAAAGTCCATCTTCATCTCCAATTAATCACAAAAAAGCTGGGCTAGATGGTTGGCTCTAGGATGAACAAGTCAGCTCTGAGTATAAGCCCCTATACTAGCATATACACTCAATCCCTTCCCATTCCCCCCTCCAAAAAACCCCCAAAACAATAGTTTTACAGGCTGCTGGGTATGGTAGTACACACTGTAGTCATAGCATTCAGGGGGTGAGGTTGGAGGATCTTGAGCTGGAGCATTTTGGGCTACAGTGAAAGAACCTTTCTTTCTTTTCTTTTCCTTTTTTTTGCCAGTTGTGGGGGCTGAACTCTGGGCCTGGGTGCTGTCCCTCAGCTCTTCAGCTCAAGGCTAGTGCCCTACCACTTGAGCCACAACACTACTTCTGGCTTTTTTCTGCTTATGTGGTGCTGAGGAATAGAACCCAGGGCCTCATGCATACAAGGCAAGCACTCTACCACCGAGCCAACTTCCCAGCCCCAAGAACCTTTCTTTTAGAAGGTAAAATGAGCTTTGCAGTTACTCCTGAAATTTTAATATTGATTTAGACAATTAACCATATGTAAATATAGAAGTAGCACTGTAAATAACACACTGCAAAGTCAACATTGGTAATGAGGAGCTGATAAAGGCATACATGTAGATGTTGCAGAGGTATAGATGCAGTTATATCTCTGCTAATAAAGTAAATATTAGTGAAGAAAACTGGTCATAGCTTATGTAGGGCAAGAAGGTGTACAGTATAAAGATGAGCGTGCTAAAAAGATATGAGAATAAGTTATAGAAAACTTCACTGAAGTGAAGTTGGGTGCTGATGGCTTACGCCTGTAATCCTAGCTGCTCAGGAGGTTAAGATCTGAGGATTGTGGTTTGAAGCCAGCCTGGGCTGGAAAGTCCGTGAGACTCTTATCTCCAATTTTCCACCAGAAAACTGCAAGTAGCACTATGGCTCAAAGTGATAGAGCACTATCCTTGCGCATAAAAGCTAAGGGACAGCATCCAGGTCCTGAGTTCAAGACCCATGACCAACAAAAAAAAGTTGAAAAGAAAACTTCACTGAACTAAATTGTTGAGCATAAGAAAAATGGGTTTTAGCCAGGTTTAATGAATAGACTTCACTTGCTTATAATAGACCAGGTTAACACTGACTTACCACTCTTAAAGAATCAAAGAAAATAGCTATATATATTTTCTTCCAGATTTGTCAGATTTCTGTTTAATCATGTTTGTTGGAGACTGTCTAATTTTAGAATTACTGAGATTGCTTCTCTAGATCAAGAATTCAGTGTCATCATTCTTCCTAACAGCTTACTTTCTTCATCCAATTTGTTTTCATGTCCTAAAAGAGCCTCTGTTTAGTGGTCTTGTTATTTTTTTCTCTTGAGTAGTGTACATTATAGTCCATCTCTGCAAAGATACCAAATCATAACATTACCAGAATCTCCTTCCTATATTAGTGCTGATTATTCTTAGTCTTCTAAAATGTGTAAAAAATTTCCTCTATAGAACTAAGTGGTCAAATATATTAATATTTTTACTCAGCATGGTGGTGCCTTCCTATAATCCCACCTACTTAGGAGGTAGAAGTTGTGAGGATCATGGTTTCAAGCCAGTCCAGGCAAAAAGTCAGCCAGCAAGCCAGGGATGGTGGTATGCTTCTGTAATCCCACTTGTTAGGAGGCATAGGTAGGTGAATTACCATCAGAGGCTGGCCCCTTGCAAAACCACAAGACCCCTTTAAAAATAAAGAGAATGGTTGAGGTTATGGCTCAAGTGGTAAAGGACCTGCCTTGCAAATGAAATACATGAGGCCCTGAGTCAACCCCAGTACTGCCCCCCCCCCCCGCAAACAAAATTAGTTTTCAGATATATTTGAGTTCTATGTTTTGCTATCAACACTTGATATTTTATTCTTTACCGTTTTAAAACCTGGTATTTTTGAACACTTGTCAATAGGTATAAATTTATCAAAAAATCCATATTAAATCCCAGTACAGCCTAACTTTATTTTCCTTAGTATAGTATTTTAAATTAATAGCTTTAAAGAAAAGTTTTTATTAATAAGCTACTTTAATGATGATTAACTTATATCTCTCAAAAATTTTACAGCCTGCCTCATCTGGAGATGATAGAGCCATGTGTTTTACCTGTAGTGTATGTCTCGTTTGTTGGGAACCTACTGATGAACCTTGGTGAGTCTTGAGTTTCTGGGACCAACTTAATCCTACAAATGTGCTTCTAAGTACTGCTTTACTTTTTTTTTTGTTGGTTGTGGGGCTTGAACTCTGGGCTTGGGTGTTGTTCCTTGTGCCCTTCAGCTCAAGGTGAGTACTCTACTGCTTGAGCCACAGCACCATTTCTGGTTTTCTAGTGGTTTATTGGAGATAAGTCTGAGCTGGCTTTGAACCATGATCTTTAGATCTCAGCCTCTTGAATAACTAGGATTACGTGCCTGTGCCACTGATACCCGTTCTTTTTTTTTTTTTTTTTTCTCCTTATTTAGTGAGACCAGCATTTGAACTTGGGACGTCATGCTTGCTAGGCAGGTGCTTTTCACTTTTTGGTTTTGATACAGTAACCTTGATTGTTTCCTTGTTATTTTGAGCCAGTGTTTTGCTGTGTTGTACACTTTGGCCTTGAATTCATTACAGAGCACATTGCTTGCCTTGCTTGCCTCAGCTTCTCAAGTGCTGGGTTGATAAGCATGTGCCTTCACTCCTGGCCTTTTTACACATTTTATGTATTTTTTTCATTGTTCTAAGAGAATGAAGTGGGCCTTTCTACACTCTTGTCATATCTGTTGACATACAATGTCTCTGTAGTTCATAGTTTCCAAAATCTACATGGGAAGCTGGGCGCCTGTGGCTTACTCTTATAATCCTAGCTACTCAGGAGGCTGAGATCTTTGGATTGTGGTTTGAAGCTAGCCTGGGCAGGAAAGTCTGTGAAACTCTCATCTCCAATAAATCACAGAAAAAGCCACAAGTAATGCTGTGGTTCAAGTAGTAGAGCACCAGCCTTGATTACATGAAGCTCAGGGGCATTGCCCAGGTCCAGAGTTCAAGCCCTAGGACTCCCTCCGTCCCTCCCCCCCAAAAAATCTACACGAGAGAAGTGTCAAAGAATAATAGCAAAGTAACCTCTGATCAAAAGCTAGAAGACTAAGATAAATTAAGTAGCATGATTAAGGTCAGCAGTTGAATCTTCCTGGTTCATTGAGAAAAGACTGTCACAGACAAGGTACTTACTCTACACATCCTCATTTTGAAGTAATTTTAGGTCTTGGCATTGTAGTGCATGAAATTTTAGAGCCTGGTTAGACATTAGATATTATATATTAAGATGGAATTTCTACAGATAGCTACTCTATATACTAGCTACTATTAATTAGTTAATTAATTTGTGGTGCAGGTCTTGGGGCTTGAGCTGGGTATGTGTGCCATCCCTGAGCTTTGGTGTTCATGGTTTGCACTTTACCATTTGAGCCACAGCTCCACTACTGGCTTTTTAGTCGTTAATTGGAGTTAAGAGTCTAATGGACTTAACTGCCTGGGCTGGCTTTGAACTGTTATTCTCAAATCTCAGTTACTCTCCTGAGTAACTAGGTTTATGTACAGGCTTAAGCCATTGGTTCCCAGCACTGAATTTGTTTTTAATTCATTTCATCCTCACATTATCTTAAGTAGGTACTACTTTTAATCTCACTTTTATAAAGGGAACTAATAATATTTTTCAATAGTTTGTGAAGTTAAATATAGGAATTATTTAAAAATGAACAAAGTAAAATTTGCTAAAGGGAATGTGGGTAATAAGTGATAAAACTAAGTTTTGTTTTTAAGATATACCACTTATTCTGTTGGAAAATTAGTTCAAAGTCTGAATGCATACCAGTTTATGGCTGAGGTGAAACTGCTAAACATATTGCAAGTCTGGAGGTACCAGCACCAAGCGGTAGAACACTTGCCATTGTGAAGCCTTGTTTTTTTTTGTCAGTCGTGGGGCCTGAACTCTGGGCCTGGGCGCTGTCCCTTAGCTCTTCAGGAAGTGGCGCTGTAGCTCAAGTGGTAGAGCCCTCGCCTTGAGTTGAAGAGCTGAGGGACAACGCCCAGGCCCAGAGTTCAAGCCCCACAACCGACAAAAAAAAAAAAAAACCCTATATAGAGTACCTTAGCTCTTCAGCTCAAGGCTAGTGCTCTACCACTTGAGGCACAGCGCCACTTCCGGCTTTTTCTGCTTATGTGTTTCTGAGGAATCAAACCCAGGGCCCCATGCATGCAAGGCAAGCACTCTACCACTGAGCCACCTTCCCAGACCATGAAGCCTTCTTTTGAATCCCTTATTCCCCACCACATACACAAAAACCAGTACACAAATGACGAAATGCTATTGCAGTTTACATATGGAGTCCATATTTACATTTGAAAGTAATTAACATGTGTAATACTTGTTTTGCATTTATTTACAGATTGGGAGTTGAATATGAAACAATTTCCAATTTAGGTTAAATTTTTAGTTGGTAAATATAGTCTTTCTCTACAGAAGCAAGCCAGGGTATCTTTGTTTCTATTCACCACACACACACACACACACACACACACACACACACGCACGCACGCACGCACGCACGCACGCACGCACACCATTTTAATATAGATTTTTTTACACACACACACCATTTTAATATAGATTTTTTTTATTTTCCCATATCGATTCTCAAAACATTATTTAATCTGTATTAAAAAATGGTAGATAGCCTGGTGCTGATGGCTCATGCCTATAATCCTATCTACTCCGAAGGCTGAGATCTGAGGATAGCAGTTTGACGCCAGTCTGGACAGCAAAGTCCATGAGACTCTTATCTCCAATAAACCACTCAGAAAAAGCCAGAAGTGGTGTTATGGCTCAAGTGGTGGAGAACTAGCCTTGAGCAAAAGTGGCTCAGGGACAGTAACCAGGCCTTGAGTTCAGGCCAAAAAAGTCAGGCCTTGAGTTCAAGGCCAAAAAAAGTTTTTTTAAAACTTCATGTATTTTGGGGCTGGGAAGGTGGCTCAGTGGTAGAGCGCTTGCCTTGCATGCCTGAAGCCCTGAGTTCGATTCCTCAGCACCATATAAGCAAAAAGAAAAAAGCTGGAAGTGGCTCTGTGGCTCAAGTGGTAGAGCGCTAGCGTTGAGCTGAAGAGCTGAGGGACAGTGCCCAGACCCAGAGTTCAGGCCCCACGACCGGACCCCCCCCCCCAAAACAAAAATAAAAACAAAAACAACCAACTTCATTTGTTTTTTAATTTTATTTTTGTCTTTTCTTTTTTGGTACTGGGGATAGAACCCAGGATGTTGCACTTGCTAGGCAAGCTCTTTGCTTCTGAGCTACACCTCAGCCCCCAAACCTCATGTATTTTTATAATTATATGTGTATATAAAATATAATATAGTCTTATGTTCATATTTATAAACTTATTAAATATTTTAGAAATGTATATATATATATATATATATATTATTTTTTTGTCGGTCGTGGGGCTTAAACTCTGGGCTTGGACACTGTTCCTGAGCTCTTCAGCTTAAGGTGAGCGCTCTGTCACTTTGAGCCACAGAACCACTTCCGGTTTTCTAGTGGTTTATTGGAGATAAGAGTCTCTTGGACTTTCCTGCTTGGGCTGGCTTTGAACCACAATCATCAGATCTCAGCCCTCTGAGTAGCTAGGATTACAGATATGAGCCACCAGTACCTGGCTTAGAAATGTATATGTTAGAAAAAAAAGAAATATATATGTTAAAACAGTGGTTACTGGTTATGAATAACTTGTATAAACAATTTTTTTTTTGGGCTGTGGGGCTTGAATTCAGAACCTGGGTTCTGTCCCTAAACCTCTGTGCTCAAGGCTAGCACTCTACCACTTGAGCCACAGAGCCACTTCTAGTACTTGAGTGGTTAATTGGAAATAAGAGTCTCACAGGGATTTTTCTGCCTGGGTTGGCTTCAAACCGCAGTCGCAGATCTCAGCTTCCTGAGTAGCTCGGTTTACAGGCATGAGCCACTGGCATCCAGTGTAAATCGGTTTTGAAAAGTTAAAACTCAGGGCAGTGTTGAGTCACCCCTACCTTAAATTCTAACTATTCAGTAGATTGAGATCTGAGCATTACAATTGAGGCCAGTCCCAGCTGGAAAGTCCATGAGTCAGTTATCACCAAGTTAAACCCAGGCAGTAGGAAAATGTGGAAAGGAGGAGAATAAACTAAGATTTTGCCTGAGGGGACATTGTCTCAAATGTGTGCTTGACAGTGGAATATGAAAAGGTAGATGAGGGACTGGGAATATGGCTTAGTGGTGGAGTGCTAGCCTAGTATGCATGAAGGCCCTGGGTTTGATTCCTTAGCACACATAAATAGGAAAAGCTGCAAGTGGCACTGTGGCTTAAGTGGTAGAGTGTTAGCCTTGAGCACAGAGAGGCACAGGGACTTAGCCCAGGCCCTGGGATATAATTTATCTTGTAAATAAAGTACATTGTAGGTGCAGTGTAAAAAGAAAACATGCACATGTTAGGGATGTGTCATGAGTAATTTTCTCCTATCCTCCTTTGCCAGGGATAAGAAAAACGAGGTCATTTTGTTTTGGTAGAATTCTGACATTTCAAATGATGTCTTGAAATCAAAAAAAGATTATAAAATTACAAAAAATTATAAAAAGACATAAAAGATATAGTTGTCAAAATGGGTGTGTGTGATTTTTAGAGACTGGGTCTGCCTGTTGTAGCACAGGCTGGCCTTGAACTTCAACTATTTAAATGGAATTTTGCCTTCACTCACGTTCCTCCTGCTTGAAACTCCTGAACGTGGGCATTATAGGCGTGTGTTATCATGTCCACTGAGGTATTAATCTATAAGACATGGAGGTTTTGTTTTTTTTTTTTTTTTGGTCCTGTTGTGGGCCCTGTACTCTGGGCCTGGGCGCTGTCCCTCAGCTCTTCAGCTCAAGGCTAGCACTCTACCACTTGAGCCACAGCTCCACTTCCGGCTTTTTTCTTTTTGCTTATGTGGTGCTGAGGAATTGAACCCAGGGCCTCAGGCATGCAAGGCAAGCACTCTACCACTGAGCCACTTTCCCAGCCCCAAGACATGGAGTTTTTGTTTGCTTGTAGTGGTGATCAAACAGTGCCTTTCACTTGTTAGTTAAGTTCTGCCAATAGTGTATATGTAAAGTATTAAAAAAATTGTATTAACATACATTAATTAAACTGTGTGGGATTTCAGTGCATGTATACAATGTATTCCAATCAATCTCTCCTATCACTCTCCTTTACTCTAGTATTTCTACAACAACCATTTTAATAGGTTTCATTACAGTATTTTCATATATCAAAACAAAAAAAAAAGGAAGAGCCGTCCTGGGGCTTGAATCTCAGGTACTGGACACTGTCCTTGAGCTTTTGTGCTTAAGTTAGTATTCTATCACTTGAGCCATGGGCTCCACTTATGGCTTTTTGGTGGTTAATTGAAGATAAGAATGCCTTACAGGCTTACCTGCTGGTAATGGCTTGGAACTGCAATCCTCAGATCTCACCCTCTTGAGTAGCTAGAATTATAGCATAAGGCATTCTCACGTGTCTTTTTATATTTTGGGGGGTAGGGGACAGTAGTGGAATTTGAACTCAGGAACTTGTACTTCATAGTCAACTGCTATACCACTTGAATGATTCTTCTAGCTGTTTTCTCCAGCTGAGATTTCTCTCTTTCTTTTAAAAGACATTTACTAAACTTTGTGGTATGAATTGCCATTTATAGTACTTGCTACTAGCGTAGGGAATTGCAAACAATACAGTAGTTATTCAAGGTTATAGGCTGTGCTGTGGTTTGAACCATCAAGCTACTCGATTGAGAGTTTTAGTAGTTCTGTTACTTGTTATTTATATAAGAGCCTGGAGTTCTGTTTTAATGAACAAATTTAATTTTGCTATTGTTAAGTTTTCTTTTTTGAATCTGCATAAAGGTCTGAACATGAGAGACATTCCCCAAACTGTCCGTTTGTGAAAGGTGAGCACACACAGAACGTACCACTGTCAGTCACTCTTGCAACAAGTCCTGCACAGTTTCCGTGTACAGATGGAACTGACAGGATATCCTGCTTTGGATCTGGGAGTTGTCCTCATTTTCTAGCTGCTGCAACTAAACGAGGAAAGATCTGCATCTGGGATGTTTCCAAACTTATGAAGGTAGGTTTTCATTTTGAGGTAACACATTTGTAATTGGAAAAGAAAATTAGTTTTGAACATAGGATTTTCTTTTGTTTAGGTCCACTTAAAGTTTGAAATCAATGCTTATGATCCAGCAATTGTACAACAGCTTATTCTATCAGGAGAACCAAGCTCAGGAGTTGATTCAAGGAGACCAACTTTGGCATGGCTGGAAGATTCCTCTAGTTGCTCAGATATTCCAAAACTGGAAGGAGATAGGTATGTAATTACTTTTTAATAACATTTATTTCAACATTTTATGTTCTCATTGTTTTGTTTAAATAGATAAAAATCATTTTCTATTTTAAGAGATTAGAAAATAAATGTTGTGTTAGAAATCTGAAAGATTTGTGATTTTCATTCAGAAACTCCATAATCTATAAAATACGCATTATTATCAGTTTTAGTTTATGCTATTTGGAAGTAGTCATCTAAGGATGAGTAGTCATCTAAGAATATGTGTATGCTTAACACAGTTTTGGCCCTGGGTTTCATTCCTAAGGTGTCCCCCCCCCAAAAAAAAAGCCTAAATTTTTCCATATAGGCATTGAACTGAATGATTTTAAGTTCCCCTTTTTATTATAGCTTAAATAATGGGAGTAAATTGCACTGCTAATAGGGAAATGACCTTAAATGAGGAAAGAAGATCTAATTATTTAGAACTATATAACATTAGTCAGCAGTGAATTGGTATACAGTCATTGTGAAAACATTTTAGTAAAATTGCTCTTCTGTATTTTTAACTCCTGACAGGTTTCTAATTTTTTTTCAAGTTGCACTACTTCTGGTTTTCTGGTGATTAATTGGAGATAAGAGTCTCAGGGACTTTCCTGCCTGGGCTGGCTTTGAATCATGATCCTCAAATTTCAGCCTCCTGGGCTGGGAAGGTGGCTCAGTGGTAGAGCACTTGCCTTGCATGCCTGAGGCCCTGGGTTCGATTCCTCAGCACCACATAAGCAAAAAGAA
>NW_012267236.1:3840134-3845671 GCF_000151885.1 Dipodomys ordii | reverse complement strand
ATGGTCTCTCCTGCCCGGGCTGGCTTTGAACCGCGATCCTCAGATCTCAGCCTCCTGAGTAGCTAGGATTACAGGCGTGAGCCACCAGTGCACAGCCAAAAGAATATTTCTTAAGTGTCTTAATAAGAAAAAGGACCAGGAAACTCAACAATATTAAAAAGAATCTCTAGTGTCTTGAGTATAGATAAAGCTCATAAATTTGATAGGAATTCATGGATATTACTGATACTTTCTCAACAGTGGTTTGGCATCGAAAAAGAGGATGATTCATGAAAAAGTATAAAACAATACATTTCAATGCAGTCAGGTCCATGAGAATAGAAGTTCTGTTTTCTAGCCAGGTGCTGGTGGCTCATACCTGTAATTATAACCATGCAGGTGGTTTGAGGATTATGTTCCATGGTAGCCTGGGCAGGGAAGACTTAGCTTCAACATCACACACACAAGAAAAATTAAAAAAAAAAAAAACAAAAAAAGGGCTGGAAGTGGAGTTGATGTATAGCTCAAGTCCTAGAGCCTAGACTTGGGCAGAAATGTTTAGGGACAGTGCCCATGCCCTGAGCTCAAGCTCCAGGATCAGCAGGCACTCGTGCATGTACACGCTCATGCTCGCATGCACTCATGCACATGCAAAAGAAAGAAATTACGTTTTCTACAAACATTGCGCATGGAGAAGTTGTACCACTACAAACACACTGATACGCTCCTAGAACATAAAAATATAGAATAACCGTATAACAACTACAATGATTAGTAATACCATCAAAATTTTGAAAAACCGCAAAAAGAATGTGAAAGAAATAGATTTTTTGTCTTTACAAACGAGGGCATTTTTCTCTTTTTCCAAATACTGTATGTGTGTTTTCTTTATAAAGTGCTGACAAAAACCAAAGAGCCAAAAAGAAATGAAAAACTTATTGTCATAACAACAGCATTGTCAGAACAAAAATCATAAAAATTAGTTGGTAGCTGAAGCCTGTAGTCCTAGCTACTGTGATCTGAGAATCATGGTTCAAAGCCAGCCTGGGCAGGAAAGTCTGGGAGTCTCTTATCTCCAGTTAATCACAGAAAAAGCCAGAAGTGGCACTGTGCCTCAGGTGGTAGAGTGCAAGAGTGCTAGCCTTGAACTCAGGGACATACATACATATATATATATAGAGAGAGAGAGAGAGAGAGAAAGACATATATAGACATATATGTATATACATGTCTATATCTCCTAAGAAGGATCCCAGTCAGGATCTGCTGTTTTCATTTCACCATTTCATAATCCAAGTTAAGAGTCTTTAGCATATCTGTACTATTGATTGATTTTCTGTACTGTTTCATCCTTTGAATAGGCCATTTGTAATTAGTAAATAAGTATAAATATGACTAGAACTCTTACCTTAAATCTTCTGTTCCTCAAGCTTTAAAGCTTGCAGGACCTTAAAAACTCAGTCCCAACCACAGTGCTATCATGAAAACAGATCTGGATAAGTCATACCATTCAACCAGGTATCACAACTATGGAGAACTTCAGTGGTTCAGTCTTTGGGGAGGTTAGGAGAAGACACAGAAATGGAGGGACAAAGGGTGAAGAAATGCAGCAGTGGTACTCACTGGACACTATGTTGAAAATGAACTATACAACTTGTTTGTGGGGCAAGGATGGGAAGGAAAAACTGAGAGTGAAGGGAAGGGGTAACATTGCCTCCTACCCCCTCCCCCCGCAATATACTCATTACTTGCTTTATGAAACAGTAACTCCTCTGTATGTCACCTTCATAATAATAATATTAAAATTTAATAAAAATATATTTGATGATTAATTGGATATTAGTCCCTTGGACTTTTTCTGCCCAGGCTGGCTTCAAACATTGATCTTCAGATCTCAGCTTCTTCAGTAGGTAGGATTACAGGCATGAGCCACCAGTGCCCTGTTCTCAAATTTTTCTTTTTTATGCCAGTATTGGGGTTTGAACTCAGGGTCTCTTGAGTGCTTCCTTGGTTGGTTGGCTGGTGTTCTACTGCTTGAGCCATACCTCCACTATAGAGATAGGGTCTCCTGTATTTTTCTAACTGGGTTGGCTTCAAACCTGCTCCTCTAGGTCTCTACTTCCTGAGTAGCTAGGTTTATAGGTATGAGCCAGTGAAACTTGCCTGAAACTGATCTTTTAATTGCTCTACTGTTAGCCTACATTCTGTGTGCCTGATATGTATTTCTTTTAAAGTTATAATTATTTTTACTTTATCTTTTAATTTAAGTGATGATTTGCTGGAGGATTCAGACAGTGAGGAGCATTCCAGATCAGATTCTGTGACAGGTATGTAAAAAAATCTTAGTATATTCTTAAAATCTTTGGATTTGTACAGTTTTAGGTAAAGCTAAATGCCATGTAATTCTAAATTTCTTAGTTAAAACTTAAAATTTTCAGTGTTAAACACAGAAAACTGAAATATATATCAGAGATCTTGAATCAGTAGTAAATAACATAGTTTTACATAATAAATTTTAAATAGTTTCTATTTTAAATAGTTTCTATTTAAGCTAACGGAATTAAACTGATAGTTATATCAAATCTCTAACACATTCAGGATTAAAGTTATATGTATTTTATTTGCAAAGTACAGTCTGTTAAATAAGCATAACATCTTAATTGAAATCAAACAGCTGAATAGAGATTAAATTTGAAAGTGTAAAATCAAAGATATGATATAAAGTAAATGTCTTTTTATGAAATATGAAGTCAAAGGAACCTGGTTCATTGTGTTTTGAGACGGGCTTATCTGGGCATTTATGTCTCCCAGGCTGCCTTCGAACTCAAGATTCTTCATTTTCCACCTTATTGCTTGCATTACAGATAAACACTACTATACCTGGCTTATAACGCTTCAAAATTTAATGTTATTTTGTATGGAAGGCTAATAATGCATTGCAATTTTTTTTTTTTTTTGGTAGGTTGTGGGGCATGAACTCTGGGCCTGGGCTCTGTCCCTCAGCTCTTCAGCTCAAGGCTAGCACTCTATGTCTTGAGCCACAGGGTCACTTCTGGCCTTTCCTGTTTATGTGATGCTGAGAAATCGAACCCAGGGCCTCATGCATACGAGACAAGCACTCTACCACTGAGCCACCTTCCTAGTCTGCAAAATGTTTTTTTTTTTTTTTTGCAAAATGGTTTTTATAAGAATTAAAAAGTGTTACTTTCTATAGAAATGATTTTATTTTCTAATATGTAAAACAGTTTTATTAATATAGAATTATTCAAGGTTCTGGGTACTATGTAAACACATAAAACATTAGGTGCCATATCAGATGTAGCCTTTCAAAAAGCTTTAAAAAATTGTTATAGGGCTGGGAGGTTGGCTCAGTGGTAGAGTGCTTGCCCCTCATGCATGAGGCCTTGAGTTCGATTCCACAGCACCACATAAGCAGGAAAAGAAAACCGGAAGTAGCACTGTGGCTGAAGTGGTAGAGCACTAGCCTTGAGCTGAAGAGCTCAGGGACAGCGCCCAGGCCCAGCGTTCAGGCCCCACAACAGAGACAGACAGACAGACAGACAGAAAGACAGACAGACAGACAGACAGACAGAAAGACACACACACACACACACTCTCTCTCTCTCTCTCTCTCTGTTATAAAGATACTATATAGAGGGTGGTTACAGTTACATAAGTAACTGTACATAAGTACATAAGGGTTGACAACCCTTTTCTTGCTCTCTCCCAGTTTTTCCCCTCCTGTCCTACTCACTAAAATGTTGGTGTAAGGGCTGGATACCAGCAGTTTACTTCTCTAATTCGGCCTAATTAGGAGTTGGAGATGAGAGTATTTTGGTTCTAGGCCAACCTAGATAAAAAGTTTGCAAGATTCTCAAAAGCTGCATTTACTTGTTATCCCAGATATGAAGGCTGAGGTTGGGATGATTATGCTTTCAGACCAGCTGATCAAAAAGCTACTAAGACATCATCTCAACAGAAAAAACTGGCATGGTAGAGCCTTTCAGTCATCCCAGCTACACTGGGAAGCATAAATAGGGTGATTTTATTACAGATATCCTGGGAAAAATGTGAGACCCTATCTCAATATTTAAAACAATAAGGCTGAGGGCCTTCACTCTAGTGATAGAGTTCCTATCTAGCGAACAAACCTCAGTACAGTGCTCCCCCAACGAGGTTTAATATTTTGAATACATTGCTAAATGTCATGAGCATGTTAAGGACATATATAACATATCTCTTTAGAAAAGACTGATTTTATATAGTAGTTATCAGATAACTATAATTATTATTAATAGTAAATGTTCTCTAAATTCTGAATTGTCATGCAACCTTTAAAACTAATATAAAGCAGGGCGCTGGTGGCTCACGCCTGTAATCCTAGCTACTCAGGGGCTGAGATCTGAGGATCGTGGTTCAAAGCCAGCCTAGGCAGGAGAAATCATGAGACTCCTATCTCCAATAAACGACCAGAAAACCGGAAGTGGCGCTGTAGCTCAAGTGGTAGAGCGCTCGCCTTGAGCTGAAGAGCTGAGGGACAGCGCCCAGGCCCAGAGTTCAAGCCCCACGACTGACAAAAAAAAAAAAAAATAAAACTAATATAAAAAAGACTGGATTAACATTTTGAGTTAACTCTCAGTTTTGAAGTTATTAGCAATGAAAAGAAACTGAATTGGCACCAGAAAATGCCATGTACAAATACATAATTAGTTTTAGAAAAATAATTGATTGCATTTAAAGATAGTTTTAGCAGGGCACCGGTGTCTCATGTCTATTATCCTAGCCAATTAGGAGACTGAAATCTTAGGATTGTGGTTTGAAGCTAGCCTAGACAGTCAAGTTCATAAGATTCTTACCTCCAGTTAACTCCAAAAAACTCGAAATTGGAGATACGGCCTGAGTTGTAGAGTGCTAGCTTTGAATGGAAAAGCTAAAGGTCTTTGAGTTCAAGTCTTAGTACAGCATAAGAAAAAGAAAAGATTTAGATTGACAAAAATAGTAGTTCTCATACTCCGTTGTTCTTTTCAACAACAGGTTACTATTGCATCGTTTTAATTGGTTGAAGAATAGTAAGCTGGGGCTGGGAATGTGGCTTAGTGCTATAGTGCTTGCCTAGCATGCATGTGAAACCGGAAGTTATGTTGTGGCTCAACTGCTAGTCTTGAGCAAAAGAAGCTTAGGGACAGTGCCTAGGCCCTGAGTTCAAGCCCCAGGACTGGCAAAAAAATAAAAATAAAAATAGCAAGCTGGTCATTGGTCACCTGTGATTGGCTTAGAGCTTTAACTTGTAACCGGGAGTTACGTTTTTGTACAATTTTAAAGTTGCTGTGAAAAAAAAAAACCTTTCTCATTCAAAAATTTTAATAGCTTCATTTGAGCTTTTGCAAATAGTTTATTCATCCATAGGAAAATGTATATCTTTTAAACTAAACTTAAATATTTGTCTTCTAACATTGTTATTTGTAACTCTATCTATCTATCTATCTATCTATCTATCTATCTATCTATCTATCTATCTATCTATCTATCTATCTATCTATCTATCTATCTATCTATCT
>NW_012267236.1:3834076-3840084 GCF_000151885.1 Dipodomys ordii | reverse complement strand
CTATCTATCTATCTATCTATCTATCTATCTATCTATCTATCTATCTATCTATCTATCTATCTATCTATCTATCTATCTATCTGTTATTGTTCTTGGTCATGGAGCTTGAACCCAGGGCCTGGGCACTGTTACTGAGCTTCTTTTGCTAAAGGCTAGCACTCTACCACTTGACCCAAGCACCACTTCTGGCCTTTTCTGTGTATGTGGTACTGAGGAATCACAGTTTCATTTCTAGCTTCTTGGTGGTTAGTTGGAGATAAGAATCTCATAGGCTTTCCTGCTCAGGCTGGCTTTAAACCATGATCATCAGATCAGCCTCCTGAGCAGCTAGGATTACAGGTATTACCCTCTGATACCCTGGTTTCTTCCCCCTTCCCCCCTCCCCCCCTCTTTTTTTTTTTGTCAGTCATGGGGTTTGAATCTGGGCGGGAGCATTGTCCCTGAGCTCTTCAGCTCAAAGCTAGTGCTCTACAGATTGAGTGACAATGCCTCTTTGGTTTTGTGGTGGTTAATTAGAGATAAGAGTCTCACTGACTTTCCTGATCTGACTGGCTTTGAGCTGAGATCCTCAGATCTCAGCCTCCTGAGTAGCTAGGATTACACGTGTGAGCCACTGGCAACCAGCTCATCCTAATTTCTTTAACTTTTTATTTTCTTGAGGGAGGGTGGCTTTCTGGTTTCTTGGCAGGTAATTTGCTTCTTGACCCATTCTTAGCCTATTAATTAGTAATTTATAATTTTAGTTACTTTTCAGGTAGGTTTTGCTCAGCATGAAAATGAGACTACTATGCTTTGACTTAAAGCTTCTATTTTAGCTGGATAGGAGACATGTACAACCAAGCCAGGCTTGTTGATTGAGATGAGGTCCTGCTTTTTCACCAGTTACTTCGAACTATGGTGCTGCTGGTCTCTGCCTCAGATGTAGTCCCAGGGGTATGAGCCACTGTGCTCTGTTTTAATTTTCTGTTTTTACAACAGTTTTAACCAGCAACCAGTCGGTGGCTCATGGCTATTACTAGCTACTCAGAAGGTTGAGATCTGAGGGTCAGCATGGGCAGGGAAGTCCATGAGACTCTTTTTTAAATTTTTTATCTGTTGTGGGGCTTGAAATCTGGGCCTGGGTGCTGTACCCAAGCTCTTCAGCTGTAGACCAATGCGCTATCACTTGAGCCTCAGTCCCACTTTCGGCTTTTTCTGCTTATGTGGTGCTGAGGAATCAAACCCAGGGCCTCAGGCATGCAAGGCAAGCACTCTACCACTGAGCCACCTTCCCAGTGCCTCCATGAGACTCTTATCTCCAGTTAATTACCAAATAAAGCCAGAAGTGGAACTGTGACTCAAGTGGTAGTGTTAGCCTTGAGCATAAAAGCTCAGTGACAGCGCCCAGAAGCTGAGTTCTAGTTCCAGGACTGGTACACACACAGAGACACACACACAGACACATACTCACATACATACTTGTGTACACACACATGCGTGAGTGCATACACACATGCACAAATTTACTCTCTCATTACCAAGATAATATAGTCTGAATTGAAAATAATTTTGAGTCCTTTGGTTATCTTTATGATTTCTCTAATAGACTTAATTCATAGTTAACCAAATTTTCTTTTAAATTTAAGACTTATAATGCACTGACATGATGAATTAAAAATTAAAGTACATACTAGTCTATATCTAATTAATGTTCTTTTTTGAAGGGCATACATCACAGAAGGAAGCCATGGAAATAAGCCTTGATATAACAGCACTCAGCATTCTCCAGCAGCCTGAAAAACTTCAATGGGAGATTGTGGCAAATGTGCTTGAAGATACTGTTAAGGATCTTGAAGAACTTGGGGCAAATCCTTGCTTAACAAGCTGTAAGAGTGAAAAGACAAAGGAAAAGCACCAAGAACAACACAACATTCCCTTTCCATGTTTGTTAGCTGGAGGTTTATTAACATATAAATCTCCTGCTACTTCGCCTGTTAGTAGTAATTCTCACAGGTCACTAGATGGTCTAAGCAGAACTCAGGGTGAAAGTATATCAGAACAAGGGTCAACTGACAATGAGTCTTGCCCTAATTCAGAACTAAATTCTCCTCTGGTAAGGAGGACTTTACCCGTTTTACTTCTTTATAGCATCAAAGAATCTGATGATAAGACAGGAAAAATCTTTTCACAGATGAATAATATTATGAGTAAAACTTTGCACGATGACGGTTTTACAGTTCCACAGATTATTGAAATGGAGCTGGACAGTCAGGAGCAGTTGCTGTTGCAGGATCCTCCCGTGACTTACATTCAGCAATTTGCAGATGCAGCAGCCACCCTTACCTCTCCAGATTCTGAGAAGTGGAGCTCTGTGTTTCCCAAGCCTGGGACTTTGGTTCAGTGCTTGAGGCTTCCTAAGTTTGCAGAGGAGGAGAACCTTTGTATAGACTCAATAACTCCTTGTGCTGATGGAATTCATTTATTGGTAGGACTGCGGACATGCCCTGTTGAATCCTTGAGTGCAATAAATCAAGTAGAGGCCTTGAATAATTTAAATAAATTAAACTCTGCACTATGTAGTAGGCGAAAAGGTGAGCTGGAATCAAATCTTGCTGTAGTGAATGGTGCAAATATTAATGTAATCCAACATGAATCACCAGCAGATGTACAGACTCCTTTGATAATTCATCCTGAACAAAGGAATGTTAGTGGTGGATATTTAGTACTTTACAAAATGAATTATGCCACTCGGATAGTGACTTTAGAAGAGGAGCCAGTAAAAATCCAGCATATCAAAGATCCCCAGGACACGATTACCTCGCTGATTCTGCTTCCACCAGATATATTGGATAATCGAGAAGATGACTGTGAGGGACCTGCTGAGGAAGTTCAGCTGACCTCAAAGAATGGGGTTGAGAGAGAAAAGAAGTCTGACATTTCTACTCTTGGACATTTGGTAATAACCACTCAGGGAGGATCTGTAAAAATATTAGATCTTTCAAACTTTGAAATTTTGGCCAAAGTGGAACCTCCCAAAAAGGAGGGCACTGAGGAACAGGACACATTTGTTTCTGTCATTTACTGCTCGGGTACAGATAGACTGTGTGCATGCACCAAAGGTAAGCGGTTTGTCTTCCAAAAATCTCTGTATATGGCGTGTAATTATGAGTCTACTCAGTATGAATTTTAGATCTTTATGGATGAAGCCTTATTAATTTTTCTTTAATAATGAAGCAGTAAAAATTTCTAATGCTTTAACTGTAAACTTTTTCTTTTTTTTCAATTTTTTTTGAACTCAGGACCTGGGCACTGTCCCTGAGCTCTTTGCTCATGGTTAGTGCTCTAGCACATTGAGCCACAGCTCCACTTTTTTTTTTTTTTTTTTGGTTAGTTGGAGTTAGAGTCTCATGACCTTTTCTGCCCCAGCTGGCTTTGAACTGCAATCCTGAGATTTCAGCCGCCTTAGTAGGATTACAGGTGTGAGCCACCAGCGCCTGGCTCTTTAACTGATCAAGATTAGGATTCTGTTTGTAAATAACTTAATAGATCAGAAGTTGTCTTCTGTGTTTTATCTTCAAGAAAGATTTTGTTGTTTCTCTGAATCCTTGTCTGTGAATTCTGTAAATTCAGTAAATTATGTATTTTTTTTCTTATAAACTACCATAAAAGGCCTGTGTACTAAAACATCACTGTGACAAAATATCTGCCCTAAACTTGCGGAAGGAATGATTTTGTTTTTGGCTCACTGTTTAAACATATTGACCTGATGGCCAGGAGTGTGTGGCAGAGCAGAACAGTTTCCAACATGGTGCCCAGGAAGAGAGAATGCCTGTGCTATTTATTAGCTGTTTCCATCACTTTTCCCTTCTATTTCACCCATACCCCTAGCCTGTTGGTTGATGCTGCCTACATTCAGGGCAGATATTCCCTGTCTTAGTTAATCATTATTTTCTTTTTTCTTTACCAGTCTTGGGACTTAAACTCACGTCCTGGGCATTATCCCTGAGCTTCTTTTGTTCAAGGCCAGTACTCTACCACTTGAGCGACAGCACTACATCTGGCTTTTTCTGTGTATGTGGTACTGAGGAATCAGACCCAGGACTTCATGCATGCTAGGCAAGCACTCTACCACTATGCCACATTCCCAGCCCCTGCCTTAGATAGTTTTCACTGGAAGAGATTTCACAGATACACTCAATGTTTTTTTTTTTTTTTTTTACTCACCAAGGCATCTGTCAGTCTAGTGAAGTTGACAGTCAAGATTGTCCATCCTGGACTATTTCTTAGACTTGTTATAATCTAACAAAATAATGTATGTAAGGTTTCTGGCAGTAATTGGTGATTATTAGTAATGATTAGTTTTGCCAAATAAAAAGTTTTGGTCTGATTTACTCCTAACCTTTGTCTGGTGGTGAATCAATTTTGTAACATTTGAGGCCCTGTTGCGCAATTAGTGTATAGTTTTTCCGTTTGTGTACATTTTAAGTTGGAGAGGTAACAGCAGTTTATGTAAAGGATTACTGACAATATTAGACATTTTGAATGTTCCTATTGATAGTATATTGGAATTGTAGTGCTACGAGATATTTGAAACCTGATCATTATAACAGGATTAGCAGCAAAATTGGAGTTTGAGAAGAGTTTCACATATATCTATGTTTCTTGTTGCATTAACCTCAATTTTTCCATTCTTTAAATTGATTTAGATTTCAAGGTTAGTTAAGGAGATTATGGCTAAATTATTAGATTGCCTTTTTTGACCTATATTCAATGATAAAATAATGATAAATGGTAAAGCAAAAACAAGATAATGTAGTACAGAATAACCTAAAAATAAGGTTCCAATCATTTTAATGTATTTATTGTACACATTGCCAATTCATTATTCTAAGAACTTTACCTCAGTTCATTTAGTCATCACACCAACTTTATACAGCATATACTTTTGGAGAGTCTGTTTTCAGGATAGGAACCTGAGAGAAAGAGAGGTTAAGTAACTTGTTTGTCACAGAGCTAATAATAAGCGAAGCCATGGCTCAGACTTGGGTATTCTGTCATCATTGTGCTTTAGACCAAATCCAGAATGTAACTAAATCCAAAGAATCATACATTGAATTCCTTATGGAGCTAAAGGTTATCTAAGCCAGACGCCAGAGGCTCATACTTAAAATCCTAGCTACCCAGGAGGTTGAGAACTGAGGATCATAGTTCAAAATCTGGGCCAGAAAGCCATGAGACTATTCTTACCTCCAGTTAACTACCGAAAACCAGAAGTGGCACCAGCCTTGAGCACAAAAAGCTAAAGAAAATGCCAGACCCCTATTGCTTAAGCCCTAGTGCCAGCATAAAACAAGTTATTGAAAATGGAACTGTGTTTAGAATATGAGCAATCGAGCCCCAAGACACACCTAAAAATGCTAGTGTTTGGTGTGAGTACTAAGAAGAGGAGATTAGGTCAGTAAGGGGAGTAAATGAGGAGAATGAGACTGATTATGGTACATTTATTTGTGTGTGGAAATGTCACAATGAAACCAATGTATGTTAATTGAAAAAATACTGAAATGTGAAGAGGGTTAATCATTTCAGTTATTTAATGAGATATGCTTTAGGCAGCTTCCAGAAATATTATTAAATATTTATTATTATTTAAATAAGAATATTTAAAGTAAATGAATATATTTTTAGAGTTAAGACAATAATAAATTCTACTCTTAAGAAATGGTCTTGTAATAGTGAACTCTTTTTATGTTTGTTTTTTTGGAGACAGTATCTCACTGCTTAGGAGAAGCTAGCCTTGAACTCTTGGTTCTTCTATCTCAGATACGTTCCACCATGTCAAGCTGACAGGGAATTTTAAAAGATGTAAATGATATACAAATCACTAAAGTTGCAAAATAAGTGCCATGTAATTATATAATGTTCACTATATGAGCATATTGTGTTATGTTTAAATCAGGTTAAACTTAACCTTTTCAAACATTACTTTGTGTTGAAAACTTTCAAAATCCTGTTGTTTACATTTTTTTTTT
>NW_012267236.1:3822777-3833666 GCF_000151885.1 Dipodomys ordii | reverse complement strand
CCTGATGTTTAGATTGTGTGTGTGTGTTGTGGGGCCTGAACTCTGGGCCTGGGCGCTGTCCTTCAGCTCAAGGCTAGCGCTCTACCACTTGAGCCACAGCTCCACTTCCGGCTTTTGTCATTTTGCTTATGTGGTGCTGAGGAATCCAACCTAGGGCCTCCTGCGTTGAAGGCAAGCACTCTACCACTGAGCCACTTTCCCAGCCCCTTATGTTTAGATTTTTAAAATGTAGTATAGTATCTGAGGCCTCTTCCCCCCAGTCTCCCTCCAGTTCCCCTAGAATTTGAATTCAGAGACTGATGCTGTTAGCCAGATGTTCTGCCACTAAGCCACACCCCAGTTCTTTTTCCTTCAGTTATTAGTAGTATTAGTATTATTATTTAATAAGATGTTAAAATTTTTTGCCTGGGGCTACCCTGGGACTGTGATCTTTCCAAGGCCTTTTTATCTGGGATGACTGGCATATACTACTATGCCTAACTTCTTGGTTGAGATGGCCAAAATATTAGATTAAAAATTTTTTTTTTCTGTCATGGGACTTGAACTCTGGGCATGGGCACTGTCCCTGAGCTCTTTTTGCTCAAGGCTAGCGCTCTACCACTTGAGCCACAGCACCATTTCAGGCCTTTTCTGTTTATGTGGAACTAAGGAATCAGACCAGGGCTTCATGCATGCTAGGCAAGCACTGTACCACTGAGTTACATTCCCAGCGCGGGCCCTATACTCTTGTTGGCTTTTTTGCTCAAGGATAGTGCTCTACCACTTGAGCCACAATTCCACTTCCAAATGTTGCCTTTTTTTTATTGTTTTGTAATTTTTTTGTAATTTTTTATTATTTTTATAAATTAAAAACATTCTATTTATATAAATTTTTTGATTTTAGTGATTTCCTTATATATCCTGATATCAACTCCTCTTATATGTGTGCTTTACAAGTATTTTCTACCATTCTGTATTGCTGTCTCTGTACTGTTGATTGTTTTCTGTGTAGAAGTGTTTTATGTTTTTACCCATTTGTAATATTGCTTTCATTACTATTTTTGCTTTCATTTCTTATTGTTTTGGGGTCTTATCTAAAAGAAAAATCTTTGCTGATTCCATTTTGTTGAAATATTTCCCTTTTGTTTTCTTCTAGTACTTCCATAGTTTCAGGTTTAAAGTTGATAATTCTTTTTTTTTTTCCTGGACCTAGGGCTTCAACTCAGGGCCTGGGCTTTGTTCCTGAGCCTCTCTGTGCTCAAGGCTAGCCCTCTACTACTTGAGCGCCACTTCGGCCTTTTCTGTTTATGTGGTACTAAAGAATGGAACCCAGGGCTTCATGCATGCTAGGCAAGCACTCTACCACTAAACCACATTTCCAGCCCCCCCCCTCCCTTTTTTTTTTTGCTGGTCTTCAGGCTTGAACTCAGGGCCTTGGTGCTGTTTTTTTTTGGTAATTCAATGCAGAGTTTCACAGACTTCCCTGTCTCTGCTGGCTTCTAGCCACTATCCTTAATTCTTTTTTTTTTTGGGGGGGGGTCCAGTCGTGGGGCCTGAACTCTGGGCCTGGGTGCTGTCCCTCGGCTCTTCCTCAGCCATTTCTGGCTCTTTTTCTTTTTGCTTATGTGGTGCTGGGGAATCGAACCCAGGGCTTTGAGCATGCAAGGCAAGCGCTCTACCACTGAGCCACCTTCCCAGCCCCACTATCTTTAATTCTTAATATCCTGAATAGATTACAGGCATGAGCACTGGTACCCAGCATGTAATCTATTTTAAATTGCATTTGGATATATAATATGAAAGTCAGTATGCAACATTTTAGCTTTCCACAAGAATTCTGAAGTCCTAGTTTCTCCAAATCCTGGATGACACTTAACTACTTCTTATTTTCCTGGTATTAGCTGTCCTAATTGGTATGAACTATTACCACATTGTGATTTTGAGTTAAAGTTCCTAATTATGATTATTATTTCCGCCTGGAACTTACTAGATAGCTGGAGCTAGCCTTGAACTCAAGATCCTTGTGCTTCAGTTTGCCAAGTGCTGAGATTAAAGGCCTGTGCTACCACTCTTGGTTCTTCTCCTTCCCTTCCTTTTTTCCTTCGTTTTTGTGACGGTGGCTTTGGTGTTTGAATTCAGAGCTTTCATGCTTGCCAGGCAGGTACTCTACCACTTGAGCCACACCTCATCCCTCACTTCATCACTTTCTTGGTAGTATCTCTTTGATGCCCAAACAATCCAAATTTGAGAAAATTTGGCTTACCTTTTTTTTTTAAACATTTTTTATTATGAAAATACTGTATAGAGTAGTTACAATTACATGGACAAGATAATGAGTACATTTCTTATCAAGCATTGTTGTTTCCCCTTCCTATCCCTGCCCATATCCCATCCCTCCTCCCACTCATATCCCCCTCCCCCTTCCCTTGGCTTACCTTTTGCTTAATGATCTGATGTTTAGTAACAATCTTGTTGCCCTTAGTTAATTGACCATATAATGACATTTGATTGAACAACTTTGACTAGTAATTTTAACTCCTCTCTCCTGCCCCCCTCCCATTCCCCATGAGTTGGTCATACTTATTTCTTTGGGTACCTTGTGCCTTTTGGTTGAGATGGGGATATTCTAAGTAATGTGTATTAGCAGTGGGATTGTGATTCTTGTGCTTGGATGTTTTTGCTTATTGCTGGCTGTAAGCATTTCTTTCCTACACTATGGTTTTTGTTTTTGTTTTTGGTTAGTCCTGGGGCTTGGGTGCTGTCCCTGAGTTCTTCAGCTCAAGGCAAGTACTCTTACCACTTGAGCCACAGTGCCACTTCTGGTTTTCTGATTGTTAACTGAAGATAAGAGTCTTCCAGACTTTCCTGCCCAGGTTGGCTTTGAACCTCAATCCTCAGATCTCAGCCTTCTGAGTAGCTAGGATTATAGGCATGAGCCATGTTGCCTGGCTCCTACACTATGTTTTGCAAAGATTGTATTTGTTGTGTTTTATCACTATAGTTTGTTTCCATGAAATCTGTTGTTTGTAACCTAATGAAAAGAATTTACTGTATTCTCCAAAATCTCCCCCACCCCTAGCTGCACTCTTAAATCTTCATTTAGTTGTTATTTGGGGAAGTAGCTGTAGCCTGAGAAGCTCCAAATCAAGGCAGAATCTGCAGTGGGTCCTTCAAGAACTTTCAAGTCAGGCAGTATGCACAACTCCAAACAAGCCTGGCCCAGGGAATTGGGCCTCATTCTCCAGCACTGTCACATGGTGAAGGGTAGGATGGGAAGTTATTAGTTCAGGCTTCCCCCTTTCTAGACAGCCTTTCCCTTTGTCAACCACTCATTCTGTTGGCTTCAGAATTCAGAACTGATTGATTCTAGTCATACTTTTAATTTAGTGGTGGTGTCATCTGGCTTGATATCATTGGTCCTTTTTAAATTTTTTTTTTTTGGTTTCACAGTACGTGTGTGTGTGTGTGTGTGTGTGTGTGTTAATGTATGTGCAGGTCCTAGGACTTGAATTCAGGGTGTGTTGCTGTCCCTGAGCTTTTTTTTTACTCAAGGCTAGTAGCTCTGTACCCCTTGAGCCACAGCTCTACTCTGGAGCTTAATTGGAGATAAGAGTCTGATGGACTTTTCTACATAGGCTGGCTTTGAACCTCCATCCTCAGATCTGAGCCTTCTGAGTAGCTTGCATGACTGGTGTGTGGTACATTTTTTTGAGTTACAGTCCTAATGATTTAATTTCAATCTACTATAGAATACTAACTTTATGGAAAATGTTAGAAATATTTATAGTAATGTTGCTTTGATTCCCCATTTAAATATGTAATAAGTGCAACAAAAATAATCTGACTTTGTAGTTACATTAAGTATTGTAACTTTATAAGACTTTATCTGTTTTTTGTTTATTTAAGTCTGGGTTTCCATGTTTAACTCTAGATGGCCTCAAAATTAATGATCGTACCTTAGTGCTAGATTACAGCATGTACCACCATATATGTCTATAATTTTTATTTTTCAAAAAAGTTGGTAAATGAGAAATAAAACGTGTTATACCTGGTTATATTTTATTTTTTCTTTGAAATTCTGTGTTTGTTAGAACCTTTGATATTATAAGACAGATCTGCTAACTTATTCTTATATCTGTAAATGTCTTCTCATTTGTAATGGTTGTATTAGTTATTTGCACCATTCCTTTTATAATTCTCTATACTTGGGTTTTCTTCTATAAAAGTATTTACAGTAGCATCTTTGAAGTCTTTAGTTGTTAAATGTGATATCTAAAGTGCTCATTTTCCATTTGTTTATTTTGTAATTAGAGGTAGTGTTTTGTTGCATGCCCTTTTTCATTTATTAGTGTACTTTTTTTTTTTTGGCCAGTTCTGGGGTTTGAACTCAGGGCCTGGGCTCTGTCCCTGAGCTTCTCTTGCTCAGGTTAGCACTCTATCACTTGACCCACAGTGCCACTTCCGGCTTTTTCTGTGTATGTGGTACTGAGGAATCCAACTGAGGGCTAGGGCTTCATGGGTGGTAGGCAAGCACTCTAATACTAAGCCATGTTCCCAGCCCTTAGTTTTCATTTTAAAGTAATGCAGTTGGTTTATATTGTGATCCTTTTCCCCCTTGAAAGACATTGTTGACTTGTATATTTTCTTTTTTTTTGGTTGGTCGTGGGGCTTGAACTTTGGGCCTGGGCTGTTCTTCAGCTCTTCAGCTCAAGGCGAGCGCTCTACCACTTGAGCCACAGCACCACTTCCCGTTTTCTGGTGGCTTATTGGAGATAAGAGTCTCATGGACTTTACTGCCTGGGCTGGCTTTGAACTGCGATCCTCAGATTTCAGCCTCCTGAGTAGCTAGGATTACAGGCGTGAGGCACCGGCACCCTGCGACTTGTTTATTTTCTAAGTCACCAGACTAAATTATATGAAATCTGTTTCTTTGCAATGTGCAGCTACAGATGTCTCTCACTTTCTATTTTCTGCCTGCCCTACTTAAGGCCTAAATGAAGTTTTCTCTACATGGATAGCTTATTAATCAACCAAATATCGATTGCTGTGTTCAAATACTTTTATTCTGTATGATTGTATCCAGGTGTGCCCTGGCCTTTTTTTTTTTTAATTAATTTTTTTGAAAATTTTTTTGGTCAGTAATGGGGCTTGATCTCTGGGCCTGGACGCTGCCCCTAAGCTCTTCAGCTCAAGGCAAGTGCTCTTCCACTTGAGCCACAGCGCCACTTCTGTTTTTTTGGTAGTTTATTGGAAATAAGGGTCATGAACTTTTCCTGCCCAGGCTGGCTTTGAATCACTATCCTCAGCTCTCATCCTCCTGAGTAGCTAGGATTACAGGTGTGAGCCACTGGTGCCTGGCTTGGCCTTTATTTTTTTGTTGTGATTTCACAGGTCTCTCTTGTATACAAGTGGAAGCTTAGTTACTTGGAGTGGCTTCCATTCTCTGGTTTTTGCTGTTCATGTACACAGCCTCTGATCAACATGGGTCAGGTATTGAGTTTACCAAATTTTCTCTTACTACTTGTAATTTTATGTCAAATCTCAGAAATTTCTAATACTTTACTTATCCCAGACCAGGATCCTCAGGTAGACCTTCTACATTGCCTCTCCCTGAAATCATCATGCGAAACTCTGAGAGCTGTTCAGATCAAGTGAGCTCCTTTGGAAGTAGTAGCAAAGCTACTAATTCCTATAGCTTACCTCACCCTGGTTGAATGACAGTTTTGTCCAGCTTTGAAGTTGTCTTTCAGGAAGTGAATTATCTTTCTTATTCTGTTATGCTTGATGTGTAGCTCCAAATATAATCTTATTATAAATACAGCAATGATTTTTAAAAAAATATTTTAGTGTTTGCTAAGTTTTCAGTTATTTTTCTGTAGCAGGTGAAGGATAGTTATTTCACTTACTTTCTTTTCCTTTTTAGTTCTTCAAAATTGAGCATATTAATTCAGTTATGTTACTATTGGGGATTAAGCCATGGGGATGTAGATCCTAATATAGTTAGTACGTTGATTTCCTCATCTGTAAGATTGTCACAGTAACAGCCTCTGTCTCAGGTTTTTGGTGACATTTAGATGAATTGATTAAGGCACTTAAATAGTGTCTTGTATATACTATGCGATAAATACTTCCATATACGTAGTTGTCTTTTTCTTTACTATATTGGTTTTTAGCTAAGATTGGGATAAATCACTTTGATAGCTTTCCTTATTTGGTTATCAAGTGTGATTTAATTGAATACAATTTTTAACTAAAAGAATTGTAGGTGACGTTTTGTCCATTTTCTCTGTATTTCTGTTTATGGAATATTACTCTTATACTGTAGGTGGTGAACTTCATTTTCTCCAAATTGGAGGAACCTGTGATGATATTGATGAAGCTGATATTCTAGTGGATGGATCTCTTTCTAAAGGAGCTGAACCATCTTCAGAAGGTTCCAAACCTTTATCAAATCCTTCAAGTCCTGGGATTTCAGGTATGATGATTTTTAATCTATTTTAAATGGTTTTGTACAAATGCACATTCTTGTTTTGATTTCTGAATCCAGTTGCTTTAGTGAATTGTTAATTGCTCTGTTGAGGAAGTACATTTCTTTCCTGTTAGTCTTTTATCAGGCTTGTTTTGTACTGCTACTACTACTTCTTTTTTATTTCTTTCCTTTTTTGGTCATGTGGCTTGAATCTCAGGACGTGGGCACTGTCCCAGAGCTCTTTACTCAAGGCTAGTTCTCTACCACTTGAGCCACAGCTCCAATTCTGGGTTTTTGGTAGAGTCTCATGGACTTTATGGCCCAGGCTGGCTTTGAGCCACAGTCTTCAGATTTCAGCCTCCTGTGTAGCTAGGATTGGAGGTATGAGCCACCAGTGTGCCTGGCTAGCTGTTTACTATTTCTTCATTGGTTATATGTTTTTTTTTTTTCCAGAGTGGTTAATAGAAATTTATTTAAAAATTGATTTTCTATTCCAGGACATGCAGACAGCCAGCTACCTGCAAATGAAAACATACTTTAAGCCACATTTCTTGAAGTTCAATTGTTTCAAGTTGAATTGTCCTTAAGAGAAAGCATTGGTTATATGTTTAACATTCTTCCTTATATCTAGCATTTTGTTTTGTAAATAAGAAATTACAAAAGTGTACTCACTGATCCAGTATATACTAATTTACATTTGAGTGTCACTGCATTTTTGCCCTTATTTAACTAACCCTAAAAGATTCTTTAAAGCTCAAAAAGCTTTCTTCTAAAAGACTGTGTTTATTCCCTAGAAGTGTTTATTCTCTCTAAAAATATTCAAGATGGAGTTTTCTTCTGTGCTATTATTTACCCAATGCTAATTACTTTATTATAGATATCTGAGCCCACTTTCAGCATATTCATTCATGTTGTGAATGAATATTAAATTTTTACTATGAATTAAAATTTCACCTCTTTTTTTTCTAAATCAACCTCAAATACTACATTCTCTAATATTCAGGCGTTGATTTATTGGTGGACCAGCCATTCACCCTTGAAATCTTGACATCTTTAGTAGAGCTAACTCGCTTTGAGACACTGACTCCACGGTTTTCAGCTACTGTTCCTCCATGCTGGGTAGAGGTTCAGCAAGAACAGCAGCAAAGGAGGCATCCTCAACACTTACATCAGCAACATCATGGAGATGCTGCTCAGCATACTAGAACTTGGAAACTACAGACTGACAGGTAAAAGGTTTTTCCAAGGTTTATTTTCCTTCCTTCCTTCCTTCCTTCCTTCCTTCCTTCCTTCCTTCCTTCCTTCCTTCCTTCCTTCCTTCCTTCCTCCCTCCCCTCCATCCCTTCCTCCCTCCCTGCCTCCCTCCCTCCCTGCCTCCCTCCCTCCCTTCCTGCGCTCCCTCCTTCCCTCTTTCTCACTTGCCCTCCTCTCTCTCTCTCTTTCTCTCTCTCCATCCTTTCCTTCCTTTCTCCCTCACCCCCCCTTCCCTTCCCTCCCTGTCCTCTTCCTCCCTCTCTCTCTTTCTCTCCTTACCTTCTCCCTCACCTCTTCTTTTTTGTCAAGCCTGGGGCTTGAACTCAGTGCCTGTGCATTGTCCTTGACCTTACTCAAGCCTAATGGTTTATCACTTGAGCCACAGGTACACCTCTGACTTTTTTGTTGGTCATGGGTGCTTGATCTCTGGGCCTGGGAGCTGCCCTTGAGCTCTTCAGTTCAAGGCTAGTGCTCTACCACTTGAGCCACAGTACCAATTGTGGTTTTCCGGTGGTTAATTGGAGATAAGGGTCTCATGGACTTCACTGCCCGGGCTGGCTTTGAATGGTGATCCTCAGATCTCAGCCTCCTGAGTAGCTAGGATTACAGGCATGAGTCATCAGCGCCCAGCCTTACTTTCTTTTGTAATTATTTTTTAAATTATTCTTATAAAGGTGATGGACAGAGTGTTGTACAGTAGTTATACCTTAAATTAGATATATAAATCCATTCATGAAAAGTAGAGGAGCTACATTTTGGGAGGTCAAATTTTGGAGTCTTTATTGGAATGCTAGTGGTTTGCAGGCAGCCATTACAAAGACTGCAGCTTGCAAATACACTTAACACAGGAGACAGAACCATGAAGGCCAAAGAGAAAAGAAAGTACAAAAACAATACAACAAACCAAGGGATAGCTGAATTGGGACTCCGTGGTGAACAGGAGCCATTAGATGGGAGATGGACAAGGAGACCACCTGGCATAGAGTTAAGGCACCTGACTTGGATTGGGCCTATATAGGGTCAGGTCAGGGGGCAGGATTACATGAAGCTCCCAACCCCAAGCACTGGGCTGACAGGTTCAGTAACCTATAGGCTAAATCCCTGCCCATCTCCAGGGATTCAGGCATGCTTATCCGATGGGGGTGGGATGGGGGTGGGATCCCCCCCCCCCCCACAAAGAAGACAGTAGATGCCAGACCCTATCATTAACCACGTGGCCATGATGATGCTGGCCAGACCAGATCTCCCTACTTCAAGAGCACTTCTGACTTGTTGGTAGTTAACTGGATATAAGAGTCTCATAGACTTTTCTGTTTGGGCTGGCTTTGACCCAAGTTCTCAGATCTCTGCCTCCTTAGTAACTAGTGAACTACAAATGACTGTCTTCATGATGTTAAAATCTTTCATTCCCCCCCCCCCCTTCCCCTTAATTTTGGTTTTAACTCAGTGCATGCTTGCTAGCATGCTAGTCCACGGTATTGTTGAAAGTGAAAAAAGAATAGTTGCGTTCTGGATATACTTTGAAGGTAAAGTTAATGGAATTTGCTGATATTGAATACCAGATGTGAGAGAAAAAAATTAATAATGGGGAATGGTTGTATATAAACAATTCTTGTTTTATTATGTAGATTTTATTCAACAAAGTAGAATACTCAAATCTGGGGTGGGGCCGAGTAATATGCAGATAATTAAAATCACAAAGTAGATTCCTGTAGTAAGAACATTCATTATCTGAAGTATTGCCTCTTAGGGAGATGTTAACCTTTTCTTTTGATAGAGAAACATTAAGATTCCCCCTTCCATCTCTTGACAGGGTGTTCCTACCTGGCTCTCACTAATGATGGACTTTCTCTTGTAGCCTAGCCTGGCTACTTGATCCAGAACTCTTGATCTTCCTGCAGCACTACACCTGGCTCAAGAATCATTTAAGTTTTGTTGAAATATGTAAAACAGAAACTAGGAATGGTGGTGGTAATCATAATATAGCTAAGGAAATTTTTTTCATTTCCATAAATATTATTTTATATATCAGAGGCACAGAGGCATTGTGCCTTTGTGTTCTTTCCCTAAAAAACCTGTACCCTCCTTTGGTAAGAAAATATTTTTAAAATTTATTTAACAATTTCTCTTTTATTTGACAGCAACAGCTGGGATGAACACGTGTTTGAATTGGTTCTACCTAAAGCCTGTATGGTTGGACATGTGGACTTCAAATTTGTTTTGAACTCCAACATCACTAATATTCCACAGATACAAGTGACATTGCTGAAAAATAAAGCCCCAGGCTTAGGGAAAGTCAATGGTAAGAAGGGCTCAAAATTAACTTTTGAAGATTTAATCTTGTGGTTTGTTTCTTTTATTATTGCTGTTCTTGTTTTGTTGTTGTTATTTAAGTAGTTGTACACAGGGGTTATAATTTCCTAAGTTAGGTTATATGTACACAGTGGTTAGTTTGTTTAGTTTCTTTTAAGAAACCAATTTTCTTTTCTTCCCCTCCCCCCCCCCCTTTTTTTTTTTTTTGGAATTTACCTGAGGCTTGAACACTGGGCCTGAGTGCTGTCCCTGAGCTCTTTTGCTCAAGGCTAGCACACTTTGAACCGCAGTATCATTTACTGTTTTCTTGTGGTTAATTGGAGCTAAGAGTCTCATAGACTTTCTGACTAGTCTGGCTTTGAAGTGTGATCCTCACATTTTAGCCATCTGAATAGTTAGGATTACAGGCATGAGTTACCAGTGCTTGGTAAGACACTAATTTTCAACTTATTTAGGTTTTGATGTATCTTTGCTTACCTTAGTTTTTTTTTTTTAATAAAAGGTATCCAGAGATTTAGAATTACATAAAGTAATTTAATCTTGTCTTTTTGGCATGAGGTTAGTTACTTTGTGAATTAGTTATACTTTAAGCATTATTAGTGCTGTGCTTTTCTTTAAGAGGAGACCTGTTAATGAGAAATCCTCTGTTTTAGAAGTTGCTACTGTCTCAAGGTGGTTCCTGAAGTATCATGTAATGCCAGAAATATACTTTTTTAAAAAATCTTTCTTCAAGTTTTATGCGTTGAGTTATTACAATAGATTCTATACATTTTTCATGTTAAGAATGTTAATGTTACTTCTCAGAGTCCTTCCTTCCTTCCTTCCTTCCTTCCTTCCTTCCTTCCTTCCTTCCTTCCTTCCTTCCTTCCTTCCT
>NW_012267236.1:3822096-3822456 GCF_000151885.1 Dipodomys ordii | reverse complement strand
TTCTTTCTTTCTTTCTTTCTTTCTTTCTTTCTTTCTTTCTTTCTTTCTTTCTTTCTTTCTTTCTTTCTTTCTTTCTTTCTCTTTCTGCTAGAGCTTGAAATCAGGACCTGGGAGCTATCCTTGAGCATTTTTCCTCAAGTCAAGCACTCTTACTTCTAGCTTTTTGGTGGACTTGTCTGCTTGGGTGGCTTTGAACTGCAGTCCTCAGATCTCACTCCTCTGAGTAGGATTAACAGGCACAAGCCACTGGTATTTGGATGAAGTGTTTTTTTTTTTTTTTTAAATAGGCTAATTTAGCAGGCTGTGGATAATTTCTGTTTGAAATGGAAACTTAACAATAGGCTTCAAATACTTAAATCC
>NW_012267236.1:3805877-3821761 GCF_000151885.1 Dipodomys ordii | reverse complement strand
TCTAGTGGTTTATTGGAGATAGGAGTTTCATGGTCTCTCCTGCCCTGGCTGGCTTTGAACCACGATCCTCAGATCTCAGCCTCCTGAGTAGCTAGGATTACAGGCTTGAGCCACCAGCGCCCGGCTATGAGTACATTTCTTATCCAGCATTGTTGTCTCCTTTTTTCCCTCCCTAACATCCTGTCCCTCCTACCTCCTCAACTACCCCACCTCCACCCCCCTATATATATTTCTTTTAGTCATGACAGACCTTTATGTAATTATATCTGTGATGTAGGCAGTGGTATTTCCTAAACTGCAGGAACTTTTAGTAGTGTGCAGCCTAGAATTTGAACTTTTAATTTAGTTGCCAACAATTTGTATAATTCAGGTTGAATGTTTAATTACCATTAGAAGACAGGACAATTTATAAAATAATTGAATCTAGTTATTTTTCTCTTTTGACAATTGTTTTATATCATCTGTGATAAAAAAATCACAGTAGCTTCCAATTTAACAGCAAAGTTAAAGATTTTTAGGCACAAAAATCATCATAATCAAAATTAAGTTTACTAATATTTTTATCCTCTAGAAACAGCAGTAGATAGGCAGATCACCTTTCCTTTGTCTCCAGCTCTTAACACTGAAGTGGAACAAAATGGGAAACCGTCCCTGATTGATTTGAATGAAGAAATGCAGCACATGGATGTAGAGGAATCACAGTGTGAGTTAAATTATGGAGCTGTTGTCCATGACAGTAGAAGGAATAGTGATCTAAACGTATCATGTTGGGCAAAGATTTCTCTATGGCTTGCAAAAGCTTGGTTTTAAGAATGTGATTTAAAAATAACTTATAATTCTGCGTTGGCAATATGCTTTAACTTTCAGCTCATCTTTGTGAACACAGCTGCACTAATACTTATATTCTTGCTTTTTAATACCTTGGTAGTTGAAATCAAGTCATGGTTTTAGAAATTTTGGAAAATCAAAGTGAAATGTAAAACACTATTACAGTGGAAAGCAACATATAACACTCCAGATAATTGATTATCTTTCCTAAGCATGGCAATGAATTCTTAGGTGATCACATTTTCTCAGTTGGTATGCTATGTAAATGGAATGGATATTTGCTAGTCAGTTATTGCATTCTAAATAACTAAAAGAAAAATCTGTATTTTTCTTTTTAGGTCTTAGGTTGTGTTCATTTTTAGAGGATCATAAAGAAGACATCTTGTGTGGGCCTGTCTGGCTTGCTAGTGGCCTTGATCTATCTGGGCATGCTGGGATGTTGACATTAACAAGCCCTAAACTTGTTAAAGGTGAAGTAATATATTCCATAATAGTAAAATAAAGTGATCCAAATGTAAGCTACTGTTTTGTTTGGGCTTTCATTAGAATCCAGTTAGTTTTTGGTGTGAAATTATTTTCTACTATAAGTAATTATATTGTGAAATTTCTGGTCCTACTTTTTCTGTCATGGAGTGGCACTGACTCTTTTCTTTCCCCCTTCCCTTTCCCCTTTTCTTTCCCTTTCTCCTTTCCCCTTTTCCTTTTCCTTTTCCCTTCCCTTCCTTATTTTGCCAGTCCGGGGGCTTGAACGTATGGCCTGAGCACTGTTTTGAGCTTTTTTTGCTCACAGGTAACGCTCTATGAGTTGAGTCCCACAGCTCTTCTTCTGGCTTTGGTAGTTAATTGGAGTTAAGAGTCTCAAATTTTCTGCCAGAGCTAACTTTGAACAAGGATCTTCAAATCTCAGTCTTCTGGGTACCTAGGATTACAGGGGTGATCACCAGTGCCTGGCTGTTACTGTTGACTAAGGGTAAAGAAATGACAAGAGTGTGCGGCAGATGTGACTTAAGTAATCAGAGCAACACTCTAGAAAATGAGAGACTCTGAGTTCTAACTCCAGTATTGTGAACAAAAAGACTGTAGGATGACTTACTAGTGCTCTTCCAAATTATCTGACATTGTGCTGTCATTTTTAACTGTCCTATTGTTTAATTTTCCTTGTAAGATGGCTTTTATAGAACACATATTTAATACTTTGACAATATCTGATAAAATGATTTATATATCATAAACACAAATTCTAATGAATGGATATTTAAAAATTTATTGACTGTTACATAGATAATAAATAGAAATTTGTTATGTTAGCTTTTGAATTCCACGTGTGAATAAAACAAAAGCCGACCTGTAAAATGCTTAGCTCAGTTTTTGAAGACATTTTGAAGTAGAATAGGGGAATAGAGATTCTTACCCAAACCCCTCAAATAGTTTATCACCTAAGTAATGACCATTTTGATTTGTAAAGTTGCTGTCCACAATTTCATAGGTACACATAATATGCAGACATGGTATACAATAATATTCTATATCTACAGTTTCACTTTCTTTGGCTTATTTTCTTTCTTTTTTTTTTTTTTTTCTTTCCTTTTTTTTGTCAGTCGTGGGACTTGAAGTCTGGGCCTGAGCGCTGTCCTTCAGCTCTTCAGCTCAAGGCGAGCACTCTACCACTTGAACTACAGCGCCACTTCTGGTTTTCTGGTGGTTTATAAGGGTTTCACAGACTTTCCTGCCTGGGCTGGCTTTGAACCGAGATCCTCAGATCTCAGTCTCCTGAGTAGCTACGATTGATTACAGGCGTGAGCCACTGGCGCCTGGCTATTTATTTGGCTTATTTTCTTTGGGCTTTTTTGCTCAAGGCTAGCACTCTACCACTTGAGCCAAACCTCCACTTAAGGGTTTTTTTTTTTTTTTTTAAATTTTTACTTTTGGTGGTTAATTGGAGTTAAGAGTCTCATAGATTTTACTGCCTGGGCTGGCTTTGAATCACAATCCTTACATCTTACCCTCTTGAGTAGAATTGCAGATGTGAGCTACAGACATTTGGCTAATTATGAAAAAGTTAAATGCCTGCTAGGGTAACTGTAGACTGGTTGTTTGCTAGTAGGTTTATTAATATCATTAAGTATTCTATTTGTGATAGGCCGTTATAAGAATTTTCATTAAATTCAACATAGGTACTATTTCATTTTATATTCTTTACAGACCTGTTTTTACAGTGATGGTTTTACTTTTTCATTTTCTCTTTATATATATGTAGTTTTTTTGGGGGGGGGAGGGGTCCGGTTGTGGGGCCTGAACTCTGGGCCTGGGTGCTATCCCTCAGCTCTTCAGCTCAAGGCTAGCACTGTACCACTTGAGCCACAGCACCACTTCTGGCTTTTTTTTTTCTTTTTGCTTATGTGGTGCTGAGGAATCGAACCCAGGGCCTCAGGCATGCAACGCAAGCGCTCTACCACTGAGCCACCTTCCCAGTCCTCTCTTTTTATATTTTAAGATATGATTACCCAATGCCTTTCATTTTTAACTTGTAAGAACTATGATACTAGGTATACGCGTGTATGTCATATGTATGCTTGTACATTTAATACAAGTGAATGCTGGATGGCTGTATGTAATGGTACCATAATTATTTGTGGGTGGTTCCTTTTTTGTATTTTTTTTTTTTTTTGATGTTATTGGAGTTTGATCTCAAGGGTTTTTGCTTGCTAGATAAGCTCTCTCTCACTTCAACCATACTTTAAACTTCTGGCATTTTGTTTTAGATTGTTATTATTTTTTAAGGTGGTATACAGAAGAGTTACCATTTTAAGTCAAGTTTTTTTGTTTTTGTTTTGGCCAAGGATTTATTTTAGGTCATGATCCTTCCACCTATGATCTTCCATATAGTTGAGATGACTGATGTGTGCCACTAATCCTACCTTATTGATTGAAGACTTTGCACTAACCTTTTTGTGACTGGACTGGAATCTTGACTCTCAATTTCTATCTCCCGGTAGCTGGGGTTATATTTGTGAGCCACTGTAGATAGTCAGTTTTATTCTTTTTAAAGATGTTTTTTTCTTAGAGCTTAGAAAATTTCTGCCATTAAGTGAACAGTGTAATTGGAGAAAATCATGCCAAGTATTTATAATGACCAATAATGTCTATTTTATGTTATTCATATTGCTATAGGGTTTTATTGGGGGAATGGGCTAAGTTGTAAACCATATACACAAACAGTGTAATTTGAAAATGGTATAAATTGATGGACCTTAGAAACAAAAGCCAGGCTGGGAATATGGGTTAGTGTTAGAGTGCTTGCCTAGCATGCATGATGGATGCCCGGAGTTCGCTTCCTCAGTATTGAAAAAGCTGGAAGTGTCACTGTGGCTCAAGTGGTAGAGTACTAGCCTTGAGCAAAAGAAGCTCAGGAACAGTGCCCAGGCCCTGAGGTTAAGCCCCAGGACTGGCAAAAACAACACCCCCCCCCCAAAATAAAAAACAAAAGAAAACACCAAAAAATAAAAAAAGCCAGTCCTGGGGTTTGAACTCAGCGACTTGGCTGCTGTCCCTGAGCTTTTGTACTCAAGTCTAGTCACTAGCACTTGGCTTGCTGGTGTATTTTTCTTTAGCATTTAGCTTACTCTATGAAGATGAAAAACAACTTGTGGTTTTGGTGATTGAATTATTATCCCATTCTACATCACTTCTTTAGGTATGGCAGGTGGAAAATATCGTTCATTTTTAATTCATGTCAAAGCCGTGAATGAAAGAGGAACAGATGAGATTTGTAATGGTGGTATTCGTCCTGTAGTAAGACTTCCATCCTTAAAACACCAGAGTAACAAGGGTTACTCACTTGCTTCTCTCTTGGCAAAAGTTGCAGCAGGCAAGGTATGAAACTATCATTTTGAACAATTTCATTGTTGTAAGTACTATAGATGAGACTTGACACATTCTTGGAAGTAGTCTGACTCATTAATGTTTTGTTTGATGTTTATTTTGTACCTTTTCTTTGTAGGGCCTTAAAATATAATTAAGAAGAAAATGTTTTGTATTAGCTTTAGGCAGATTATCTAGCATTAATAAAAATATACTCAATATGGAGCAATTATGAGTAGTTCAAATCCTTCCCTCTCTCCCTCCCTCCTTCCCTCCTTTCCTTTCTTCCTGTGGCTATTGGCCTGGGTGTTGTCCCAGGGCCTTATTTTTTTGTCGGTCATGGGGCCTGAACTCAGCCTGAGCGCTGTCCCTCAGCTCTTCAGCTCAAGGCTAGCACTCTACCACTTGAGCCACAGTGCCACTTCCAGCTTTTTCTGCTTATATGGTGCTGAGGAATCGAGCCCAGGGCCTCATGCATTCAAGGGAAGCACTCTACCACCAGCCCCTCCCTGGGCCTTTTTGTTCAAGGGTAGCCCTCTACCCTCCTCCTGAGTGGAAGAGATTAGGATTATAGAGGTGAGCTACTGTTGGATATTGCAAACTTTTTTTAAAACAGGAATTTTTTTTTGGTGATACTGGGATTTGAACCCAGTTGCTCTACCTGTTCAGTCATTTTGCCATGAAACCCCTTTTTGGATGGGGGGTGGGGGTGGCTGGTACTGAGGCCTGAACTCAAGACCTGGGCACTGTCCTTTTTTTTTTCCCTCAAGGCCACAACTCCACTTTTATTATTATTTTTTATTTATCTTTTTGTCATAGTGCTTGAACTCTGGGCCAGAGTGCTGTCCCTTAGCTCGTCAACACAAGGCAAACACTCTACCACTTGAGCCACAGCACCACTTCTGGTTTTCTGGTGGGCTATTGGAGATTAGAGTTTCACGGACTTTCCCAGGCTGGCTTTGAACCTTGATCTTCAGGTCTCAGCCTCCTGAGTAGCTAGGATTTCAGTTGTGAGCCACTGGTGCCCCCGTTCCTTCCTTCCTTCCTTCCTTCCTTCCTTCCTTCCTTCCTTCCTTCCTTTCTTTCTTTTCTTTCTTTCTTTTGGCTTCAATTTAGGGACTGGGCACTACCCTGAGTATTTTGTTTGCTCAAGTCTAGTGATGTTCTGCTTCCAGTTTTCTGATGATTAACAGGAGTTATGAATCTCATGGATTTCGCTGCCTGGCCTCATGCACTTTTCTGCCTGGGCTGACTTCAAACTGTGATCTTCAGATCCCAGTCTCCTGAGTAGCTAGGATTACAGGCATGAATCACCAGTGCCCAGCTTCTCATGTCTGACTTTTTGCTGGTTAATAGGATCAGTGTTTCACTGGCTTTCTTGTTCAGTTTTAGCTTCAATTAGAATCTTTAGATCTTAGCCTTCAGATTAGCTAGGATTTCAAGCTAGAGTCACCTTTTTGTATTACTTCCAAGGTAGCTCCTGCTTTCTTCCCATTGTCAGCCTTTACTGTATTCTTGTTGTATTTGTGTATCCTTGTGTTGCTGGAATGACAGATATGCGCCACTATACCCAGCCATTGGTTCATTCGTTATCTTGCAAAACCATGATATCCTAATCTCTATTTGCCAATTAGCAATGATTACAATTACAGTCCTGGTCCACTGTTCCTGCTAGGTACTTGCCTTTATATTTTAGGCCATAATACTTTTTTCCTTAATTAGTGGTATTTATTTTTATCTATTACATTCTTCCTTTGGTAACTATTTGGGAGGATTCAGAAAGAATGCCTGTAATCCTAGCTGCTCAGGAAACTGAAATCTGAGGATCTCAGTTTAAAGCCAGCCTAGGCAGAAAAGTCCATGAGACTTTTATCTCTAATTAACTCCCAGAAAACTGGAAGTGGAGTTGTGACTCAAAGTGGTAGAGTGCTAGCCTTGAGCAAAAAAAAGCTGCTGTGGGACTGACAGAAAAAAACAAAACAAAACTGGGAACTCATTTTAGATTTTGTTGAAGTCTTCATGGTTGATTTTCAACAACTAGCTCTATCATGCAGACATTTGATAATGGTCTGGGCTTGGAGTTTATTTCTCTATAATCATTATTCACAAGCAACAATAGCAATAATATTAGTAACACCAATCATATTTATATAGGTCTTCCAATTTTTCAAGGACTTCTTTTTTTTGGGGGTGGGGTCCAGTCGTGGGGCCTGAACTCTGGGCCTGAGTGCTGTCCCTCAGCTCTTCAGCTCAAGGCTAGCACTCTACTACTTGAGCCACAGCGCCACTTCTGGCGTTTTTCTTTTTGCTTATGTGGTGCTGAGGAATCGAACCCAGGGCCTCAGGCATGCAAGGCATGTGCTCTACCACTGAGCCAACTTCCCAGCCCCTTTCAAGGACTTCTGTGTACTTTTATCTGATTTAATCCTCAAAATATCTCTGAGGTAGGCAGAGCAGGTGCTGTTATCATATTTTTCAAGATTTTGGTTTTAAAGTCTTTAATCATTAAACCTTTAAAATAGTAACTTTGTGTTTACTTTCCTTGTTATCATTTTGTGAAAAAATAGTTGTTTATTGAAGGCGAGGGTAAAAGCTATTTTTTAAATCTGAAAGTAATGTTCTCATTGTGATGATTCAGTTATTTTCTGTTTTATATCCTTACAATTTTTTTTTGTTTTGTTTGTTTCAATTCTTTGCTTTCGTATTTTTAGGAAAAATCATCCAATGTAAAGAATGAAAATGCAGGTGGAACACGTAAATCTGAAAATCTTCGGGGCTGTGACTTACTTCAGGAGGTCTCAGTCACCATTCGAAGATTTAAGAAAACTTCAATTTCTAAGGAAAGGTAATCTTATTTCATTTACCTAGTATTCGTTTGGGCAAAAGTGTGGGGATTTTTGCTCAGGAGATAAAATGTCTGCTTAGGAAGCTCAACCTCTGAACTGGGTTCAAACCTAGTACAACTGGGGATAAAATAGAAACTTCATATGATCAACCAGACTTTCAAAGATTGAGTCTAATTGGTGGCCTTTTCATTGGTAATTTGTTCACGTTGATTTTTTTTTTTCTTTTATAGAGTTCAACGTTGTGCTATGTTACAGTTTTCAGAATTTCATGAAAAGCTCCTCAACACTCTATGCAAAAAAGCAGATGATGGCCAAACCACAGAACATGCCCAAAGTCTTGTGTTGGATACTCTGTGTTGGTTAGCTGGAGTACATTCAAATGGACCTGGAAGGTTAAGATTGTAATTTTGCTTATCACTGATAATTGTCCTTTGTATGTTATGATTCAGAGTGAAAAATGTGTCTGTTTTTGTTTTGCAGTTCAAAAGAAGGAAATGAGAGCCTACTTTCAAAAACACGAAAGTGTCTTTCAGACATTGTACGTGTTTGTTTCTTTGAGGCAGGACGAAGTATAGCCCATAAATGCGCTCGATTTCTAGCCTTTTGCATTAGGTTGGTGTTTTTTAATTTGTAAAATGTGTACCTGCAATTTGGTGCCTAATACATTGCTTGTATAGTTTGTGTATGTAACTTAGCATTTCAGTAGTTGATTAATGTTATTGAGAGCCTAAGAAAAAAAGTTGGATTCTTAGGGTAAAATACTATATTAAATAAATCTATTAATAAAAAAAGTTTGCTAGTTTTCTTTGCCTTTTAGTAGTAGTCTGGTGAATTTGATAAAGGGAACTTTTCTCTCATTTCTACTCCTTGATTGTCTTTACTTGGAATCATATTATTACATAACATTATTATGGGACTTTTTCTAATATTGTGCACCTAATTTTCTGTAATCTCTGAAATTCAGTGTCCAAGTTGTGTTTAACAGCTAATGGTCAGTATTAACTGCACCTGCTTTTAGCCCTTTCTAAGTTAAGTAGGAGGTTTAATACCTAAAAAGCTAATACAAAGACCCTTTGTGTATTCAGCCCCTAGTATCTGGCCATTCATTATGTTTGTAGGACCATAAGGCATATTTCTCTTGGAACATATGAATACATTTTGACTTAATAACTACATCAGGTTTAGGGTTGAATTTAACCCATGAGTAATGTCTTTATAAAGTTTTTCTTTTCTCTTCTTCAACATTTTCAGTAATGGCAAATGTGACCCATGTCAACCGGGATTTGGATCTGTTCTGTTGAAGGCTCTTCTTGATAATATGTCATTTTTACCAGCAGCCGCAACTGGTGGTATGTAAAATTACTTAATCACAAATAGTTATACTCAGGGGTTTGCTTGAATTTTTTCCTATTTGCTCTCTACCTTTTTGTAAAATATTTTTTTATTGTGATTAAGTGACTGCATAAATTTCACAAATTTCACATTAGTGATAGTGATACTTAGTTAAAGCCACAAACACATTCTAACCTTCATCAGGCAAATTGCATTATCATGGTCTATAAAGTTTGTGAATTCTGTGAGCTTTGACAATACAGCTATTTCTTTCCTTTTGCTTAGTGTAAGCTGTTTCCTCTTTCCCTCTCATTCCCTCTCTCCCATTGCTGCCCTTGAGTTGCTTAGTTCTTTTTCATCAATGTTCAGTACAGCTGATGGGCCCCTTTGTTGTATGATTCCCCCTGTTTCCCCCTGATTCTATATCCTCCTCCTAGCTTCCCTCAGATGTGCACATATATATACACCATATATGTGGTCATGAATATGGGGTCATTTAGTAATGACATGAAAAAATGGGTGGAGGTCCTTTGTTTCTTGGGTCCTGTTTACTTTTCATATCTCCTTGCATTTTGAATTTAACATCCACATATTAGGGATACTATGTGTCTCTTTGCTCTTGCCTCACCTTGCTCAAAATGATTTGTTCTAGTTCCCATCCATTTCCCTGCAAATGCCATTATTTTGTCCTTTCTAATGGCTGCCTAATACTCTATTGTATATAGGTACCACAGCAATGAACATGGAGGTGCATGTGTCCTTATATCCTGGTTCCTGTTGCTCAGGGTAGATGCCTAGGAGTAGTATGGCTGGGTCATAGGGAAGTTCTGTATTAGCTTTCTGAGATACATCCAGACTGCTTTCCAAAGTGGTTGTATTAATGTACATTCCCACCAGCAGTGCAATAGGGTTCCTCTTTCTCCTCATCCCTACCAGCATTTGTCGTTGGCTGAGTATAGGATATGGGCCATTCTGACTGGGGTAAGGTGGTATCTCAGGGTTGGTTTTATTTGCATTTCCTTTATGGCCAGGGATGATGAACATTTCCTCAGGTATTTCTTTGCCATTTTTATCTCTTCTTCTGAGAAGTCTCTCTTTTTACTCCCTTGCCCAATTAATGATTGGTTTGTTAGATTTGGGAGGGATTAGTTTCTTGAGTTTCCTGTATATAATGGATATTTGACCCTTGTCTGATATTTTGCTGTTAAATATTTTTTTCCAAATTAGTTGGCTGTCTTTCTAGTTTGGTAGCTATGTCTTTAACTATGCAGAAACTGTTTTTTTTTTTTTTTTAACTGTAGTTTATTTTTTTCAGAGTTGATAACCTGTGTTTCCCTCTTCCCCCTTGGCATATACTCACTCCTTAATATTATTTTAGCAAAGATTAGAGGGAGAGTAGATATAAAGCCATCTCCAGATACATTTTTCTGGACTTTGAATCATTGAATTTTGGTTATCTACTAAAGATCAGATGCTCCCTATTAAAATGAAAATAGTTGATAAATAGTTCTTTTATCTTTGTAATTAAAGAACTACTTATAGTTTATATTTATCTTAAATGTAAATTGCCTTAAACTGGTGTTACTTCCAGTAAAAAAAGCAAACAAACAAAAAAACATTATTTTTCTTTGGTTGATTATTGGGCTTGAACTTTGGGCCTGAGTGCTATTGTTGAGCCTTTTTGCTCAAGGCTAGCACTCTACCACTTTGAGCTACAGGTCCATTTCTGATTTTCTGGTGGTTAATTGGAGATAAGAGACTCATAGACTTTCCGCCCAGGCTGGCTTTGAACCGCAATCCTCAGATATCAGCCTCCTGAGTAGCTAGGATTACGGGTGTGAGCCACCAGCTCCCAGCCAATAGAATATTTTGTACTCATCTGTTTACTATAATAGTGAATAAGAGTGAAGTGTAAACTCTTTGTACAACTGCTTAATAGCTAAAAAAAGAAGTCCCTTAAGTTTCATTATTGAAGACAGTTTTACTTGTAGGTTGCTTAAATTCTAGTGTGTACTTGGTAGTTAGTTATTCAAGATTTAGGGAAGAATCTTATAGATAGTACATCATAGTCATCTTTTAAGCTTTGCCAATCTGTGTGTGACATTAGAAAATAAATGTACTGGATTCACTTCCAGAGTATGCTGTGTGACACTCTCTGTCATCTAGGGTTTAGGGTTTTAGTACAGAGAAATAGTATTTCAAGAGAGATGGTTCAGAGAATTTACAGTTTCTGCTTTTCTGGTCTAACATGCCCCTTAGAATCACCTCCTAAGGACTATTGTAATCCTTAGTATGTAGGTTGATAAGAATATCTTGGAAAAGTAGGTTTGAGATGTTGGAGCTGTTGCTCAGTTCGTAGAGTGCCGGTTAGCAAAAGCATTAGTTATTGAGTTCAAGTCCCAGTCTTGGACCAAAAAGAAAAGTTTGGAATTCATTACTCAGGATGTTGTTTAGTAAGACTTGCTCGAAAGAGACTTTTTTTGGGGGGTCCAGTCATGGGGCCTGAACTCTGGGCCTGGCGCTGTCCCTCAGCTCTTGAGCTCAAGGCTAGCGCTATACCACTTGAGCCACAGCGGCACTTCTGGCTTTTTTCTTTTTTCTTATGTGGTGCTGAGGAATTGAACCCAGGGCCTCATGCATGCAACGCAAGCGCTCTACCACTGAGCCACCTTCCCAGCCCCAAGAGACTTTTTTTTTGTAAGTGGAGTCTTTTCTTTGTAAGTTGCTCTTAGAAATTCCTTTCCCAGAATAAGGAAGTATCTTTTGTAGCAAAAGATGTTATACCAATGTATATGTAATGTGAAGTTTTCTTTGTTAGAGAAAAATGATGATGTATTGTTATTTTCAGGTTCTGTCTACTGGTATTTTGTCCTTCTGAATTATGTTAAAGATGAAGATTTGGCTGGGTGCAGCACATCTTGTGCATCTTTGCTTACTGCTGTGTCCAGACAGTTACAAGACAGGCTAACACCAATGGAGGCTTTACTTCAAACAAGGTATTATTAAACTGGGGGTCTTTTTGAGTATGGTAGCTTTTGTAAAGAACTGTAACTTAATAATTTACACTTGAAATATATTTTTTCTTACAAAAATAGGTTTATGCTTTACCTTTTCCAAATGATAATAGCCTATGGGTCTCCCCCCCTCCTATTTTCTCTTTTATTCCCTTTGTTTGATAAATTTTACATAGGTTATTTATGAGGTAATTTAATGAAATAAATGTCTTTCTAATAGAAGATGCATTTAATGTCTGATTGTTTCATTTTTACAACTTTTTACAACCAGTTTTCCTTCATTGGTGGTGATTTTCAGAACTTTAACATAGAAATAACAAAAGTTTGAATTTGAGTTCTTGGCTGATCTTCAGCAGAGAGTTTTCTAATTATTGTAGTTCAAAAATATTGATTTTTGATGAGTTTTTCTTTCAAAGTTTGTGCTCTCTCTTGTCATTGAAGTAATTGAGGGAAAGAGAAGAGTGTCTGATACACCTTCATGTTTGAGCTCCAGGTGAGACTCTTGCTACTTAGCTGCCAGTTTTTGGAAATGCAGTTACTGAGTCTTTTGGAGTCTAGATTTCAGAGAACAGAGCTAGGGTTTGCTGAGTTTGATGCATTGGTTAAATTTATTTACTATTTCCTTCTGTCCTGTTAACTAATTTGCTTTTAAAACTATTATACAGGGAATTTCTTAATTACTTGTCTGACAGGAAACACGTTTATTTTTTAGATATGGATTATATAGTTCACCGTTTGATCCAGTCCTTTTTGATTTGGAGATGAGTGGCTCTTCTTGCAAAAATATATACAATAGCAACATTGGTGTCCAGTCAGATGAAATTGATTTATCAGATGTCCTTTCAGGTAGTAGTAACTTCTTTTACTAAAGAGATTTCTAAATATTACAGATTGAGTTTCAGTTACTTTTTGACTTACTTGCAGTAACTAACTTTGATTTAGAAGTCAGGAATTCTTTAGGACCTAACCTTAACATATGTGAATCATTAAACATTAGTTTTCCTCTGGCATCAATAAAGCCAGTAGAGGTTGAATATCTGAGTCTTATAATCTAAAATATGAAATGCTCCAAAATTCATCATGTACTGGAAAAGTTTCAGATTTTTCTGCATTTTAGACTTCTAGATAAAAGATTTTCAATCAGTAGAGTCTATGTAAATATACAAAGAGCACAAAAAGAAAATCATTCCAAGATTTGAATTACTTCTAGACTCAATATTTTGGATAAGAATATTCAACCGTCGGGCAGGGAAGGTGGCTCAGTGGTAGAGTGCTTGCCTCACATGCATGAGGCCCTGGATTTGATTCCTCATCACCACATAAGGAGAAAAAGCCAGAAGTGGTGCTGTAGCTAAAATGGTAGAGTGCTAGCCTTGAGCTGGAAAGCTGAGGGACAGCGCCCTCAGAGTTCAGGCCCCATGGCCAACCCCCCCCAAAAAAAAAGAATATTCAACTGTGTGTTAATGTTATATTTGAAAGGAATGTGAATTTGTTTCATTGATTTTGTTTTTCATTGCATGTCAATACTCTTCTATCCTGTTTCTCTTTAAAATTTGATGTGTGTTGCCACATTAACATTTTACTTGAGTCTTGCCTCAGTTTCTTGATTTATACTTACAGTAATAAGTAAGGCTAATTAAAAAAATAATTTCCTGTATTTGATCTCACTTTTTTAAGGTAAATTTTGTATGTGTTATATGTATTCTGCATACATTTCAAGAATCTGCTTTCAGAATTGTATGTACGGCACCTTTGAATAACTTTCAGAATCTAGTGTTTTGTGTTTATTTTCACTAAATAAGATAACGGATATTTTATTTAACCTTATTTTTATTTTTTTGCTAGTCCTGGGACTTTTGCTAGTCCTGGGCACTGTCCCTGAGCTTCTTTTGCTCAAGGCTAGCACTCTACCACTTGAGCCATAGTGCCACTTCCAGTTTTTTCTGTTTATGTGGTGCTGAGGAATTGAACCCAGGGCTTCATGCATGTAAGGCAAGCATTCTACGGCTAAGCCACATTCCCAGGCCCTGATATTTTATTTTTTTATTTTATGTAATTGCAGTTATTTAAGTGTTGTTGATAAAACAAAATGGGTCTCTGTGATGGTACACATCTATAATCCCAATTTTTCTGAAGGCAGAGATGAGGATGACCAATTTTGAGTTCAGGCCAGATGAACAGTTAGTAAGATATTTCAAAAGACAAGCCAGCATGGTTGACATTTGTGCTGACTTTGCAAAAACATGATGTTCTTTGCTGTGTACCAGAAATAAAATGTCAGTGTCATTTAAGAAAGTTCTTACTAACTTTTATTAAAGTCTGAATTTTTTTTGTTTTAAGTTGGTCATGGGGCCTGAACTCTGGGCCTGGGCACTGTCCCTGAGCTCTTCAGGTCAAGGCTAGCACTCTACTACTTGAGCCACAGCACCACTTCTGGCTTTTTCTGCTTATGTGGTGCTGAGAAATCGAACCCAAGACCTCATGCATGTGAGGCAAGCACTCTACCACTGAGCCACCTTCCCAACCTTAAAGTCTGACTCTTTGATGACAAATAAATTAGAAAGATACATATAGCACTTTTCAATATGGTAATAAATCATGATGGCTTTAGGGAAATACATTTATTTATTTCCAGTACTGGTGCTTGAACTCCGATCCTCACACTCTCACTTCCTTAGCTTTTTCTCTCATATCTGGTACTCTACAACTTGAACGACAGCTCCAGCTTTGGCTATTTTGGGGCTTTATTGGAGATAATAGTCTCACAGACTTTTCTTCCTTGGTCTGGCTTTGAACTGTGATCTTCAGATCTCAGCCTTCTGAGTAGGTAGGATTACAGGCATGAATCACTGGTTGCCTGCATTATTATTTATTTGTTTATTTATTTATTGTCAGTCATGGGTCTTGAACTCAGGGCTTGAGCACTTTTTCTGGTTCTTGAGCTTTTAGATTTTTAGGTGGATACTTGAGGATAAGAGTCTCACAGAGTTTCCTCTCTGGCTTGGCTTTGAAACATGATCCTCAGATCTTAGCTTATTGAGTAGCTAGGATTATAGGTATGAGCCTCCAGTGCCTGGCTTATTTTTAATTGTTTTATCTTAAAGTTTCTATTATTTTGGCTGGGTGCTGGTGGCTTATACCTGTTTAAAACCAGTTTGGGCAGGAAAGTTCATGAAACTCTTATCTCCAGTTAGCCATTAGAAAACCGGAAGTTGAGCTATGGCTCAAAGTTGTAGAGGGCTCATCTTGAGCAAAAGAGCTCAGGGACAGAGCCTAGTTCCTTGAGTTCAAGCCCTAAGACCAACTCCACACCCCCCCCCCCAATTTGATTATCCAAGCAATATACAAGTAGTATAAATTAAAGTTTAGGTTTTATAAAAGGTTTTCTTTCTTTCCTTTTTTTTTGAAATAGTCCTGGGGCTTGAACTTTGGGCTTGAACACTCTCCCTGAGCTCCCTGTTGTTTAAGGTGAGCACTCTATCACTTGAACTACAGCACCATTTCTAGCATTTTCTGTGATTAATTGGAGATGAGAGTCTCATAGAAAGCCGGGTGCTGGTGGCTCAAGCCTATAATCCTTGCTACCCAGGATGCTGAGATCTATAGATCACTGTTGGAAGCCAGCCCAGTCAGGAAAGTCTGTGAGACTCTTATCTCCAAAAGACTACTCAGAAAAAGCCTGAAGTGGCGCCATGGCTCAATTAGTAGAGTGCTAATCTTGTGCACATCAGGTACAGCACCTAGACCCTGAGTTCAAGTACCAGAACCACCAAAAACAAAAAAACAAAAAAAAAAAAACTCATGGACTTTCTTGCCTGGGCTAGCTTTGAACTATGATCCTCATATACCTGTGTATCTAGTACTATAGATGTGAGCCATCAGTGCCTAGCTAGAAAAAAATTTTCTTTTGGTAGTAGTACTAAGGTTTGAACACAGGGCCTTGAACTTTCTAGGCTTTTGCTGTGTCACTTGAGCTATGCCTATTGCTCCTCTTTAGAGTTTT
>NW_012267236.1:3790946-3794667 GCF_000151885.1 Dipodomys ordii | reverse complement strand
CTCTTTCTCCGTCTCTTTCTTTGTTTCTCTTTCTCTTTCTCTGTCTCTGTCTCTTTCTCCCTCCCTCCCTCCCTCCCCCTCTCTTTCTTTCTTTCTTTCTTTCTTTCTTTCTTTCTTTCTTTCTTTCTTTCTTTCTTTCTTTCTTTCTTTCTTTCTTTCTTTCTGTTTTAATCAACCTCATTAAGTAGCAGTACTGGCAGATTTTTTTTCTCATTCAGTGTAAAATATAGGTGGTGGCAGTATAGCTCAAGTGGCAGCTTGTTTGCTCATCATTTACATGGTTTATTAGCCTGCTTGTTTCAATTTTGAGCATTAGAAATAGAAAAGACAATATATAGCTAAGAAAGCTATTGGCTGCGCTCATGCCATCTCAGTGAAGAAGACTTCCATTATTAATGATCTTCCCCCAGTTTTACTCATCATATTGTCCTTGTGTTGAGTAGGAGACAGGAAAGATATCAATTTATTTTTTATTTGCGGTTTCTGAAGACATAGGATGTGTCTTTTGCTGCTTTAGGTGCCTTTTTATCCCATTATTGCTAGGATTTTGAACTCAAAGCATAGTATCTTCCTAGACAGGCACTCTACCACTCTTACCATGCCTCTAGTGTTTTGCTTTAGTTTTTTTTCCAGATGCTTCTCATTGTGCTTTTTGCTTGGGTACGGCCAGCTATCTGATTACAAGTGTGTACCACTGTGCCCAGTATGTTCTTTGGACTAGGGATTGGTTTACTTTTTATCTAGGCTAGTTTTAAACTTGGCTCTGGAGTAGGTGGGATTACAGGAGTGACAGTTCCTGGCCTCTTGCCTATTGATTTTTTAGACTCTAATGTTTTAAATGAAGCTTATTTGTACAGTTGATTGCTTCAGTAGTAATATTCTTGCTCTTGTAACTCTTGATTTACATCTTCAGGTTCAAAACTAATACAGATTGGAGTTTTAGTAAGCTTTTGGATGAGAATTGACAAGGCCAATTTTCCTTGTGTACTTTTCCTCTTATTTTCTCATAATTAGGTTGATTTTATTTAGTAAGGAGCTCCAAAGTGTGTGTGTGTGTGGGGGGGGTGTTGGTTATTTGGTTGGTTGTGGGGCTTGCATCAGGGTCTGAGTGCCATCCCTGAACTCTTTTGCTCAAGGCTAGCTCTCTACCATTTTGATCCATAGCTCCACTTCCAGTTTTCTGGTGGTTAATTGGAGATAGGTCTCAAGGGGACTTTTCTGCCTGGGCTGGCTTCAACCCATGATCCTCAGATCTCAGCCTCTTGAGTAGCTAGAATTACAGATAGGAGCCCACAGCACCTGGCCAGAGTATATTTTATATCATTTTGTTAATGGATACATCTCTTTGGTCATTTGCTTCTCTTTACTTCATAGGAGCCAGGAGATTTGTAACTCTGGATTTTGGAAGACCTATACTGTTGACAGATGTATTGATTCCAACTTGTGGAGATTTGGCTTCTTTATCAATTGACATTTGGACATTAGGAGAGGAGGTAGATGGAAGGCGATTGGTAGTGGCAACTGATATAAGCACTCATTCTCTAATTCTTCATGACTTAATACCACCTCCTGTGTGCAGATTCATGAAGGTAAAAAAATTTCAGGAAGTGATTTGTACGTTTTCTATATTTATGAAAAATATTTAGACATCATTAAAAAGTAGAGATATATGTTTTTAATACATTGATCAGATTTTTTAAGTTATGATGGCTATATTTTATGTTTTTTTATATATTTTTAATTTCAGATAACTGTCATTGGACGTTATGGAAGTACAAATGCAAGAGCCAAAATTCCTTTAGGGTTTTACTATGGCCATACCTATATCTTACCTTGGGAAAGTGAACTGAAGTTAATGCATGATCCTCTACGGGGAGAGGGAGAAGCTGCAAACCAGCCAGAAATTGACCAGCATTTAGCAATGATGGTTGCTCTACAAGAGGATATACAGTGCAGGTTAGTATAAAATTGTAAATATATTTAACTCTTACTCAAAATCTGTACTTTATATGATTTCTTGTTTGTATTTCTTCCAAGAAAATGTTGCAGGAATATTTTTCCATAGGCGTATACAAAAGGAAAGAAGTGATACATGAGCCCATTACATGAAATAATGTAATTGAATACATGGCTCTACTGGTTCTTACTTATGGAATAATTCTTTTTAATACTTGTATGTTTTAGAGTTGTAATTCTTAGTGTGCTTACATGTATATATCAAGAGAACATTATGGGAATTATTATGTTAATTTATTTTTCCTTATAGATATAACTTAGCTTGTCATCGTCTGGAAGCTCTTTTGCAAAGTATAGATCTTCCTCCTCTCAACAGTGCTAACAATGCACAGTACTTTTTGCGAAAACCAGACAAGGCAGTCGAGGAAGACAGTAGAGTTTTTTCTGCTTATCAGGATTGTATCCAGCTACAGCTTCAACTAAATTTGGCCCATAATGCAGTGCAGAGGCTCAAAGTAGCTGTAGGTGCAAGTCGGAAGACACTGAGTGAAACGTCAAACCCTGAAGATTTAATTCAGACATCTTCCACAGAACAGTTACGTACTATCATCAGATACTTGTTGGACACTTTACTCAGCCTTCTTCTTTCTTCTAATGGTTTGTATTTGGCTCATATACTTTAAAGGCTGGGAATGAATGTGACATGATTTTGAGGGTGTACATATTAGAAACTGAAGTAGTATGTCTGGGTATTGTTAATTTTGATGTCTTTTCTAATGTGTAGAATGAGTCATTTTTCCCCTCTTTAATTTTTTCCTTGAGTTTCTGAGGATTAAATCAGAATTAAAACTAAAGCCATTTATATGCTGGACAAGCATTGTATTACTAAAAATATCCTTGGCCTCTTTAAGTTTTCTTAAGTAAACGTCTGATAAAATTCTTGGGTTTGTGCTCTTGATATGCATACCATCATTGTGTTGCTACTGGCCCAGTATTTAAGTATATTAAAAGTTCAGTAATGTATATATCATAAATTGCTAATGTTATGTAGGACTGTTATTTTCTAGCCAGGACCTTTTTCTTTTTGTACTGTGATTTGAACTCAGGGTATCTTACTATTTAGGTAGATGCTCTACCACTTGATCCATGCTTCTAGCCATTCATTAAATTCATTCCAGTACTGAAACTGGTATAATTATTATTTTTGTATTGGGTCTTACACTTTTGTCTGGGGCTTGAACTCAGGGCCCGGACACTGTCCCTGAGCTTCTTTTGCTCAAGGCTAGCACTCTACCACTTGAGCCACAGCACCACTTCTGTTTTTTTCTGAGGAATCGAACCCAGAGCTTTGTGCATGCTAGGCAAGCACTCTACTACTAAGCCACTTTCTCAGCCCTATAGTGTCACTTTTTTCATGGTTTAATATTGAACTTAAGTCCTCCTGTGCTGTGCTTCCAGAGTAGCTAGAATTATAGGCATGTGCCATTATGCCTGGCCATTTGCATTATTCTCTCTCTTTCTCTCTCTCTTCTGGCCACTTGCATTATTTTCACACACACACATACACCCCATTGTGCACACACATACACACATACACCCCATTGTGCACACACATACACACACACACACCCCATTGTGTATGTACTATGTCTCCCAGATGGGATAATAGGCATGTGCCCCCCCCCACCATTGTGTATGTACTATGTCTCCCAGATGGGATAATAGGCATGTGCCCCCCCCCCATTGTGTATGTACTATGTCTCCC
>NW_012267236.1:3788422-3790896 GCF_000151885.1 Dipodomys ordii | reverse complement strand
AAAAAAAATTACTAGCTGTGGTAGTGCATGAGACCCTGTGTTCAAATCTCAGTATTGTCACGTTTACAAAAGAAAAGTCATATAGCCAGTTTTTTAATACATAGGAATCACTGACAAGGGCCCTATGGCTTTTATTCTAGTTCTCTCAAGTTTTGTTCTGAGCAAGTATGCTGTAAACATACAGGATCAGGCTGTACTAGTGTCAGTGGCATGTGGAAGAACCAGGCTGTTAACATTAATTTTGTCTTGGATTTATTAGTGCTTCAGATACTGATGACTTTTTCAGATCTCCATTTTTTGTTCTTATTAAATAGTTGTATCCATGATACTTTCATCTCCAGATTCTGCTTCACTTGCATCTCAATGAATTCTTTCTAGTAGTCTTTCAAGCCATATACACTAGCACTGTGAATTAATTTGAGTTGTACTGTCTGTTCTTCTACTTACAGTTTCATTATCCATAATAATTTAACCTAATTCTAAAAATACCTTATGCTAACTTATTTTCAGGAAGAGAAGGAAGTATAGCTTAGGGTAAATCTTAATATTTTGAAATGCTTCTTTAGTTTTTATTTTTAATCACATTATACAATATATTCTCATGATACATATTTAACAGATTATGGAATAGCTATTATCACAGCTGGTTTCTTTGTCTTCTCTATTTAAAATCGTTAGTTATTTGTTACGAATCTTAGTTTCAGTGTTTATAGAAAGCTGTTCTTCATGTTTCTTTATTGTGAATTATTATTACTATCTCCTTTGTCCTGTGTAAAGTTTGTAATGTTGTGTTCTAGCTACAGTTGGGGTAATGGGTATAATTATTGATATAATTACTTTTTATTGATTGTCTTCACATAGTGTAAGACGTCTCTTCTTTTGCTCTAGGAAATGGAAAGGTCAGTAGTTGCACAGCTGCTGAGGGTAGTTTTACCTCTCTCACTGGACTTCTAGAAGTTGAACCCCTGCACTTTACCTGTGTGTCAACTAGTGATGGAACCAGAATAGAGAGGGATGATGCAAGTACGTTTACTGGTATATACCTCCTTTATTATATACTTTATGTGGTAGTAGAAAGAGCTATATGTAACTTCAAATAGTACTCTACGATATATGTGTATTTCATTGCTGTCATGTTAAGTGGAAATTTATGGTACAGACATTTTAGGGAAATATACTGAATTTTCTTCCTTCCTTTCTTTGCCTCTTTACTTTCTTTCTCCCTCCTGGGGCCTAAACTCTGGGCCTGGCTGGGCACTGTCCTTGAACTTTTTTGCTTAAGGCTAACACTCTACTACTTGAGCCACAGCTCCACTTCCAGTGTTTTTGGTGCTTAATTGGAGTTAAGAGTCTTATGACTTTCCTGCCCCATCTGCCTCTATTTTTTTTTTTTTTTTTTGGTCCAGTCGTGGGGCTTAAACTTAGGGCCTGGGAGCTGTCCCTGAGCTCTTCAGCTCTAGGGGAGTGCTCTACCACTTGAGCCACAGCACCACTTCCCATTTTCTGGTGGTTAATTGGAGATAAGAGTCTCACAGACTTTGCTGCGTGGGCTGGCTTTGACCTGCAATTCTCAGATCTCAGCCTCCTGAGTAGCTAGGATTACAGGTATGAGACTAGTACAGGGTAGTATATGGTTTTCTATCTGTATTATATTTACTTTGCTGGGTAATTTTTTTTTGCAATTTTTTTATTCTAATTAAGTGATTACATAAATTTCCCAGATTTCACAGTATTGTAGGATAGTGATACTTAGTTAAAGTCACAAACACTTTGTAACCTTTATGGGGCAAATTGTCTTTTTCGTGATCTATGAACTTTATAGTTTAAAAAGTCTCTTTAATAATTGTACAAAAAGTAAAAACACAGGGTAGAACTCACACCTATGATAGGCAAGGCCCTGAGTTTGATCCACAGCACTACAAAAAAAGAAGGAAAGTAAATTTCCAAGAGAAGTCTTTCTTATATTTAAATCAGAACATGTATGGTGAAAATATTAAACTTTAAGCAACTTCTTTTTATACCAGCCTCTTTTTCTGGAGCTATCAAGTGATGTAATAATGATTAATATATCAAGCTTAATGCTATCTAAAGGTTAAAAAAGTAAAGTTAGATGATTAGGTTTGAGAAATAAGTGTTTCACATTATGCCCCCTACAATGCAAGCATGGAACTTTCTTTCAAACATATCTTCCCTGCGGTGGTCTGTGTAATACTCACTTTGCTGTTACTATCATAGCCTTGTCAGACATTAAAATGCTAAATTGATCTTTTGGCTTTTTTTTTTTTTATCTTTTCCCTGCTTTCCATTGTTTTTGAGCAAGTAACCTTACTTCCCTTAGATTTTGCTGTCTACAATATGAGATTATAAAAGTACATAATAGGGGGCTGGGAAGGTGGCTCAGTGGTAGAGCGCTTGCGTTGCATGCATGAGGCCCTGGGTTCGATTCCTCAGCACCACATAAGCAAAAAGAAAAA
>NW_012267236.1:3741091-3773537 GCF_000151885.1 Dipodomys ordii | reverse complement strand
CCCCCCCCACCATTGTGTATGTACTATGTCTCCCAGATGAGATAATAGGCATGTGCCACAATGCCTGACTATCTGCAGTTATTTATTTTTTTGTCAAATCACTTGTAAAACTGGGCACTGGTGGCTCATGCCTGTAATCCTTGCTACTCAGGAGGCTGAGATCTGAGGGTTGCAGTTTTAAGCCAGTCTGGGGGAGGAAAATCTATGAGATTATTATCTCCAATTCACCACTAGAAGACAGGAAGTGGCTCTGTGGCTTAAAATGGTAGAGTACCAGCTTTGAGTTAAAAAGCTCAGGGGCAGTGCCTAGGCCCTGAGTTCAATCCCCATGACCGACCCCAAAAAAGAAAAAAAGATCACACATATATCTGTTAAATCACAGCAATCTGATAAAATTTATTGCTCTTTTTCTCTCTAAATATTTAGCAAGGAATCAATAGTAGTGTAAATGGAATGGGATCAGCCACCATATACTACGGATGAAGTCTTGATGTTTTCTCTCTCGTAATAGGCCACTCTGTCCCAGCAGTTCTGCAGAGTACATTTCATGCTCAGGCCTGTGAAGAACTCTTTAAACACTTGTGCATCAGCGGAACCCCAAAGATACGGCTCCATACTGGCCTTTTGTTGGTTCAATTATGTGGTGGTGAAAGATGGTGGGGTCAGTTCCTTTCCAATGTTCTTCAGGAATTGTACAATTCAGAGCAGCTTCTCATCTTTCCACAGGATAGGTAGGTCAGAAAGCGTTAGTATTTGTTACTAGTAATTTGTAATTCTCACAGTCGGTTTGAATATTTACTTATTTATTTACTTATTCACTCATTCATTTATTTGCTTGTAGTGTTGGGGGCTTGTAAGTGGTAACTGGCACTCTCATTGAGATATTTCCCTAGATTTTATTGTTCAGCTTTTCAAAGCTTGCTTATCTGGGTACTAAATATGGAGAAAAAGCAGGCGAGCATTCTACCACTTGGGCCACAGCACCACTTCCAGTTTTTTGGTGGTCAATTAGAGATAATGGTCTCACAGACTTTTCTGCTTGGGCCTCCTGAGTAGCTAGGATTACAGGCATGAGCCACTGGTGCCCAGCTTAGAAAACAGGTTTTTTAAGTCTTTTGACAATTCCCAGTAAAGAGCCCCAGCATTGTGTTGAATATTATATATAGTCTTATACTGTTTGGTTTTTCTAGTTGAGTCTATCAAAGTTACAGGTCTGATTTATAGGCTTTTTTTTTTTCCAATCAGATCATATTACTTTATGGTTAGATGTGACTTTTTTTTTTTTTTTTTTTTGTATTACGGTTTGCACTTGCTAGATAAGAGATCTGCCACTTGAACCCTGCCTCCAGCCCTTTTACTCTAGGTTATTTTTGAGATAGGGTCTAGCTTTTTGTCTGGGCTAATCTGGTCTGCCACCCTCCTATTTATGTTTCCTATGAAGCTAGAAGATACAGCTTCAAGCTCAAGTTTTTCTGTTGAGATAGGGACCTCATGAACTTTTTGCCTGGGATGGTCTTGGGTTGTAGTCTTCCCAAGTAACTAGGGTTATAGTATGAGTCACTATGCCTATCTTTATTTTTAAGGTTTAAAGTTCTGTGATTGACTACTCAATGGGTGATTTCCTATAGATAACACTAAAATCAACTAAAAAGCAATAACGAGGGAAAAAGTTTATTTTAATATTTAATTTATATTTGCATGTAAATCTTTCTTCACAAACCAGAAATATGCATTAAAAAATTTACTGTTAGTATAAAAGTGATGTACAAAGGGGTTACTGTTTCATAAGAAATAGTAAAGTTTTAAGAGAGATATCTTCTTTAATACTTTAACTTTTATTTTAAATTATTTATGAAGACAAGCAAGTTGATTCTTGCTGCTCATATTATTTATCTTCTTTTTTTAGGGTCTTCATGTTACTTTCCTGCATTGGTCAGAGATCACTGAGTAATTGTGGAGTATTGGAAAGCTTACTTAATCTCTTGGATAATTTATTATCACCTCTTCAGCCAGAGTTACCCATGCATAGGAGGACAGAAGGTATTATATTCATATAAACCAGCTACATTAAGTACAAGCTTAAGGTTCTTACACAATATCCTTATGAATATTTTATTTATTATATTCGTCCTGGGGCTTGACCTCAGGGCCTAGATGCTGCCCCTGATGTTTTGTGCTCAAGGCTAGCTCTCTACCACTTGAGCCACAGCTCCACTAGAGGCTTTTTTTCTGGTTACTTGTAGAGCCTCATATACCTTCCTGCTCATGCTGCCTTCAAACTGTGATTCTCACATCTCAGCTTCTTGAGTAGCTAGGATTATGGGCGTGAGTCACCAGCACCTAGCAGCTTTGATGTTTTAAATGATAGCAATATATTTTTTCTATACTATTAGAACAAAATCAGAGTTTCTTATATAATTGAAACTTTAAGACACAGTTGCTATAGTGCTCAATGTGATGCTTTATTTGATCAAGAAAATAAAAAGAATATAAACTTTAGAATATAATTTTGTACTATATGAATTGTAAATTGATTTAGATGTTTTATTCTTAGGGCTTTTTATTCCAGTTCATAAATTATTACCTGTTGGATTCAGGGCACACCTATTTTATTTAATTTATTTTTTTGACGGTTATGAAGCCTGGGCACTGTCCCTCAGTTCTTCAGCTCAAGGCTAGTGCTCTACCACTTGAGCCACAGCACCACTTCCTGCTTTTTCTGCTTATGTGGTGCTGAGGAAGCAAACCCAGGGCCTCATGCATGCAAGGCAAGCGCTCTTACCACTGAGCCACCTTCCCAGCCCAGCCTTCTATTTTAGTTGTAATAGTAGTAGTAGTAGTCATAAAAGGGATTTCAATTCCATCGATCAGGTTATAAGTACAATGCTTCTCGGTCATTGTTAACTCCTTCCGTCATTCTCTGCCATTTTCCCCCTCCCCTCAAGTTGCATAGTTTACTTTTTATATAATGTCCGTTGGCTATAATGACTGCGTTTGCTATTTTTGTGTCAAGAAATAGCTGTCATTTATTATTTTTCAGAGTAATTCTGAAATGTATATTATCACTAGTAATGGTATTTCTGGACTTGTAATATGTTTGTTGTCAGACCTCTTTAGGACTGTTATAGTTACTTGGGTTTCCCTTTTTAATTCTAGGAGTACTAGACATTCCCATGATAAGTTGGGTTGTTATGTTGGTGTCCAGATTGCTAGATTATGTTGCAACTGTTGAAGATGAAGCTACCGCTACAAAGAAACCTTTGAATGGTAAAGACAGGGAGAGGCTTCTGACAGGTATCAGAAGTTTATAATGATATGTTGGTGGGGATTTTGAGTGACTTCGCATTTGTTCCAGAACTGGTTGTTGGCCTGAAGATACCAGCAGTATGTAATTTATTTTAGTTAACTCTTTAGGAATCTGTTTATAGGTAGAATTTGTATTTAATGAAGGTCATTTTTTGTCTGGATGTCAGTTTTAGTTTCAGAATAAATCAGTGTGTTTCACAAACTTTTTTGTTAGTTTCTTGTGCTGGTTCTGGGGCATTAACTCAGCCTGGTCACTGTCCCTGAGCTTTTGTGCTCAAAGCTATCACTCTGCCACTTGACCCATACCTCCACTTTCAGATTTTTGTTTATTATTTGGAAATAATCTTCAAAGACTTTCCTGTAGGGGCTAGCTTTGAGCCCTCAGATTGTAACCTCCTGAGTAGCTAGGATTAACGTCTCCCATCCTTATTTCCCTCCCTCTCCTCCCTCCCTCCCTCCCTCCTCTCCTTCCTTGTCCCTCCCTCCCTCCCCACCTCGTTGTGCTGTGGTGGAGGTTAAATCTTTTTCTCTATCATTTAATTTTTTTTTTCTTTGTAAATAATGGGGTTAGAACTCAGAGCCCACTTGCCTCTGAATGTGGCCTTTTGCTAACTAATTGGAGATGAGGTCTTACAGACTTCCTTGCCAGGGCTGACTTTGAATTATGGTCTTTTTCATCTTTTTCACTAGCACCCTAAGACTTTAATTAGCATATTGCATTAATTCTTTAAATATATTAGAATACCATATATAGAAGGATGTTATGAAGCAGAAATGTATGGTTTCTATTTTTAAATTTGATTTTAGTATTTTATGTTACTCTTTTTTTATCATTATTGAGTAATACAATAGTCTTTACATACTCTAGATTTGTGTGTGTGTGTGTGTGTCGCGCACGCGCGTGCATGCGCACGCTCATGTGCCTGTGCGTGTGCCAGTCCTTTGGCTTGAACTGAAGGCCTGGGCATTGCACCTGAGCTTTAGTGCTTAATGCTATTGTTCTACCCACAATCCCACTTCTGGCTTTTTGGTATTCATTGGAGATAAGAGTCTCACAATGGTCTTTCCTGCCTTAGTTGGCTGAAAATCCTCAGATCCCATACTCCTGAGTAACTACTATTATGGCATGAGCCAGCATTGCCTGAGCTTTTTTGCTCAAGGATAGTTCTCTACCACTTGAGCAAAAGTTCTACTTTGACCTTTTTGATGGTTCATTGGAGATAAGGGTCTCAGGAACTTTTTTATAGGAGCTGTCTTCAAACTTCGCCACTTGAGTGGCTAGAATTACAGGTATTAGCCACCAGTGCTTGGCATAGATTTATTTTTCTTTTACTTGTGACTTTTTTTTTGTACTTGTACTGAGGGTTGAACTCAGGGCCTGGTACTCTACCACTTAAGCCACACCTCCACTTCCTAATTGTAACTTTAATAAAATTCTTGAACCACAAACTGACTTAAAAATTAAAGGAAATTTACTTGTCAAGACCAAAGGTTTTCTTCTTCTTATTCCAGTTGATGAATGATTTTTATGAAAGATTTGAGGTATCCAAATCTGATGTAGAATATCTCCATCTAGGTTCATAAAATTGGGAGTTCTACACATTATCATTATTTTAAAAGTTCCATTGAAGTATTTTATCACTGTTAATGGTACATAATATGTCTTGAAAGATGAAAGTATTATCATATATGAATTTTTTTTTGCCGGTTTTGGGGCCCGAACTCTGGACCTGGACTCTGTCCCTCAGCTCTTCAGCTCAAGGCTACCACTCTACCATTTGAGCCAAAGTGCCACTTCTGGCCTTTTCTGCTTATGTGGTACTGAGGAATCAAACCCAGGGCCTCATGCATACAAGGCAAACACTCTACCACTGAGCCACCTTCCCAGCCCTATATAAGAAATTTTTTAATGCTGGTTTTTGAAATATGACCTATTAGTTTACTCAGTTATGGATATAGTAGTAAGATATATTATTCAAAAATAACTACAACATAAATTTGGCATATAATAGGTAGCATTCAGAATTAATAAGTGCTGGTATTGGGTCTTGAACTCAGGGCTTGGGTGCTGTCATTAAGCTTGTTTTTTGTTTTTGTTTTGCTTAAGGATTTGTGCTCTGCCACTTCAGCCATGGCTTCACTTCCAGCTTTTTGCTGGTTTATTAGAGATAAGAATTGCATGGACTTTCCTGCTTGGGCTGCCTTTTTTTATGAGCCTCAGATTACAGTCTTTAGAAGCTAGGATTACAGGCCACTATTCCTTGGCCTGGTTGAATGTTTTTAAGATTTGATGATTTGAAGTAACACTTGATACATGTATAGTAGAGAAGGTGAAAAGATGTAATGTTAAGCAACTTTTTAACAGTGAATTAGAGATAGATAAACTATAGTATTTGGCCTGACTTTCACAAAGAATAACTCATTGACTGGACACATTCCAAAATAAAAGAAATGTAGCTCTATAGCCTGGTTTTTAAATCATTAACCTTACGTTGGCAGTTATTAATGAAATTATTCAGAGTCTGGGTTTCTTTTGCCTCTAAAAATACATAGCTTGTGTATTTGCAATAACTGAGTCACATTCTCAAAGCTGTGTTGTACAAAGACCAATCTTTAACAATGGGTGAATGAGACTTTAAAGAATTTTTAATTTAAACTATCAGTAAAAGTAGTGGCAGTCATTGTCTTTGGCAGTTCTTCTAATAATTTATGTTTGCCTTGATTTTTTTGATAGTGGTTCTTAGAAGTTTTTTATGTAAGAAAGGTATTTTAAAATTATGCTGATCAAAATTATTACTATAACTTCTTCTTCCATTGTAGGTAACCAGTGGAGTTTCATTAACAATAATCTGCATACTCAGAGCTTAAGTAGATCTTCCAAAGGCAGCAGTAGTCTTGATAGATTATATTCCAGAAAAATCCGAAAGCAGCTTGTTCATCATAAACAGGTAAAAGCTGGAAACTTTTTATTTAAATGTTTGAGATGTGATTTTTGGGTTATTGTAAGATACATATGCTTTTAGATCATAGGTATGAGTTACTTTAGGGAGATGGTTTGATAATTTAGAGACCTTATTTGTAAAAAGGCAATATACCTTCTTTGTATGTTTTTTTTTTTTATGTTCTTTAAACTCTTTACCTTTTCTGTTTTGGTGTTTCTGGGGTTTGGACTAAAAGCCTTGTACTTGGTAGGTAGGCACTAGTACTCAAGCCATGCCCCAATAATGTGGATCACTGTAATTATTTTTTGGTTTAGGGTCTACATTGCCTGGCTGGTCTAGACTGCAATCCTTCTATTTATGCTTCCCTTATAGCTGGAATAAGTTGATCATACTTCCATGCTCAAGTAATTTGTTAAGAAGGGAGTCTCAAGAATGAGTCTCAAGTCTTTTGTTTCCAAGCTGGCCATGGATCTCTATCACCTTGATCTCAAGTTCCAAGAAGCTGGGATTATAGGTGTGTGCCATGTGCCCAGCTAGCTAGTTTACTTCTTTTTATGTCTCTTATACCCATTGTAAGTGTAATCACCATTTCTTTTGCCTAGGCCTCTCCGCTCCTTTTCTTCCTTTAGTCTGATCTACTTTCAGTGCTGTTACTTAAATGGTTGTTTTAACATAAAAACCTTATTGTACCATTCCTTCCATAAATACTCAGTGTCTTCTGGTTGATCTTCAGATGACAGACACTATCGTCTGCATTTCGAACTTGTATATTTTAATTTTACTTTTAAATATTAAGTAATACTGAATTTATGGTCCTTTCTTTTTCTCCATGCTTCTTTCTTCTCTCCCTTTCAAACATCCTCTGTTCTTCAGTGCTGGGAATCATGCTTCGCTAGTATAGTTATACTTTCATTCCTTTGTTTATAACTAATTCAGATTTTTACTCCCATGTAATTTGTTCCATAGATTCCCTGAATTCCTCTTTTCATCATCCTGTGTTTTTGTTCAATTCCTTTATTTTGTTAACTTGAGATTTGTGCATTCCATTGAGAGTATTTGGTCCTTTTTCTTTTTTTCTGGTGATAATCAGGTTTTGTAGTCAGGGCTTTGAACTTATCAGGTAGGTTTTCCACCAGTTGAGTCATACCTTTTTTTCCCTTACTTTTCTGATATTGTCTCTTATTTTTGCTTACCTGGACTACAATTCCTTTTACACCTGCCCTGTAGTTGGGATGACAGGTGTGAGTCGCCACATCTAGTTTATTGTTTGAGATGGGGTTTTATTAACTTTTATGTGGGTTAGTCTTAAACCAAGACCCTTCCTTTCCCACTTCGCAGTAACTGGGATTATAGGTGGAGATTGCCACCCTGGGCCTATTAAATGATTTTCTAAGGCATTGTTTGTGAATTATGTAGTAGGTATTCTTTTCTTGATGGTTTCTTTTTCTTAAAATGCTATTTTTGAGGTTTACATTGAGTATATCAGTAGTTTACTTTTTTATTGCTGAATACTATTCCATTCTTTGTTCCTAAATATTTTCATGTTGATGAACCCTTTAGTTTTTGGCTTATGTTTTTGTTCCTATTTTTTTTTTAATCTCAGCAAATAGAGTAAAGACTTAAGTATACTTACTGTAAAACAAAAACATTCTTATTCTAGAGATTTATGGTAGAGTATATGCTTTGCATCTTCCTAATACCAGGATAAAAAAAAAAGTACCCTTTTCTACAGAAACACTATTCCTGTAATAGTTCCTATGTGTTAAGTAATGTTTGTCTAAGTTACTTAAGGTGAAATTAAATTTCATATAAAAATCGTGATTTATCATGGTGAAGAAAGCTTTGAGCCTGTTTTTTTCAACATTGGAATGGGCATAAAATATTTTTCTCTTGTTTTTGATCTATAAACTTGATAACTGATGCTTTCCAACAATGTGAAGTGCATTTTTTTCTGTAGTACCTAGACTCTGACTCTGAGCTTAATTTTGCTCAAGGCTAGTATTCTACCACTTGAGCAAGAGCACCACTTCCAGCTTTTTTTTGTTCAAGCTGGCATTGAACTACAATGCTCAGATCTCAGCCTCCTGAATAGCTGGGATTACATGCATGAGCCACTGGTGCTAGCCCTTCTTAAGTACTTTTAACTGATCTTTAGAAACTTGCATTCTTTCAAATTCAACTTAAATTTATTGGGCATAACATATATGCTTGCTACAGTTAATTTTGTGTATGAAATTTGAAAACAAAACCCTGTTGTCACATCTTTTTAAAATGTTACTATTTAGTTCTTTGTTATGGACATTATTTCACTGGTAAAACTAGAAAGTTGTGTAAGAAATAGTTTTTGGTAGAGTAGTAGTATTATTTTGATGATTGTATTGTGTTTATTAAAAGATATTATTTCTAGGAAATAAACCCTAATATATTTAGGGTGACTGAATGTCAGTTTGCTAACTTACTCTCAGATAATTTAGAAAAAAATGCAATTCAGCAATAAGTAAAATTAATTTCATTTAAAATTATATTTTCTTTTGATTATACTTGTTGCATATTTTAACTGTGGGTCTCCCAGTCGAAAATATAATTAGAGTAAGCAGTTGGAGAATGTATGTTTTGAGTATCCAAGCCTAATATACTGGACTTGGAGATTTCTGCATTAGAGGCCTTTGGTGATCATTGTCAGGATGTTGAGAACATCAGAAGTTGATCTGGTCAGTTCAGTAATGGGTCACTCAGGAGTTTATGGAATTCTGTTGCATTTATATTGCTTTAGATGTTTCCACTGACACTGTCTAATTGATTTAACAAGCATCAGTGCACGATAGTGATATAGTTCAGTGGTAGAGCATTTGCCTAGCAAGTGTGAGGCAGGGACATCTAAAATCAATACACTATCAAATCGAGTGTTTAGAAGGCTTCTTTGCTTTAAAGATGCCACCTCTTGCTGGGTCCTCCTATAAAGAGCTGGCCTTCTTTCCTTCCTGCCTCCCTTAATCCCTCCCTCCCTCCTTCTCTCCTTCCCTCCCTCCCTCCCTCCCTCCTTCCCTCCTTCCCTCCTTTTTCTCCATTCTTGGTCATGCTTGGGTTTGAACTGAAGGAAGGGCTTACTTTGAACTCTGCTACATGAGCCATACCTTCAGTCTTACTTATTGTTGATCATTTTTGGAGATGAAGTCTCATAGAATTTACTGTACTGGCTGGCTTTGAATTTTGAACCTCTGGATGTCAGCCTCCTGAGTAGTTAGGATCATAGACCTAAGCTACTGGTGGATCATAGACCTAAGCTACTGGTGTCGGGCTAAGATACACTCTTTCTCAAAGTTTGCATGTAAGTCTGTGGTTATTTGAATTAAAAAAAACCATTAAACACAGTCACACCAATATATTTACTATTCTCTATGGAAATTCCTATCAAAGCAAAACTAAGAATCCTTTAAAAATTCTAAACATTTTAAAAGTAAACAGTTTCTTTTTACTATTAAAAATATAGAGTAGCTGGGCGTTGGTGGCTCACACCTGTAATCCTAGCTACTCAGTGAGGATCAAAGCCAGCCTGGGTAGGAAATTCCATGAGACTCTCAGCTCCAATAAACCACTCAGAAAATGGGAAGTGGTGCTGTGGCTCAAGTGATGGAGCTCTTGCCTTGAGCTGAAAAGCTGAGGACAGTGCTCAGGCCCAGAGTTCAAGCCCCACAACCCTCAAAAAAAAATAGTATAGAGTTTGCTTGTACAACAGTCTTGATGATTCTCTGATTGTTTTTTATGGAGGTGGTACTGGAATTTGAACTCATTGTCTTCCACTTGCTAGGCTGGCACTCTACCACATTTCTAGTGTTTTTTTTTAATTTATTTTTATTTTTTGATGTACTTTTTGGATAGGATCCCTCATTTTTATCCCGACTAGTTTAGACTGTGATACTCCTATTACATTCCTGCATAGCTGGAGTGACAGGTGTGTACCACCATGGCACCCTTTTTTCTTTTTTCTTTTTGGGTCAGTCGTGGGGCTTCAACTCTGGGCTTGAGTGCTGTTCCTACGCTCTTCAGCTCAAGGCAAGCTCTCTACTGCTTGAGCCACAACGCCACTTCCAGTTTTCTAGTGGTTTATTTGAGATAAGAGTCTCAAAGGACTTTCTTACCTGGGCTGGCTTGTTCAAAGATCCTCAGATCTCAGCCTCCTGAGTAGCTAGGATTATAGGCATGAGCCACCAGTGTCTGGCCATGGCACCTTATTGATTGAGATGGAGTCTTACTATCATTTTGACTGGGCTGGCAGTAAACTGAAGTTCCTCCCAGTATCTCCCTCCTAAGTAGCTAAGATCACTGGCCTTAGTCACTGTATCCAATTAACCAGCCATAAGGTGAAAGTAGAGGTGTGGCCCAAATGGTAGAGGGCAGGCTGTGAGCTAAGGGAAATTGTGGGGGTAGAGGAGAGAAAGAAAGCAATAGTACCAACCCCTGAGTTCAGCCTCTATACTGGCCAAAAAACAAAACAAAACACATATATATTCCTATGTGTCTCATTACTACATGAGAGGATTATAATGATTTACAGTTTTTGTTTTTAACATTAAATTATCATTAAGGAGTTGTACAAAGGGTTACAATTTCATGTCAGGTTATAAGTACAATGCTTCTTGGGCATTTTTACCCCTCCGTTCACTTTAACATTGTTATTTTTAAGATCAAGTTTATTTTTATTTTAAGCAACTTAACCTACTAAAAGCAAAGCAGAAGGCTTTGGTGGAACAGATGGAGAAAGAAAAAATACAAAGTAATAAAGGATCATCATATAAACTCCTGGTAGAGCAAGCAAAACTAAAGCAGGCTACTTCAAAGGTATGATATATGCTTTTTAATGTAATATCTCAGAATAGTGATTTTCTTTTTAGTATTTTTTAATTTTTAAGGTAATCTTTTATCAAGATTAGCAGATTTAAACATAATTTGTTCTGCTTATCAATAGAAAATCTGTTAGCTTTTAACTCAAATATAAACATAGGGCTTTATTGTTCCCAGTGTATTACCTTCAAGTGGATTGAGGTAGATTAAATTGAAGATATGAATCAATAGACAGTTTTTCCCAGATAGCATTTGAAGGTCCTATTTGGTACTGTCATAGTTTAATACACAAGTGTACAGAACAACCATTGATGCCATTTAAAAAAATAAAATCTATTTAAAGTAAAAACTTTGACATCTCTGTTTCCCTTAGTTTTGTTTTGAAAGATTTTCAGTGGTTTAGAACAGAAACTTGTTTTGGATCTACTGATACACAAACCTGAATGTAGCTTGACTTTTCCACATGCAAATGCAGATTTAATGTGATATGTAAGTAGTAGTTAAAAATTGCCTGGCATGATGCCACACGCCTATAGTCCTAGCACTTGGGAGCCTAGCCTCAGGCAGGAGGATTGTGAGTTCAAGTCCAGCCAGGACTACATGATAAGAACTGGTCTCAAAAAGAGCCTCATACAATTTAAGAATAATAATTTGGTGTATAATATGTACATATGTGTTTGTATATATATATATGTGCATATGTCAAAAAGTTTGGTTTCTATAAATATGGTTTTTTTTTTTTTTTTTTTTTTTTTGGGTCCGGTTGTGGGGCCTGAACTCTGGGCCTGGGCGCTGTCCCTCAGCTCTTCAGCTCAAGGCTAGCGCTCTACCACTTGAGCCACAGCGCCACTTCCGGCTTTTTTCTTTTTGCTTATGTGGTGCTGAAGAATCGAACCCAGGGCCTCAGGCATGCAAGGCAAGTGCTCTACCACTGAGCCACCTTCCCAGCCCCTGTTTCTATAAATATGGAACTAGCGTACATTTTAGACTAATTACAATAACATTGTACTGAAAATCAGTGTGTTTTCTATTGTTTTTTTTTTTGTAATAAGGATTTAACTCAAAGTACTCTACTATTTTGAGCTAGTCCTGTTAGATTTAGGCCTCATCTATCAGTCTTCTGAGTAGGTGAGATCGTGGTGTGTACCATCTTATTGTGTTTTTGACATAGGTTGTTTGGCCTCAAATCATTATCCTTTTGTCTCTGTTAAAATTACAGGAAAACACTGCCTTGCCAGGTTAAAAAGTTAGCCGGGTGCTGGTGGCTCACTCCTGTAATCCTAGCTACTCAGGAGGCTGAGATCTGAGGAATCATGGACAGTACCCAGGCCCAGAGTTCAAGCTCCTCGACTGACCCTCACCACCCCCCCCCCCAAAAAAAAAAAGAAAAACAGTTTTCTTTATCACCAACTTTGTATAAATTACATTTAGGATGTTTTGAAAATATTTACTTAAATTGGTAGAGTTGGCCTAATATTTTCCAATGGCCTTTTTGTAGAATTTTACTTTTCTGAAATTCTGTTATATACTAATCAGCTTAGCCTCACTAGGAAATATTGATTATAGATTTTAATAAACTTTACCTTTGAATGTATGGTTTATGTAAAATTTTTGTTAGATGTTGTATGTTAATATTTTCCTTTCATGTATAAATATATACTGATAATTTTCATGAACTAATCAGTGATTTTATTACTATAAATTTTTTATCCAGCACTTCAAAGATTTAATACGTTTGCGTCGGACAGCAGAATGGTCCCGTTCAAATATAGACACAGAAGTTACAACAACAAAAGAAAGTCCTGAGATAGAGCCACTGCCATTTACTCTGGCACATGAACGTTGTATTTCAGTAGTCCAAAAACTTGTTTTATTTCTCCTCTCAATGGATTTTACATGTCATGCAGATCTCTTACTATTTGTTTGTAAGGTAAGTCAACTACTATGTATAATCTGTAAGTATATAGGGTCCAAGAATGTACTTAGAATGCATGATGTTTTAAATTGATTTTGATTAAGAAAAATTATAACTCCTTTGGTTTTGTTGTTTTACAATTACTTAGGTTAAACATTTTTTAAGACATATTCCTAAGGGAAATGGTTTAAAGTTTAATTGGTTTATATTTTGAGGGCTTGAAATATAAATAATTTGGGAATACTTATTTCAGACTTGCTTTTGTTATCTTAATTAAAATAGCCAATATACATATATACATATATGTCAAACGATTTTTTCCTAAAGACTTTTATTGTCAAGATTGTTTTCTTGGGCTGGGAAGGTGGCTCAGTGGTAGACTGCTTGCCCTGCATGCATGAGGCCCTGGGTTCGATTTCTCAGCACCACATAAGCAAAAAAAAACTGGAAGTAGCACTGTGGCTCAAGTGGTAGGCTCTAGCATTGAGCCCCATGACCACCCCCCCCCAAAAAAAAAGACTGTTTTCTTTCTTTCTTTCTTTCTTTCTTTTTTTCCTTTTTTCTTTCCTTTTTGGTCGATCATGGGACTTGAACTCAGGGTCTAGGCACTGTCCCTGAGCTCTTTTTGCTCAAGGCTAGTGTTCTACCACTTTGAGCCACAGCACCACTTCTGGTTTTCTGGTGGTTAATTGGAGATTGGAATTTCACTGACTTTTCTGCTGGGCTGGCTTTGAACTGTGATCCTCAGATCTTGGCCTCCTGAGCTAGGATTACAGGTGCTACTGGTGCCTGGCTATGACTGCTTTCTTCTGGCATGTTCTTTTTTTTTAATAGATATGATTTTTAGGTATTCCACTCTGACTTGATATTTAATCTATTTGATTATATATTTTCCTATTCTATTTTAAGTGATTGCCTCCGCCCAACCCCACCTTTTTTTTTTTTGACAGGAGCTTCTTTCTAGGAAAACATTCTTTTTTTTAATTTAATTTAATTTTATTTGTAAACATACTGTACAAAGGGGTTACAATTACATGGGCAGGATAATGCATACATTTCTTACCAAGCATTGCAGCCTCCTCCTTTGGTTTACCCTTCACATCCCTTCCCAGCCTCCCCCCTCCCCCCCCATCTTTTTTTTTGGTCGGTAGTGGGGCTTGAACTCTGGGCCTGGGCGCTGTCCCTGCGCTCTTCAGCGCAAGGCGAGCTCTCTACCACTTGAGCCACAGCACCACTTCTGCTTTTCTAGTGGTTTATTGGAGATAAAAGTCTCAGCTTTGAACTGTGATTCTCAGATCTTAGACTCCTGAGTAGTTAGGATTACAGGCTTGTGCCACCGGCGACCGGTGGAAAACATTCTTTGTCTTGTGTTATGATACCAGTTCTTTTTTTTGGGGGGGGGGCGGTCCGGTCGTGGGGCCTGAACTCTTGGCCTGGGCGCTGTTCCTCAGCTCTTTAGCTCAAGGCTAGCGCTCTACCACTTGAGCCACAGCACCACTTCTGGCTTTTTTTCTTTTTGCTTATGTGGTGCTGAGGAATCGAATCCAGGGCCTTATGCATGCAGTGCAAGCGCTCTACCACTGAGCCACCTTCCCAGCCCATTGATACCAGTTCTTAAGGGACTATTTGACACTAAAATCATACATGAATCATTACCAAAGTGCCAAAGTGTTGATTGATTGCAATTTATTTATGCATTTTTATGCTTTCTCTTTTTGAAATTTTATTAATAAGTAGTTGTACAAAGAGGTTACAATTCCGAAAGTCAGGTCATGAATATAATGTATCTTGACCATGTCACCTCTTCTGTTATTCTCTTCTGTTTTCCCCCTCCCATTCCTACCCTCAGGTTACATAGTTAAGTTTTTACTCAGTGTACATTGACTATAATAATTGCATTTGCTCATCCTTCCTCCTTCCATTCACGTGCTCCCCCTTTCCCTCCTCCTAAGAAACATGTTTCCACTACCTGCGTATTGGCTAGTATTAGTTTTTAATTGTGATAGTTATGATTCTGTAAAATGTATTACAGGTTCTTGCACGCATTGCAAATGCCACAAGGCCAACTATTCATTTGTGTGAGATTGTGAATGAACCACAACTGGAAAGACTGCTGTTACTTTTGGTTGGAACTGACTTCAATAGAGGAGACATATCTTGGGGTGGTGCATGGGCTCAGTATTCCTTGACTTGTATGCTACAGGATATATTAGCAGGTTTGTCAGTATTTTTTCTTTGGTATATCAATTAAGTTGTCGTTCTTTGTTACAATACTCTTTGAAGGACATTGCAACTTAAAAACATAAGAGTTCTGGGTTGGGAAGGTGGCTCATTGGTAGAGTGCTTGCCTTGCATGCCTGAGTCCCTGGGTTCGATTCCTCAGCACCATATAAGCAAAAAGAAAAAAGCTGGAAGTGGCGCTGGGGCTCAAGTGGTAGAGTGCTAGCCTTGAGCTGAAGAGCTGAGGGACAGCGCCCAGGCCCAGAGTTCAGGCCCCACGACCGGACCCAAAAAACCCCCCCCAAAAACATAAGAGTTCTTTTGAACAATGTTATAATATTAGCAACTATTTAATATTACTTTTGTATTAATTATGTTGACATTGTTAGCTTTTAGACGTTTTCAATACCAGTGGCATGCTGCTTACCTAGTTCTTTATAGGACACCGAGAAAATCACTGCCTCTATGTTTTCTTTATTTGTTAAATAAATAGCGATAATAAGAATGTGTATATTTTTCAAGTGCTTAGGCTTCTCTCATCAAATACAGGGGAATTGTTGGCTCCAGTAGCTGCAGAAGCCATGGAGGAAGGACCAGTGGGGGACGATGTGGGAGCTACAGCTGGTGACTCTGATGACTCTCTGCAGCAGTCTTCTGTTCAGTTGCTGGAAACGATAGATGAGCCTTTGACACATGATATAACAGGTAAATCTTAATGTATTCACAATGTCCTTTAGTTATGCTTACAGTAAATGAAAGTATGGGGGCTGGGAAGGTGGCTCAGTGGTAGAGTGCTAGCCTTGCATGCCTGAGGCCCTGGGTTCGATTCCTCAGCACCACATAGGCAAAAAGAAAAAAGGTGGAAGTGGCACTGTGGCTCAAGTGGTAGAGCGCTAGCCTTGAGCTGAAGAGCTGAGGGACAGCACCCAGGCCCAGAGTTCAGTCCCAACGACCGGACCCAAAAAAAAAAAAGAAAATATGACTCAAAGAATAATACTAAAGTATTAAATTAATTTTTACATTTTTCTGTTATACCTTTGGTATTATAAACATCAAATTATTGTCTTGATAAATACATTTTACACTGGTAGTTTGAAAGTATGAACATATTATTTCCTAATGTTCTGCTTATTTTGATTATATATGTTGATTAAAATGTGTAGAAAATACTTGAGTTGAGTGTTCATCTGGTCACCAGTGGCTCATGCCTGTAATCCTGACTACTCAGGAGGCTGAGATCTGAGAATTGCAGAAAAGTCACCATGAGATTCTTACCTCCAGTTAACCACTCAAAAACTCGAAGTGGAGTTGGAGTTCAAGGTGGTAGAGCACTAGTTTTGAGTAAAAAGAGCTCTGAGATAGTCCCAGGCCCAGAATTCAATCTCTACAGCCAACCAAAAAAAAGAAAAAAAAGAAAAAAAAACATAGTGTTCAAGATGAGATTAAAGATCCAGATTTTGAGGTACTTTAAGGTACTTTCTTTTAAAAAATTTGATTTGAAATTTGCATGCACAGTTCATCATGATCTGGCTGTTCCTTCCTTTTCAAAATACTATTTTTGTTATTGTTCCAAAGGTGTAAGATGGTCGTTATTTTCAACTCTTTGTTGTTCCTTAATCTTAGATTTGCTAATCTCTTTTACGTGGTATTCTCTTTATGCGGATTAAATTTACTCTTTTTCTTCAAGATAAAGTCCTCCATATCTCAAATTATCATAAGTCAGGCCTGCCTCCAAGAGTCGTTCACTGTCACTCCCAGCAGAATTGAGAGCTGTGCCCACTGTATTTCCACTGTGCTCTGCCAGCACATATCTATCATGTTGTAGTTTATAGTGCATCTCCACTCTTTAACTGTTGAAGAGCAGAGAACTGTCTTATTAGTCTTCATGTATTTATACTGAAATGCTAGCAAAGGCTAGTATTTATTTTAGTTATTTTATAAATACATGTTAAATAACTGAATGAGAAAGATGGGAAATTGAGTGTTATATGCTATAGAAAGTTACTTAAAAATTTAAGATTAAATTAATTTCTAATTACTAAATTAAAAATAAGGTAAATAATGGTTTTATAACTTGAACCTGTGCTTTTCAATTCTACTAGATATAGTGTATAAAATACTGTAAGATGAATTATGTAATCAATATAACGTAGCTAGTAATATTACTCATTCTAGAAATGTTAATGGTTATTATGAATCACAAACTTTATGCTACATACTTTATTTAGGGAGATATTTGATTTCCTAATGAAAATACCATGAAATAGCCTTGTGCTAGTTGTTTAAATTTTGGTATTTTGGGAGGCATTGGTGGCTCTTGCCTAAAATCCTAGCTACTCAGGAGGCTGAGATCTGAGGAATGTACTTTGAAGCCAGCCCAAGGAGGAAACTCCTTGAGGCTCTCATCTCCAATTAACTACCTACCCATTTCCCATTCCCCGTTCCTCTCCAGCACCTTCCTCCTCCTACCCTAAAATGCAGAAGTTTAGCTGTGGCTCAAGTAGTAGTGGGTTAGCCTTGAAAATAAAAAAGCTCAGGGATAGCACCTAGGCCCTGAGTTTAAGCCCCAGGACCAGGGAGGGGAGAAAACAAAACCAAAACTTCATTGCCTTTTGTTTTTATTATATTTTATGGAGTGATACATTTCCATATTGATTAACAGTTACTTGTTGATTTGTAAAAATGTAGTTTTTAAAATCAGGCATACTTTTTTTTTTGTTGTTGTTGCCAGTTTTAGGTCTTGAACTCAGGCCCTGGACATTCTCCCTGAACTTTCAGCTTTTTGGTACTTAATTAGAGAGAATAGTCTCATGGACTTTACTGCCCTAGCTGGCTTTGAACTGCTATTCTTAGATTTCAGGTTACTGAGTAGGATTATAGAGGTGAACCACAAGTGCCCTGCAATATTCCTTAGAGGAAAATACATTGTTTTTTGCAACTAAAAGGAATGTTTCATTTAAGTTTATGTTAATTACTCACCAATACGTTTTTTTCAATTATTTGAAGGTACACCTCCTCTTTCTTCTTTGGAAAAAGATAAAGAAATTGATCTTGAGCTACTTCAAGATCTAATGGAAGTTGACATTGATCCTTTAGATATTGATTTGGAAAAGGATCCTCTTGCAGCCAAAGTTTTCAAGGTATGTTGTTAGAACATTCTTTGCAACACAAGTTTTTTTCTTAGACTTCTTTTGTATTAATTACTTAAAAGAGAAAAGTAGATGTTTCTAAACAGCCAATCAGTATATTCAAAATACCTTAAACTTATATATATATATATATATATATACACACACACACACACACACACACACACACTATAGAAAAGGAATGAAATGGAGGTAATCTTAAAAAAAACGACTTGTGCTATAAGGCTGAACAAATGTAGCAGTGGTACTCAATAGACACTGTTGAAAATGAATTATAAGTTCTTGTAAATATTTTTAATTATGAATAGGTTGTGAGAATTTAAAAGGTGTGGAGAGTGTTAGTATTTAGTTCAGTTTAAGTTAAAATAATGTAAATTTGTGTTACTCATAAGGAAAGAAAAAGTTAATCACAATTTTTTCCATCTTTTTTAAGCCAATAAGCAGTACATGGTATGATTATTGGGGTGCTGAGTTTGGTACCTACAATTACAACCCTTACATTGGAGGTCTGGGAATTCCTGTAGCAAAGCCACCAGCAAATACAGAAAAGAATGGATCACAGACAGTTAGTGTGTCAGTGTCTCAGGGTAAGTGTGTGTATGCTTGAATATTTTAAGGCTTATGCTGTTCTTGAAAACAACTTGTTCAGCCTGGGAAGGCAAATAAATTGTAATCCAAAACAATTTTATATAAACAGACAGTGAACAACATTAAGAAATCCAAATACAGGCTGGGAAGGTGGCTCAGTGGTAGAGCGCTTGCCTTGCATGCATGAGGCCCTGGGTTCGATTCCTCAGCACCATATAAGCAAAAAGAAAGAAGCTGGAAGTGGCACTGTGGCTCAAGTGGTAGAGCGCTAGCCTTGAGCTGAATTGCTGAGGGACAGCGCCCAGGCCCAGAGTTCAGGCCCCATGACCGACCCCTCACCCCCCCACCCCCTCAAAAAAAGAAAACAACTTGTTCAACTGGTCTGGGTGACATAAGTCTTAATCCCAGCACTCAAGATACTTATGTGTGACAGGCCATCTCTGACTTCTGGACACGATCCAGTCTCAAAAGCAAACAAATGCAAGTTGTAAATTTATGAATACTTTGTTGAAAAATTAAGTCTGGGAGCCTTTCTAGGAAGGTTTATTATCAACTTGTATTGTGAGTACCATTTGCAGCATTCTCTTGTCACTGTGTTTGGAACTTCAAAATAAGAGAAAAGTATTGAGGGTTGTTGGTAATGATTTTGTTTTAATTCGCTTTCATTATTAAATATTTATAAATATTGAATATTTACTAATTTAGGCATTAAACATATACTTTAAAAAATAGAAATCTGGGCTGGGAAGGTGGCTCAGTGGTAGAGCGCTTGCCTTGCATGCATGAGGCCCTGGGTTCGATTCCTCAGCATCACATAAGCAAAAAGAAAAAAGCCGGAAGTGGCGCTATGGCTCAAGTGGTAGAGTGCTAGCCTTGAGCTGAAGAGCTGAGGGACAGCGCCCAGGCCCAGAGTTCAAGCCCCACGACCGACCAAAAAAAAAAAAAAAAAAAGAAATCTTAAGCTGGGTACTGCTTAGCTCATGCCTGTAATCCTAGCTACTCAGGAGGTTGAGATCTGAGGATTGTGGTTCAAAGTCAGCCTGGGCAGTCTGTGAGACTCTTCCCTCCAGTAAACCACTCAGAAAACAGGAAGTAGCAGAATGGCTCAAGTGGTAGAGTGCTAGCCTTGAGCTGAAGAGCTGAGGGACAGCGCCCAGGCCCAGAGTTCAAGCCCCACGACCGACCAAAAAAAAAAAAAAAAAATCTTGAGCCAGGCACTGGTGGCTTGCACCTGTAATCCTAGTCACTCAAGAGACTGAGATCTGAGGATCATAATTCAAAGCCAGCCTGGACGGGAAAGTCTGTGAGACTTATCCCCAATTAACCACCAAAAAGCTGGAAGTAGAGATGTGGCTTAAGTGCTAGAGTGCTAAGCTAACCTTTAGCAAAGAAGTTCAGGAACAGCACCCAGACTACTGAGGTCCAGCCCCATGACCAGCACCAAAAAAAAAAAAAAAAGTTTTGCAAGTTTACTAAATGTTTGTTACTTACACCTCTTTAAACCTTTTCAGACCAAGTTACTAATCTATTATTTTTTTGTTTGATTTAAAAAGCTTGACATTTTTCTACATAAGCAATGAGGAAACATTTCACCGAAATTAGGAAATTTACTAGTGTTCTATACTGAGAGTTAACTTTTAGCAATTTTCCATATAATATCACTTACACACATGGACCCAGTGCAAAACCATGCATTCAAATAGTTGTGGTATCTCTTTTGTCTTGTTCAGTTGGAAAAAACTGATTTTAATCACCTTGACAATTTTGAAAACAATAACGTTATTTGATAAATTCCTCCTTCCAAATTTGTGTTTATATTGTTTCCTTATGTTTTGGATTCAAGTTATGTATCTTAGCAGATTGTTGCAGAAATCATAGTCTATTTTTCTCCTTGCATTTTATTATTAGGCTTGTGAGTGTGTGTGTGTGCGCACGCGCGCGCGCATGTGCACGTGTGTGTGCACATGCTCACATGTGCGTTTTCACAGGAGGTCCTAGGTAACTGGTCCTTGGCATTGTCCTGGGCTTTTGTGTTCAAGGCTAGCCCATTATCACTTGAGCCATGGCTCTAGTTTCAGCTTTTTTTGGTGGTAATTGGAGAAGTAATTGATCTGGTTTTCAGCCATGATCCTCAGATCTCAGCTTGTTGCATTGTTAGGATTTCAGGTGTGACTCTTGGGCCTAGCTATTTTAACTCCTTTAAAGTGTAGTTGATGATTATCAAGTAAAGTCACAAGATTATTTTTGATATTTAAATTGTCTTAATCTTCTTTTTTTTTTTTTTTTTGTCAATCATGGGGTTTGAACTCCCGGCCTGGGTACTGTCCCTCAACTCTTCAGCTCAAGGCTAGCATTCTACCACTTGAGCCACAGCAATATTTCTGATTTTTCTGGTGGTTGGAAAGAAGAGTCTTACAGATTTTCCTGCCCAGGCTGGCTTTGAACTGCGATCCTCAGATCTCAGCCTCCTGAGCAGCTACAGCTAGTATTACAGGCATGAGCCACTGGCACCTGATTAAATTGTCTTAATCTTCTTTTTTTTTAAATTGTCTTAATCTTGAAGAATAGAATTTCCTTAAATGTGGTCTCTTTGAGATTTTTAATTTAAAAAAAATTAAATTTTTGGTGCCCATCCTGGAGCTTAAACTGGGCCTAGGCTCTGTCCTTGAGATTTTGTGCTCAAGATTATCTACCACTTTAGCCACATCTCTACTTCTTGTTTTTGGTAGTTAATTAGAAATAAGAGTCACAAGGACTTTTCTGCTGGTTTTGAATTGAGGTCCTCAGATCTTAAGACTCCTGAGAGGCTAGAATTACAGGTGTGAGCCACCTTCTTGAAGTTTTTTTGAGATGCCCTTATCATTTTGTGAGCATTTTTTCTTCTGGGAGAAAAACCTAATGCCCCAAACTCATCATTTACTCTATTTGCCCCAATCTGGAAATTGGTCCTGCCCTCCCTCCCTCCCTCCCTCCCTCCCTTTTGCATCATATAATGCATTTTCAAGTTTTAAAAGGTGGAATATAGTTAAGAAACTATAATTTTGGTGAGGCACACTTATTGCTATTTTTGGTGGCTGTTTTGCATGCCCTTTTGATAGAGTAAACTTGTATGTTTGTACACACACATTTACCTATGTATATTAAATAGGAGATTCACATTGACATATCTAGTTACAATGAAACTGTAGGATTTGTTTTAACAGTTATATTTCTTTCTGAATGAGAAACCTGGCTCTCAATATGTTTATTATTGCTGAGTGTTGGTATAATCCTAGCTACTCAGGAACACAATTTTGAAGAAAGCCAGGCAGAAAATTATGTGAGATTCTTATCTCCAATTAACCAGCAAAAGGCTGGTAGTGGAAGTATGGCATAATTGGTAGAGCACCAGCCTTGGCATGAAAAAGCCAAGAAGAGTGCTAAGTCTTGAGTTCATTCCCAGCATCAGCAGACAAAAAGCTTAATAGATATGTTCCATTGTCTTCACTTAAAGTTTTTAATTAACCAATTTCTGCATTTATATCACCAATGTCATTTTTTTAAATTGTAAAGAGGGGTTACAATTACATGGGCAAGTTATTGTATCCTCCTCTTTTGTTTCCCTTTCCCATTCCATCCTCCCTCCACACCCCCCCCAACCAACCCTCCTTCCTCACCCCTACCAGAGTTGTATAGTTCGTTTTTGACATACGACTTGTACGTCTCATTGTTGCAATGGATCCACCTGTACCCCATACAGTGAAAGCAGGGGTTATACCGTGGGGGAGGGACATACAAAGCAACAAAGAAATCATCTTATAAATGTGTTAGAAACAATCGCATGAAAGAAAAAAACATTTGAATACATATCTTAGGGTTAATTTCCCTAACATCAACTTATCTGACCTTTTCTGCTTGTCTCAGACATATACTAGTAATTGCAAATAAGGGAAACCATGGGACCTATGTTTCTTTGGGCCTGGCTTACTTCACTTAATGTAAGTTTTTCCAAGTCTTTCCATTTCCTAACAAATGAGGCAATGTCATTCTTTCTGATGGAGGCATAGAATTCCTTTGTGTATATATACCACATTTTCTTGATCCATTCATCTTCTGAGGGGTATCTGGGTTGGTTCCATATCTTAGCTATGGTAAATAAGGCTGCAATAAACATAGTCATGCTGGTAGCTTTAGTGTGGTCTTGTTTGTGAATATTTGGGTAAATGCCCAAAAGTGGGATTGCGGGGTCATAGGGGTGCTATATGTGCAGTCTTTTGAGGAACCTCCATACTGCTTTCCAAAGTGGTTGAACAAGTTTACACTCCCACCAACAAGTAAGGTTCCCTTCTGGCCACGTCCCCTCCAGCATCTGTTGTTATTAATGAGTTATTGATTATAGGCATTCGAACTGGGATGAGGTGGTATCTCAATGTTGTTTTGATTTGCATTTCTTTTATGGCTAGGGAGGTTGAGCATTTCTTCATGTGTCTGTTGGCCATCCTTCTTTCCTCTTCAGAGAAGTTTCTCTTTAAGTCTTTAGCCCACTTATTTAACCAATGTCATATTTTTAACCCCCTTTGAACAGGATTTTTCCTTGCTCCAGCTCTGATAATGTATTGCCATGCTGTATCTTTAAAAGGGTACATTCCTTACTCTTTCTTATATTCAAAACATACACATTTTATTTTAAGAGGTAGGGCCTGTATAATAATGAAGAAAATTACTTTTATGTCTGTAATAATCTTATGATGATAGTCACTAATAATGTTTTCCCCTGTTAATTGCTTCTGTAGCCCTAGATGCTCGCCTGGAAGTTGGACTTGAACAGCAAGCAGAACTTACGTTAAAAATGATGTCTACTCTTGAAGCAGATTCCATTTTGCAAGCATTAACAAGCACATCACCTACCTGTAAGTAAAATGATCATTGTTAGATTATTCCAATGGATTTATTTCCCAAGTATTTTCATGTGATTTTAGCAAGAACAGATTTACAAATTTCTATCTATTGTCTATAAGAACAAAATTTTTATCTGTTGTCTATCTCACTGCAAGGATAGGAACAGATTGAAAGTAAAAGGATAGAAAGTGGTATGTCATGCAGTTGGAACCTGACAGCCAGCCCAAGATCTGTACTCATATCTCTTTTTTTTTTTTAGGTGGGGAGGGCTTAAAAATTTTTTTAAAAAATATTCATATCTTTCACAGTGACCTTCAGTCATTAGTAAGAGGAGATAAGTAAGATTCTACTCTATAGTAAAGTGAACTATGCATGTGTTTAGATTTAATGACTATGCATATGCAAAGCATGTCAATGTTCCAATTTTATAAAACAAATATTGCTAGATATAAACAGATAAGTACATATAGTAATAGTGGGTAACTTTTCATGTCCAGATTTTAGTAATAGACATCCAGGCCAAAACTAGCAAAGACACTTTGGTTAAGCTACACCGTAGGTCATGTGATCTCAACAGACATCTACATTATATTCCAACAGCTGTGAAACACCTGTTCTTTCCAGTAACAGTGGAGCTTTCTTCCAAGTAGATCAAATATTAAGCTAAAAAATGTTTTAACAAGTTGAAATAATTTTTTGTAACTTATTAAATCATAGAGAAGTAAAACTAGCAATCTATAATGAGAAACTACAAAAACTGCGGACAAATTTAACAGTATAACCTTTAGTTATCAGTGGTTCATTGAAGAAATCTGGGAGGAAATTAAAATACTTGTAGAATAAACTGAAAATGAAAACACCACTTAGAACAATGGAGATTTAGTAGTTTGTTTTATTAAGAAAATTTATAGCTATTACTGCCCACATTAAAACATTAGGAAGATCTCAAATAGTGCAATGATTCTTCTCAGCATTTTACACAAGCAAGACAAACCTAATCTCAAATTAGTAAATTGAAAAAACTACTAAAGGGTGAAAATTAATGAAATGGACACTAAATGAGCAATATCAATGAATCCATGAAACAGAATATTTTTGAAAGTTTAAACTGTCAAATTAACCAAAAGAAAGAGAAGACAAATGTAGAGATACAAAGGTAATATCAAAACATATACCAATGAAAGCCAGAGGATCATCAGGGAATAATTTGAAAATCTCCAATAAATTTGCAAGTCATACATGTGTATTACCAAAGTTAACAAAGAGAATATGAACAGCTTAGATGTATAATGAGACAGTAAAAAATAAATAAATGAATGAATGAAGAAAGGTTCTTGACTGGACAGAACCAATCTCTTCCCCCTTTCTCTTTCCCTCCCTCAATTCTTCTCAATTCCTCTTATTTTTCTTGTTTTTGATACTTAAAAATATTAAGTAGTTTATAAAGAGGTTTCAATTTTATCAGTTTGAGTGCAGTGCTTTTTGGTCAGTGTCACCCCTTCTGTTGTTTTCTCCAGAATCATTTCTGAATATTGCAGACAATGAAGGGTACTTGTGGCTCATGTTTTACTCAGGAGGCTGAGATCTGAAGACTGAGGTTCAAAGCCAGCCCTGTCAGGAAAGTCTGTGAGACTCTTATCTCTAGTGAACCACCAGAAAACTGGAAGTTGGACTGTGGCTCAAAATGATAGAGTGCTGGCTTTGAGCAAAAGAGCTCAGGGACAGTGCCCAAGCCCCAAGTTCAAGCTCTATGACTGAGGGCCCTCCAAAAACACAAAAAAGAACTATTTCTGATTCTTTTCAAATTGTTCTATAAAATGCGAAGAGAAAGAAAGCCATCAAACACATTCTATCATTCTGTTAAGCCTTTATTACCCTGATATAACAACTGGATGCATGTAAACAGTGAAAACACGACTGTAGGCCAAATTACTCTATGAATGGAGGGGATACTGTCCTCAGTAACTGTCCTAGTTACTTTTGTAATATTACAAAACCAAGTTTTTTAAGTACATAACTTTAAATCGTTCTACAGAATGCTTTTCAAGTGTTTTAAACATTTTTTTAGCTGTACATACTTATTAGTTGAAATAACTGAAAGTTAGGTAAAAATTGTATCTGTATTTTGCTTTTCAGTATCACAGTCTCCTAGTGGAACAGATGATTCCCTTCTAGGTGGATTACAGGCGGCAAACCCAACCAACCAGCTCATTATACAGTCATCATCTGTCCCAATGTTAAATGTTTGTTTCAACAAACTTTTTTCCATGCTTCAAGTCCATCATGTTCAGGTATGACTTCAGGAGAAAATAGTATATTTTGACATATTGCTAGTCTGTTAAAAGGTGCACTAAAAGGTTTTTCTTTCATAGCCTGACAGATGTGATTTTCTTTATTATGCTCATTGTAGAAGATTTTAGAAATACTTTAATAGTGATAACTCTTTATTGATGGACCGTTTTTATGATTTTTGACTTCTTTTTAAAAAAGTATTTATTAAGCAGTTTTACAAAGGAGTTTCAGAAGTAGATTATGAGTACAGTGCATCTTGGTTAGTATCATTCCTCCCATTGTTTTCCTTCTTTGTTTCCCATTCCATCCCTTCCCTCAAGTTATATAGTTCAGTTTTTGCATAGTGTACTTTGAACATAATGATGGTATTTGCACAACCTTTCTTCTTTATTTGTATGCCTCTTCCCCCTTGTATTAGTTCTTTAATATCTTCTTAGTTTTATAAACTAAGAATAGTCTTCTACTATCACCCTGTGATTTAATGAATTGAATCACCTGTTTCAATTTAAGTAAACATTTGTTTATGGTAAATTGCAAAGTTAAATTCAGTTAAAATTTGTTTTATTAAGAATTTTGAATTGTATTTTCTTGTCAAATGTATTGAAGTCACTGGAAGAAATATTTATTTGTTTTTGGAAGAAATATTTAATATTAAAAATTCTTTACTTATGACAAGCTTATAAATTAGGACTTTTATTTATATGTACTTTGTCTATTCTTTTCCTCCTCTCCATTTTCTTTTTAGTTGGAGTCACTTCTCCAATTATGGCTTACATTAAGTCTGAATTCTAGCTCATCTGGAAATAAAGAGAATGGAGCAGACATTTTTTTATATAATGCTAATCGAATACCTGTTATTTCATTAAATCAAGGTAAGACATTAATAGAAATATTATTTTTAGATTATATAAAGGTTTAACATAGCAGTGTAAAAACTTTTTTTTCTGGTTGTTTTGTAAGATAATGTTCCTTGTACTAGAAAGTCATACATTCAGCCCTCTTTTGTCTTTTTAGAATTCACTTATTCATTAATTCTATAAGTATGGTACACCTCTTGATTGGTTCATGGATTGGTTCTTGATTGGGTTCATGGATTAGGGTCTACTTTTAAACTCATGTTTAGCATTACTCTCTTTATTTTAAAGAATGTGCAGGAAAAATTCAGCACTCGGGGTTAGCCAACTTGGGTCCAGACCTATATTTGACCTCAACATTCCTATCATGTCAACTCCTCCATTATAAACCAGGGTAGTATACATTATTCTTGTTTTTATTTGCTAGTCTTGGCACTTGAGCTTCTTGGGTTCAAGGCTACTGCTGTACCCCTTGAGCCACAGCGTGCCATTTTTTTTTGGGGGGGGTCAGTCATGGGGCTTGAACTCTGGGCTTGTTCTTGTGCTCTTCAGCTCAAGGGGAGCGCTCTACTGCTTGAGCCACAGTGCCACTTCTGGTTTTCTAGTGGGTTTATTGGAGACAAGAGTGTCATGGACTTTCCTGCCCAGGCTGGCTTCAAATCCTCTTCCTATCTATCCCTATCCTCGTGTGTGTGTGTGTGTGTGTGTGTGTGTGTGTGTGGCGTGTGTGTGTGTGTGTGCGTGTGTGTGCGTGTGTGTGTGTGTGTGCGTGTGTGTGTGTGCGTGTGTGTGTGCGTGTGTGTGTGTGTGTCCGTCCTGGATGCTGTCTCAAGGCTAGCGTTTGTGTGTGTGTGTCCTGGATGCTGTCTCAAGGCTAGCATTTGTTTATCCTCCAGCTTGTTAATCTTTTAATTTTTGTTTTGTTGGTCATGGGGTTTGAACTGGACCTAGGTGCTGTCCCTGAGCTTCTTGTGCTCAAGGCTAGTACTCTACCACTTGAATTCCAGCACCACTTCCAATTTTTTTGAGTAGGTTATTGGAAAGACCAGCCTCAAGGACTTTCCTGCTCTCGTTGGCTTCAAACTGTGAAGCAAACCCAGGGCCTCGTGCTTGCAAAGCAAGCACTCTACCACTGAGCCACCTTCCCAGCCCTCCAGAACCTTATTGTATTGGTTGTTTTTTGAGGTAGAGTCCTACTTTTTGTCCAGGGTGCTCTGGGTTGTGTACTTAACTGCTTTCCTGGAGCTGTCAAATCCACAACACTCTGCCCAGACCAGTTCTTTCCCTAGAGCTAACAAGGTTTTCATCCTCCATGGTCCACCGAAGTGAGACAGACTGGCTAAATTTAATCCCGCCAACCTGAATCTCCTAAATTCCACTCTAAGTAGGTAGGATTATAGGCTTGTCAGACTTTTTTTTTTTACTTTCTCGAATGTTCTCTCATAAATATTTTATTATTACTAAGGTATTGTACAGAGGGCTTACAATTCTGTAAATCAGGTAGTGAGTACACATTTTCTTGTCACCCTTTCTTTGCTTTACTCCAGTATTCCCCTCTTGTCTATACCCACAAGCTGCATAGTTATTACTGTTACCTAATACAATGCCAGGACTCCCATTCTTGGGCTGGTGCTCTGCAACCTGAGACACCCCTCTAACTGCATAGTTCATTTTTTTCATAGCATATGTTGTATACCATAATTTCATTCACTTACCCTTCCTTCCTCCATTTCTGTGCCTCCATTTGCCCACTTAAAAAAAAAGAAACAACTCCAAACTTTTGCTTCTGTGGCCTTTCCCTTTTCCTTTCCTGAAATATAGTCTCTAGCTTAGGCTAGCCTTTAACTCAAGATCCTCTTCATTCATCTCTGGAGCATTGAGATTACATCTATACATAACATGGAATAACACAGTTGGCCTTGTTTTACTTTTTTTTTTTAAGAAAATTTCTTGTTTTTTTTTCTCTCTCTCTTTTTTATTATGTTAGCACTACATCTTAGATACTAGATACTAATGCACATTTCCTTGGCTTAATAGAGATTTAAAACTGCTGGTAGTTGGGCTGGGAAGGTGACTCAGTGGTAGAGCGCTTGCCTTTCATGCTCGAGGCCCTGGGTTCGATTCCTCAGCACCACATAAGATAAAAGCCGGAAGTGGCGCTGTGGCTCAAGTGGTAGAGCGCTAGCCTGGAGCTGAAGAGCTGAGGGACAGCGCCCAGTCCCAGAGCTCAGGCCCCATGACCGGACCCAAAAAAAAAAAAAAAAACTGCTGGTAGTTTACTTCTCATTTCTGTCTCCTGTATTAGCTGAAATACTGTTGGTCATGGAGCTTGAACATGGGGCTTGGGTATGAGGGTTGCGGTTTGAAGTCTGTGAGGCTTTTACCTCTAATCACTAAAAAGCCAGAAGTTGAGCTGTTTGTCATGTGGTAGAGTGCTTGACTTGAACATAGAAGCTCAGGAACAGAGCCCAGGCTTTGAGTTCAAGCTCCAGGACTGGCACAAAGAGAGAGAGACGGAGACAGAGAGAGACAGAGACAGAGAGAGAGAGGGAGGAAGGGAGGGAGGGAGAGATTCAAATTTGAGTATCCAGTCATGTCTAATTGCTTTCTTTAATAACTAAGTTCCTAGATTTTAAACATAGTTCTTTTGTAATTATTAAACTTAGTACTGAATATTTGCTATTTGTGGAAAGATATTTCTTTGTTTTGGGTTCAATCTTTTTAAAAATCCTTTTGTTTCCTGACTTAAATTTGGCAAAATATCTTTTAAAAGTACATTTGAGCTGGGTGTTCTTTGTAGACTCTGCTTTGTAACCTGTATACAGTGCCTTTTGAGTAACTCTTCAGCTTTTCTAGTAGGTAGGAAATCTTCCTCTTTGGGCTTATAAATTATCTTTTTTTTTTTTTTTTGAGTTTTGCCTTTTGTTGTGAGGTGTCATTCATTTTGGTTGTTTACTCTGTTCAAGTTTTTCCTCTTCCAGCTTTCTCTGAGTAGCTTATTGGAGATTAGAGTTTCAGGGACTTTCCTCCTCGGGCTGCTTCAAACCATGATCCTTATATCTCAGCCTCCTGTGTAGCAAGGATTACAGGCATGAGCCACCAGCACCTGGCTAGGTTATATTTCATGGGGAACTGTTTCCATTTACATATTTTGAAGAAGATTTTGAGGAGATTTAAGGAAATTCTATTTTTAGTTTTTAATGATTAAAGATTTTTAGCATTTTTTTTTCTGCTCAATGAAACAGTTTTTTTCTTTGTCTTTTCTGTGTAGCATCAATAAGTAGCTTTCTCACTGTGCTAGCTTGGTATCCCAATACATTACTTCGGACCTGGTGCCTTGTACTTCATAGTCTAACACTCATGACAAACATGCAGCTTAATTGTAAGTTTAAAATTTTATTTATTTAAATCTTTAACAGATACTTTAATATATATGCTCTCATAATCTTAAAGTGTAGTTGTTGAATGACTGAATTATTATAGCTATGAAATGACTGAATTCCTTTGAATTCTGTCATATTTAATCTTTAGGTTATTGTAATAATTTATTGGATTTTGTGTCTTTTAAAGAAAACTTCATTGAGTAAAAGCATTTTCACATTGATAAAGCTGTTATTTAAACTATTTAATTAGCATCAAAGTGCTATTTTATTTTCCTGTTTAGGCTATATATCCAAAAATGGATTCAAAAGTATCACTAAAACTGAAGATAAATTTAATGCAAAGAATGTTTAATCAGCTCAGCAAACTGGCGTGTTCCCTAAGCATTAAAGCAGAAAATATAACCCGTATATAATTAACATGCAAAAAGGAATTTTTTTGCCTAGATTGATCTTAGAAGACCTACTTTCTGTTTGTGGAGGAAGAGATGGTTACTAAGAATAGACTTTCCAATAGGTCTGTGAGGATTTAGCTATTTCCTTTCCAGTTGACTAAAAAAGATATATATTAAACTAAAGATATTTTCTTAGTCAAGGAGAGTTTAGAGTACATATGTGGTAGATAAAAATAAAATGAAGTTTCCATTGAGTAGAGATTGGATGAACTCCTATTTAATGAGAATATGTGAGTTTTTCTTAAAACCAAAAGATTTTGGTAGACATTGCATTTCTATGTTTTATGGCTCATTTACAAAAGGTAGAGTTACTTATTTATTAATTTATTTTTCTCTTTAGCTGGTTCCAGCAGTGTCATTGGGACTCAGGAAAGTACTGCTCATTTGTTGGTTTCAGATCCAAACCTTATTCATGTGTTAGTGAAATTTCTTTCTGGCACTAGTCCACATGGAACAAACCAACACAGCCCACAGGTAATACAACTTTTAACTAGTGATGTCCCCAGATAATCATGCAAGAAAAAAAAATTGTTCAGTAAAACTATATGATAGCATATGGCAATATTATTCATAAAACTATATGATAGCATATAGTTCAGTAAAACTATATGATAGCATATGACAATATTATTCATAAAGTATTAAATAGGTTTTGATCTTTGACACTGACTTTGGATAATTAAAGAAATACTCAGATGCTTATGCAGTCATGAAAACATTTACAATTTTTGAAATTGTGTGTGTGTGTGTGTGTGTGTGATAGAGAGATTGATTAATTGATTATTAGGGCTTAAATCTAAGCCCTCGCCCTTTTCACTCAGCTTTTTTTTGGTCATTGCTGGCACTTTTCTATTGAACCATGCCTTTAAGTTGCAGCTTTTTTCTGACTAATTGTAGATAAGAGGTCTGTCTGCCTATGCTAGATGTTATAAGTTATCAGGTCTCAGACTTCTGAGTAGCTACCAGTGCCCAGCTTACTTATCATGCTTGAAGGCCTGTGTTACTCAGATAACAATCTACTATAATCATTTTATCAAATTTATAGTGTTGTAATATCAAAATAAAAAATTATTGCTCAGGAGATTATATCCTTAATAATAATTGAATTTCTTTTGTTCTATTTGAAATTCAGACTTGTGTTTTTTATGTGAATTATATTTATTTGTTTTGTTTCTTTGGGTCTAGTCATGGGGCCTGAACTCTGGGCCCGGGCACTGTCCCTCAGCTCCTTAGCTCAAGGCTAGTGCTCTACCACTTGAGCCACAGCGCCATTTCCGGCTTTTTTGTTTTTGCTTATGTGGTGCTGAGGAATTGAACCCAGGGCCCCATGCATGCAAGGCAAGCGCTCTACCACTGAGCCACCTTCCCAGCCCTGTGAATTATATTTATAATTCATAACTTTTGTGAAAATTTTTGAGGTTTTGTGTTAGCATTTTTATTTTTGGTTGTTCTAAAGATTCTTACTTAGTCATTAAGCAAATTTTGATTTAAATTTAAATTCCATAAGCCATCTTTCTTTTATTTCATTTATTCCGTATGTCTTAATAAGCTTATGTTTACAGGACCTACCAAGACTGAATCTCTGTCTTCACAGATTTGAATTTCTTTCTTTCTTTCTTTCTTTC
>NW_012267236.1:3720797-3740531 GCF_000151885.1 Dipodomys ordii | reverse complement strand
AGTGGCACTGTGGCTCAAGTGGTAGAGCGCTAGCCTTCAGCTGAAGAGCTGAGGGACAGCGCCCAGGCCCAGAGTTCAGGCCCCACGACCGGACCCCCCAAAAAAAAAATTAAATTTTATTGACTACTTTGAGTGAATTGTCTGATATTTAGTATACATTGTAGATGATTAATAAAATATAGTATCCCGATTCTGTTGGATATGTTTTCTGATATTGACTGAATTATGTAGATAATCAGTGAGAGAAAACATATATAACAAAGATAGTATTTATTTATGATTGGGGTGAAATTTGGTGGTTTAAATTGGATTATTCTGTAATTTCTATTCATAAGCAACTTTTAGTGAATATTTACTTTTCTTCAGGTTGGTCCCACAGCTACACAAGCCATGCAAGAATTTCTGACCCGATTACAAGTGCATCTGTCATCAACCTGTCCTCAGATATTCAGTGAATTTTTGCTGAAGCTAATTCATATACTTTCAACAGAAAGGTAAATTTCAGTGTACTCTTCTGACTTGATAAAGAAGTAACATGTAACCCTCCAAATTCATATTACCTTTTTATTTGTGAGGAAAAGTTTATTAGTATTCTTATTATTTTCATTTCATTTCAGGACAAATCTTTTAAGTCCTTCAGTAATGTGAAAGAAATACAGTACAAAAAAACTTTATTTCTTTTAATGTTTTTATGTATTAGTTATTATAAACCTTATAGGTATAGTTTATTTTGAGGGTATTTGTTCTTTTGAATATTAAAAGAAAGTATCAGCAATTTTATATATGATTAAAGAAATGAGAAAGGTAGCTTAAAAAGTAAAATAACATGCTGGGCAGTGTGTTGGTAATCAGAGATAGCTGTAAGGAGTCTGAGATGTAAATGATCTAGATTCAAGGCCAGCTAGGCATAAAAGTCTACAAGACCCCTCCCCTGCTTTAATCAACGGCTAACTAGGAGTGATACACTATACATGGAAAGTGAAAGTAGGAAAAAAATTGTAGCCACAATCAGAGACATCACATTATGTCACATTATGTGATGTCTCTGATAATCATATTTTATATTTAATAGTTACCATCAGCATTATGTAGGATATTTTATAAGCCCTAACATACCTTTTGATTAAAAAAACAAAACAAAACTTTTTTTTTGGGGGGGAGGGGTTCAGTCGTGTGGCTTGAACTGTGGGCCTGGGTGCTATCCCTCAGCTCTTCAGCTCAAGGCGAGCACTCTACCACTTGAGCTACAGCACCACTTCCGGTTTTCTGGTGGTTTATTGGAGATAGGAGTCTCACGGTCTTTCCTGCCGGGGCTGGCTTTGGACCGTGATCCTCAGATCTCAGCCTCCTGAGTAGCTAGGATTACAGGCATGAGCCACCAGCACCTGGCCAAAAAAAAAAACAAAAAACTTTTAATGGGTACCAGCATAGTAGAGGGATTAACTATTTTAAAGGTATTGGATTATACCCCTAGCACAGAAAAAAAAAAGCACCTTTTTTATATTCTTATTATTAACTACTTGCAGAAAAAGGTTACAATTCTTTAAGTTAGGTTATGAGAACAGTGTTCCTTGATCAGTGTCACCCCTTCCATGTCCTTCCCCCCCCCCATTTCTCTTTCATCCCTGTCATCAAGTTACATAGTTCATTTTTTACATAATAATGTTCATTGAGTATAATGACTACATTTGCTCACCTTTCTTTTCTCCATTCATTTGCTGCCCCTACTCCCCATTTCACACCCTTTCCCCTTTGAACTAGGTTTCGCAGATCTCAGCCTCCTGATTAGCTAGGATTATAAGTGTGAGCCACTGGTGTCCATCTCCGTAACACTTTTTAAAGCAGTAGAATTCTAGTTCCTCTCTGCCTTTTGTGAAGGTTCCAACATAGGACTAGTCACATGTAGTACACAAACTTAGGTATGATGTGTCAGGCAGCAAGGGGTATGGGAAATGTCTGTGAATGGAGATGAATTTGTTACCACCCTAGTGTACTGTTAAGCTCTTCTCAGCCTGTTAGATACTTTAGTTGAGTTTTTCTTTTTTTTTTTTAATTTAATTTTATTTTATTTGTGAACATACTGTAGAGGGGTTACAATTACATGGGCGGGATAATGCGTACATTTCTTACCAGGAATTGCAACCTCCTCCTTTGTTTACCCTTCACATCCCTTCCCAGCCTCCCCCCTCCCCCCCATAGTTGAGTTTTTCTTAACCAGTAAGTATGTTACCTTTTCTCAAACTTGGGCCCCAGGAAAACCCTTTCAATTTCCCTGGAGAGGCCTGTCTTTTCATGGATTTCAGGATTTTTAGTTGCTTTATTACTTTAACTCTATCCTGAATTCAAGAAAATATGTCCCTGTGTAGGTAATTTGCTTTTTTTTTGCTACCTTTGGGAGTGATGCTTTCTAAAATTTGTTCTATCTTGGCTGTTTGCAAACTTTTATTTTTTAATTTTTTTTTCAGTTTTAATACATAAAAAAAATTGATTGCATCTGAATTATTGAGAATAAAAATGAGTAGCTACTATTTATAGTGTCAATCATTAAGGTTGTATTACTGTAGGGTCATTCCATAGTGGAATGTTTTGTTTTTGTTTTTTGCCAGCCCTGGGCTTAAACTCAGCGCCTGGGTGCTGTCCCTAAGCTTCTCTTGCTCAAGGCTAGCATTCTACCACTTAATCCGTAGAGCTACTTCTGGCTTTTTATGTGTATATGGTATTGAGGAATAAAAACCAGGGCTTCATGCATACAAGGCATGCACTCTTCTGCTAAGCCACAGTCCCAGTGTTTTTTATATTGAAATACTTCAGCGTGCAGTTTAACAATAGTTATTTTACTTACCTTTACTTTCCTGTATCAAGGAGGAATCATTTTGGGTTTTGTTTAAAAATGCTGCCTGAACAAGAAGACTGGGAAAGGGATGGAAGCATAGCTACCAAATGAGATAATGAATACCAAGAGGTTGTTATTTCTTAATGACCTTATTTTATGGCAGTTGTTTATGAAATCTTGCTTCCATTTAACTCTTTCTCTCTTTCTGTAGGGGTGCCTTCCAGACAGGCCAAGGACCGCTTGATGCCCAAGTGAAGCTCTTAGAATTTACTCTGGAGCAGAATTTTGAAGTTGTTTCAGTTAGCACTATTTCTGCTGTGATAGAATCTGTCACCTTCTTAGTGCACCACTATATCACTTGCTCAGACAAAGTAATGTCTAGAAGTGGATCAGATAGCTCCGTGGGTGCTCGAGCATGCTTTGGGGGACTCTTTGCCAACCTCATTCGTCCAGGTGATGCAAAAGCAGTTTGTGGTGAAATGACAAGAGATCAACTCATGTTTGATTTATTAAAACTTGTTAACATTTTAGTACAGCTGCCTCTTTCAGGCAATAGGGAATACAGCGCAAGAGTATCTGTGACCACCAATACAACAGATAGTGTTTCAGATGAAGAAAAAGTCTCAGGAGGCAAAGATGTCAATGGAAGCAGTACTACTATTCCAGGATCTCCTGCTTATGTTGCTGACTTAGTCTTAGCCAACCAACAGATTATGAGCCAGATTTTGTCTGCTCTAGGCCTGTGTAATAGCAGTGCCATGGCAATGATAATTGGTATGTATTGAGAATATTACTCTTACACTTGTTTCTGGTACATCATCTATAGTTACCCTATAATGTAAAACATTATTATCATGACTGATGTTTATTAGTGAAGACTTTTATAGTGTGGCTTCTCTTAAAAAGGATCGGGAATGTTTGACACAGGCCAGGAAATCATTTGGAATATGACAGGATAGACAATTCTTCTTATTGGCTGTGAGTGGCCTGTTTGTTGTATTGATAATTTTGTGTATGGTCCAGAGTGATGTTAAAAGTATCCATGTAGCCTTTGGCAGACAAACGTTCCCCACCCCTGCATTAAAAAAAAAAAAAAGAAATACAGGAAAAATTGATATGTCAGCCTAAAAAGTACTGGGAAATACCAACAAATGGACTTTTAGATTCAAGAATGTAAAAGGATTAATGTCAGATGCTTTAATTGATAGCTAAAATCCTGTATGGATTTCAAGATGAAGAATTTGAAGTCACATTTTGTATTAGAGATTTGTAAAATTTATTTAAGCATATTTGCTTTTCTATGCCACATACGTCAGTGTAAAATGTGTATGCTATTGTATATCAGTTTGGAAGCTTATATAGTGCATTAAGTTTTAAAAAAGTAATTAGTTATTAATTTCAGCAAAAACAATTCTTGATGTACTTTTTACCTGTTTGCATTTCTTTGTCACATCTTTTTTTTAATTAGATGTTATCCATAATTAATACTAATTCTATAGTAGTTTTCTCCTTATTTTCTTGAAATAAAGCCAGTCATTCAACAAAGCAGCTTATTTTTATTGTAAAAAAACAACCAGAGCTAATGCTTTAGACTCTAGGGATGATGTTTTCATGTGTACCTGTGTTTGAATGTGTAACTATTAGATATCTAGCATCTGGCTCCTCAGACTCTTATTATTGATGTTTATGGATATCTAGTGTTTTTTTTTAATATATAATTTTTTAAACTAGGAGCCAGTGGATTACATCTCACCAAGCATGAAAACTTTCATGGTGGGTTAAATGCCATATCAGTTGGGGATGGATTATTTACCATATTGACAACGCTTAGTAAAAAAGCTTCTACAGTCCACATGATGCTACAGCCAATTTTAACCTATATGGCCTGTGGATATATGGGAAGACAGGTAAGTTCAATCCTTATGAATTTAAATAGTTTCTGCTAATTCAAGTAGAGAAATATATGTAAGACCCAGACAGATCAGAGTATTGATATCATATATTAAAAAAAAGATTTCTGTGAGAAATATGAATGATGAATGGAATTTGGGAGAGTAAGTTTCTTAAATTATATTTTCAAATATGTTCACAATTTTAGATTTTCTATATTTTTTAAATTTTAGATTTTCTATATTTTTATTATCTGTCATATCTGGAATGATTTCTTGTCTTTTTTCTTAAAAATAGCATACTTGAATGTCAAGGTGTTCTTCCTAGATGTTACATAAGGCAAAGCTATATATGGGTAGTTTTTCAGATTTGTGCTACATGTTTAGTTAGCTTTTTTTTTCTCCAGTTAAAGGGTATTAAGCTAATTTTAAAAAGGAAAATAAACTATTGAATTTTGTAATTGTTTTGAGAAGGAAATAAAAACCTTTTCTTTCCATTTTAGATTTTGTGGGGGTTTTTTGTTTTGTTTTGTTTTTTTGCCAGTTCTGAGGCTTGAACTCAGGGTTTAGGTACTATCATTCCAGCTTCTTTTTGGTCAAAGCTAGCACTCTACCACTTGAGTTGTAACAGCACTTCCAGCTTTTTTGGGGGACGGGGGTGGAGTGGGGTCAGTTGTGGGGCTTGAACTCTGGGCCTTGGCCCTGTCCCTCAGCTCTTCAGCTCAAGGCTAACATTTTGCCACTTGAGTCTGCGCCACTTACAGTTTTCTGGTGGTTATTGGAGATGAGTCTCACAGACTTTCCAACCCCGGCTGGCTTTGAACTCTGATCCTCAGATTTCAGCCTCCTGGTAGCTAGGATTACAGGTGTGAGCTACTGGCGCCAGGCTAGGCTTTTTATGCTTATGTGATACTGAGGAATTGAACTCAGGGCTTCAAACATGCTAGGCAATCACTCTACCACTAAGGAACATTCGAAGTCCTAGGAGTAATTTTTATAAATATTTATTGAATGTATGTACTTTTCTCCTTTAGAAAATATAAACATATTTGAAAAGCTTTAGATTTCTCTGATAGTAGTTTTCAACATAAAACAAAACAAAAGTATATTCAGGTAGAGTAGATAGATGCTTAATGTACTGTCTGGTTTGGGAGAAGAGATAATTGCCTTTTTTGGATTCAAGTAAGATTTATTGTATTTTGGTAAACAGTTTGCATTTAGTATAATTAAGGCTCTTAATTTAAAAATTGGCTATAAAAATATACACTCACTAAGAAGTATTTATTTTTTTAGGGATCTCTTGCTACTTGCCAGTTATCTGAACCATTATTATGGTTCATATTGAGAGTGCTGGATACTAGTGATGCCTTGAAAGCATTCCATGATATGGGTAAGATGAAATTCTGATCATTGCTATTGAAGTTCATTTTATGGTAATCTGAAAGTTGATGATGGCAGATCATCTATGCTAAGATACTTTTCATTGGTTTTCTTTGTAAATTTAGGTGGTGTTCAGCTCATTTGCAACAATATGGTTACTAGTACAAGGGCTATTGTGAACACTGCAAGGAGTATGGTATCAACTATTATGAAATTTCTTGATTGTGGTCCAAATAAAGCTGTTGACAGCACTTTGAAAACGAGAATACTAGCTTCTGAGCCTGACAATGCAGAAGGGATCCATAACTTTGCACCCTTGGGTAAGAAAAATGTTATTACATTATATTATTAAAATTATTTAGTTTATTAGCTGGTTTGAAGCAGAATTATTTCTTGAAGTAGGTTGATGATGTTAGACTGTTACACATTTTAATTACAACCAGTTGACTTTTTTTGTAAGATAATAGCTATCAAAATATTTTGATTGAGTGTTCCTTAACAGTAAAATTTTCTTCCATTTCATGTGTAAGTGGCAGTACAGTTTATGAAACAAAATAGAAATGCATACGCCAGGGCTGGGAAGGTAGCTCAGTGGTAGAGCGCTTCCTTGCATGCCTAAGGCTCTGGGTTCGATTCCTCAGCACCACTAAAGCAAAAAGAAAAAAGCCGGAAGTGGCGCTGTGGCTCAAGTGGTAGAGCGCTAGCCTTTAGCTGAAGAGCTGAGGGACAGCGCCCAGGCCCAGAGTTCAGGCCTCACGACCAAACCCCAAAAAAAAAAAAAAGAAATGGCATATACCAACTTACTGCTATTTTTAATATGAGCCAGTTTGACAAAACTTGTTTCTTCTTTAACAATACTTATTTTTACTTTTTGATGGTGTTCTGGGGCTTGAGCTCGGGGGCTGGGCACTGACAATGAGCTCTTTTGCTCAAGGCTAGCCCTCTACTATTTGAGACACAGCTCTACTTCTGTGGGTCTGTCTTCCTTCCCTCCCTCCCTCCCTCCCTCTCTCCTGTCCTCCCTTCCTTCCTCATCATCTTCTTCGTTCTTCCTTCTTTCTTCAGTTTGAGTCTCATGAACTTTTCCTGCCAAGTCTGACCTGGAACCATAATACTCAGATCTTAGCCTCCTGAGTAGATCATATTGTAGGCATGAGCCCCCAGTGTATTTGAATTTAGATATTTATTCCTCTATCCAGTCTACAGTACTTTTAGTTACATATATAGTTAATATATTTGTATTTATAATTCATAAACATTGACAAGTTAGAAGTGAGTCAGGTTTCAGAATTCTCTTTAAGGCAGAAAAATATCTTGGACATAGATTTCTAGTTCAGTAAAGAGAAAATTATAACTAGATTCGTTGTTACTAGTTTTATTTGTCATCTTGCTAGTTGGCTGATGTGCTGTATTTTTGTGAGTACTCTTAACAATCATTCTTGGCGAGCTAAAAGTATACTAGCACATCAAATGTTAATGTTTTCAGCTACTTTTTATAGTAATTGAACATAATTTTAGTTATCAATATCATTTCAATAGTTTGTAACACTTTATTGCATTTTGCTTCAAGTTTATGTATTATTTGAAATATCTTCTGTAGGTACAATCACATCTAGTAGTCCTACTGCCCAACCAGCTGAAGTGCTTTTGCAGGCTACACCACCCCACCGGAGAGCTCGCTCTGCTGCTTGGTCCTATATATTTCTTCCAGAAGAGGCTTGGTGCGACCTTACTATTCACCTTCCATCAGCAGTACTACTGAAAGAAATACATATTCAGCCTCACCTTGCATCTCTTGCAAGTGAGTGATAGAAAGATCATGGGAATAAGTTATAATTTAGAAACACTTGAAAATGACAAAAATATTTAACAATGATCGTTAGATATTATTACTAGATTGTGTTGTTGTTGAACAGTTTTTAGTGAAATAGTTTACAGTACCATCAAGTAATTTTCATGAAATGAGAAGGATGAAATCCATTGAAATATTGTCCAATTACATACTAGTTTCTCATTTTATGCCAAAAGGAGTTTGTTTCTAAAGATACCTTTTTTCGTCTGGTTCTTAGCATTTGTTCTATAATGTGAGATTAGCAAGGATTTATTGTATGTCTGTCTGTTCTGCTCTAATTGGAAGTTAATTACCTCTCTGAGTAACTTTTTTTTTTTTGGGTCAGTTGTAGGTCTTGAACTCTGAGCTTGGGCTCTGCCCCTGAGCTCTTCAGCTCAAGGCTAGCCCTGAACCACTTCAGCCACAGCTCCACTTCCTGCCCTGGCTGGCTTTTTACCGTGATCCTCAGATCTCAGCCTCTTGAGTTGCTAGGATTATAGACGTGAATCACCAGTGTCCAGTTTTGCTTTTGCTTTTGCTTTTTTTTTTAAAATGTGCTGTTCCTGGGATTTGAACTGAGTGTCTATGGGTGCTCTCTCTGAGCTTTTGTGCTCAAGACTAGCACTCTACCCCTTTGAGCCACATGTCCACTTCTAGCTTTTTGGTAGTTAATTAGAGATAAGAATCTTAGGGACTTTCTTGCCTGTGCTGGCTTTGCATGCAGTTCTCAGATCTCAGCCTCCTGAGCAGCCTCAGTAACAGACATGAGTGATTAGCACCCAGCTGTGAATAATTATTTTTAAACACTGTTGTAATGTATTGAAACTTGAATGAATTCTTAAAGTGATGTGAGAATTCCACCGTTTCGTATTGTAATACAAATTTTTAATAAAAAATTCCATTCAGTGTTTATTGCATATTATTATTATAACTTTGTAAGGTAAATAATTAAAACGTTTTCAGAAAATAAGTTGCTAAGAACATGAACTATAAAACACTGTATTTTTTATTTTGGAGTTTCCCAATTCTTCCAATATAATTACAGTTTTTAGTGGATTTTTTTTTTGTTTTGTTTTTCTGTTGGTCATGGGGCTTGAACTCTGGGCATAGATAATGGCAAGCATAGATAATGGCAAGTTCCCATTAAGGGAAAGCACATGCTTTAGTTGTTTTCTATTTCAATGTGCTTAGTAAAATAGGTAAGTTATTAGAGCAGAAATTGAATGAATTTTGTGTTCCAGTGGAAATAACATAGGCTTTGAAATCAAGTCAGCTTGAGGGTAAGATCTACTGTTTGCTCTCATGGGTATTTGGATTTCTTTCTTTATTTTATTTATTTATTTATTTTTTGGTCCGGTCGTGGGGCCTGAACTCTGGGCCTGGGCGCTGTTTCTCAGCTCTTCAGCTCAAGGCTAGCGCTCTACCACTTGAGCCACAGCACCACTTCCGGCTTTTTTCTTTTTGCTTATGTGGTGCTGAGGAATCAAACCCAGGGCTTCATGCATGCAAGGCAAGCGCTCTACCACTGAGCCACCTTCCCAGCCTGTATTTGGATTTCTTAATGTTGTTCACTGTCTGTTTATATAAAATTGTTTTGGATTACAATTTATTTGCCTGGTACTTATTTTGAATCCCAAGCCTCAGAGTTTCTAGGTAGGCACTCTACTACGTAAGCCACATTCTTGGCTCTCCTTTTTTATATTTGTTTGTCATTTTACTTATAAGTGTTTTTTTCACATAGTGTCTTAAATATTCTCAGATTGTGATTCTCTTATTTCTGGCCTCCCCGTGTAGTTGGGATCATAGGCTTGTTAGTTGCTTAACTGCCTACCCTGGCCTTGAACCTTTATCCTCCAGACTTGTGCCTTCCAGATGTGGCATGTGCTAACTTCAGACCTATTTTTGGTATTTTGAAACAGTATCTCAGGCCCACAGACCAAGCTGGTCAGGAACCAGCCATGTAGCCTATGTTAACCTCAAACTCAAAATAATACTACCTCACTTTCTTAAGTGCTGATCTTGCAGGCAGTGTAGCATCATGCCTGGCTTAAGTTTAAAAATTGAAGTAACTTCTCTACCAGTGTAAGCCTGGCATTTAATTGACATTTAATTGAAATTAAGGCCACAGTTTAAGATTATTTTAGTTGATAGACATGTTTATTAGTGATTAATGTTTATTAATACTTACTACATTATTAGTTTCATGAATGTTTATTAATACTTACTACATTATTAGTTTCATTAATTTCAATGATAATTTTTAAAAATTATTTAGGATATTTTAGTTTTAGAAGGGAAATAGAAGATAAGCATTGAAGGCAGGCGCCAGTGGCTCATGTCTGTAATCTCAGGAGGCTGAGAGATCTGAGGATCGCAGTTCAAAGCCAGCCCGGACTTTTCTCTGTGAAACTCTTATCTCTAATAAACCACCAGAAAACTGGAAGTGGCGCTGTAGCTCAAGTGGTAGAGCGCTAGCCTTGAGCTGAGGGACAGCGCTCAGGCCCACAGTTCAAGCCCCACAACTGACAAAAAAAAAAAAGAGTTGAAAGCAATATCTAAACTTAGATGTGAGCTTCAACTTCATGTTAAAATTTAGAATATAGTAGTAGTGGAATAAAGTGTTAGTAGAATTGGGTGCTTATGCCTGTAATCCTACCTACTCAGGAGGCTGAGATATGAGGATTCAGATTCAAAGACAGTCAGGGCAGGAAAGTTCCTATGAGACTCTTGAGTTAAACACTCAAAAAGCAGAAGTGGTGGTAGAACACTAGCCTTGAGCAAAAGAGCTCAGGGACAGAACCCAGGTCCTGAGTTCAAGCCCCACAATTGACAAAAACTAAAAAAAGAGTTAGTAGAAAAATACTTACTATTATTTTTCTTCCTAAATTATTGTTATGATTATTTTCTAGTCCTGGAGCTTGAACTCAGGGCCTAGTTGCTGTGACTGAGCTTATTTTCTTAAGGCTAGCACTCTGTATCATAGCTCTGCTTCTTGCTTTTTGATGGTTAATTGGAGGTAAGAGTCTCATGGACTTTATTGCCTTTGAACTGCAATCCTTTGAACTGCCTCTTGAGTAGCGAGGATTATAGGCATGAGCCAGTGGCTCACACTACCTTTTTCTAAATTATTTTAAATTGCCATCTTTTATTTCTAAACTATTTTAAATTGTACTATTAATTACACCCATTTTCATATTGTTAATGACAATTTTGGATAAGATAGGAATAGTAACATAGTTGCCTATGTAGTTGGTTTTATTTTTTTTCTTTAGGGAGGATTTAGCATGTTTGAATTGAACATCTCCAGTAGGGTTTTTTTAGTTGAATATTACAGACTTTATGATTTTTAAAAAATTATATTATGGATCCAGATTTTCTCTTTTTTATGGTGGTACTGGAGTATGAACTCAGGGCCTTATTCACTTCAACTTGATTGATATACTGACTCTCTACCACTTGAGCCATTCCTATGGTTTTTTGCTGGTTATTTTGGAGACTGAGTCCCCTGGACTTCTCGCTTTAGGCTAGCTTCAAACCTTTGCTCTCCCTCTTGATCTTGTTCCTGAGTAGCTTGAATTAGAGGTGTGAGACACCAATGACTGTCTGGATCAAATCTTTATTTGATGTTACAAAATTGTCTAAAATCAGTTGTTAAGAAAGTCAATGATGAGGTATGGTTTGCTCTAGAATTATTTTTGTGTGTGACTTTATGATGTTTTTAGGATAAAAAATTAGACTATGAAATCTAGTTCACTTACTTGTTTGTATGATTGTTAAATTTTTTTTTTCTTTCTGTAGCTTGTCCATCTTCAGTGTCTATTGAAGTGAGTGCAGATGGTGTAAACATGCTACCTCTATCTACTCCTGTTGTCACAAGTGGTCTAACCTACATAAAAATTCAGCTTGTGAAAGCGGAGGTAGCTTCTGCTGTCTGCCTTAGACTACATCGTCCACGAGATGCCAGCACATTAGGCCTGTCTCAGATTAAATTGTTGGGCCTCACTGCTTTTGGTACCACTTCTTCAGCAACAGTTAATAATCCCTTTCTTCCATCTGAAGATCAGGTTTCCAAAACAAGGTATATATTTCCATTCCTAAAAACTGTTCTCTGTACTTTTAAAAAAATTTAATGTTTTGATTTTTTAAAAAGTTTGTATTAAGAGTGTTTATATGCTATCATACTTTAGACATATCTATTAAATAACAATTTTGTAGAAGCAGAAAACTAAGACATAATTAAATTTGTGATTGATAAGGTGGGTGTCTGTGGCTCATGCTTGTAATCCTAGCTACCTTTGGAGGCTAAGTTCTGAGGATTGCAGTTTCAAGCCAGCCTGGGCAGAAAAGTCCACGAGATTCTAATCTCCAACAAACTTCTCAGAAAAGGTCAGAAGTGGAGCTGTGGCTCAAGTGATAGAGTGATAGCTTAGAACACAAAGAGGCTCAGGGACAGTACCCAGGCCCTGAGTTAAAACCCCAGAACTGGCATAAATAGATTGATAGGTAGGTAAGTAGGTAGATAGATAGATAAAAATTGTGATTTATATGTGTTTAATCATTGAGTTGACTTACAGTATGGTATGTTTATAGGTTCTGGTTGTTTAGGTCATAGTTCATTATAGGAATTTCCACCTGTCCTATAAGCAGGAATATATCTTATCCATAATAACTGATCTAGAAACAGGGAACTAGTCTTTGTAAAAGCCAACAATTCAAAAATATTATTATATCTGAATCATAAAATTGAGGGCCTGGAATATATGCTTTAAGTGGTGATTTTCTGATAAATTTTGATGCCTGACTATTTTATAGATTTTACTTTTAAACCATTTAATATGTTTTATTAGAAGTTAGTTTCTATTTTTATTCTCAATGTGTAAAGATTTTACAATATTAAAAGCTGGGTACTGATGGCTCATGCCTGTAATTCTTGCTACTCAAGAGGCTGAGATCTGAGGATCATGGTTCAAAGCCAGCCTGGGCAGAAAAGTCCCAGTGAGACTCTTTATCTCCAATTAACCACCAGAAAACTGGAAGTGGCACTGTGGCTCAGAAAAAAAGATCTCAGAGACAGTGCCCAGGCCACGAGTTCAAGGCCCACGACTGACCAAAAAAAAAAAAAAAAGATATTACAAGTCTCTGAGCCTATTCAGTTGGTATTCGTATGTAGATACAAAATTTGTCATTACTGTTGATTTTAGGGCATACTGACTAGATATTTAATTTTGTGTTGATTATCATCAATTTATCTTTCTTTTTAAATAGCTTGATCTGTGCTATTTACAACATGCTAATATCGTTAAGGAGTTTCCTTCTATCCCTGAAATAATTTGAACTGCCTGTGTTTATCATACTTACATTGTGTATTTCAGTATTGGATGGCTACGGTTATTGCATCATTGCCTTACTCACATAAGTGATCTGGAAGGAATGATGGCCAGTGCAGCTGCACCTACTGCTAATTTGCTACAGACTTGTGCTGCCTTGTTGATGTCACCCTACTGTGGAATGCATTCACCCAACATCGAGGTGGTTCTTGTGAAGATAGGTCTACAATCTACTAGAATTGGCCTGAAGCTTATAGACATTCTCCTGAGGAATTGTGCTGCATCAGGCAGTGATCCTACAGGTAACAGTTAACGTTGTTATTTTAACCTTTGCATATCTTTCAGAGTAATCACAATGAAACTATGTGATCTTTATGATTAATTGTTTCTGAAGTTAATTTCTCTTATAGCTTTGTAGTTTATTTTGTTGGAATTTATAAAATTATTTTTAACATAACTAAAAATTATGCGGATCTTTCCATTTCAGGTATGCTTATTTAACAAATTTGTTCTTTTTATTCTTTTAATTTCCTACAAGATTTGAATAGCCCTTTACTTTTTGGAAGATTAAATGGACTCTCTTCTGACTCTACAATTGATATTCTTTACCAGCTTGGTACCACTCAGGATCCTGGAACAAAAGACAGGTACATACATGTTAACAGAATTTTGTAGTGACAGTAACTTACAATTCTTTATTCTTAAGACGTTTCGTAGAAGACAATACTGTTACAGTGTTCTACGTCTAGGTACATGCTTTACATGAGACAAGCTTTAAAGATTTTTATGAATATTATACATAAATTTTCATGTATTTGGACAAGTTTTAAGAAAATTTCAACTCAAATATAATTTGTTGTGTGTGTGTGCCATCATGGGGCTTGAACTCAGCCTGGGTGCTATTGCTGAGCTTTTTTTGTTTTAGGCTACTAGCACTTTACCACTTGAGCCACATCCACTTCAAGCTTTTTGGTAATTTATTGGAGATAAGATCTCACAGACAGCCTGGGCTGTCTGAACCACGGTTCTTAGATCTCAACCTCCTGAGCAGCTGGAATTCCAGTTTTCATATATAATTATTCATCTGCATTGCTATTGAGAAAAACAGTACAATAAAACATGTCTTTTTCAGCATTCTGACACTGCAGTTTGAACTTAGGGTCTCTGACTTTCTAGGCAGGCACTCTACTGTTCGAGCCACACCTATAACTGTTTATATTCTGATATGGTTGTACTTTTTGCCCAGGCAAACCTGGGCAATTCATTTATACTTCTTACTGTAGCTGGGATGACATTTCACCACCAGGCCTTTGCTTAGGCTGGCATGTAACAGTAGTCCTTTTGATCTCAGCTTTCTCTTAGTTTTGATGACAGGTGTGTGCCACCAAATCAAAGCTATTGGTTGAGGTGTAGGTACTTTGGAACTTTTTGCCCAGTCTGTCTTGGAACCCCAGTTCCTGATCTTTTTCACCTTTCATACATGTAGTAAAGTCAGAACTGTTATGATAGGATCTTTGTAAGGTGGAGGTTTCATAATCTTACTGTCTTAGGTAGTATAGTTGCATATGAATATAGGAAAATTGTAGATATTTTGATTGTTTTGATAATGCTTCTATCATGCTAAATGATTAGTTATAATTTATATAATTATATAATTTACATAATTGTATATCAAATATATAACTTATATTCATTGACAGCTTCTCGCTGGTGGCTTCTGTTTTTCCTACAGAATTTTACAATATTATTCCAAGTAATCATATATGAACACTTCAAATAAATATTTCTACACATAAGAATTTTTTTTAAATGCTTATTTTTTTTGGTTGGTCGTTGGACTTGATCTCAAGGGTGGGTGCTGTCCTTGAGCATTAAAGGCTAGTGCTCGACCACTTTGAACCACATCTCTACTTTGTTTTTTTGGTGGTTAATTGGACATAAGAGTCTCAGGGACTTTCCTGTTTAGGCTGGCTTCCAACAATGAGTCTCAGATCTCAACCTTCTGAATTGGTAGGATTAGTATAAGTAATTTGATTGATGTCTTTTACCTTCATATTTTTGAAGAGCAATTCCAAGGACTTTTCAAACAATTTTAGTATTGAGTGACTAAGCATTCTCACTTCTTATGTGAATTATTTATGTTATATTGTATGAGACTCTGTAAGTAATACAAATAATTCCTAGGTAGAGATTATCCCCTGAGTTATTCATTCATTCATTCATTCATTCATTCATTCCTTTCTTTTACTGGTGCTTGGGATCAAACTCAGAGCTCAATACATTCTAGGCAAATTGTCTATCACTGAGCAACCTACCCACTTCCCTATAATATTTTTTTCTTAATTTATATTTAACATCGAACAGTTTGATGTTTTGTTGTTAACTCCTTGTCTTCTAAATTATTAACTAAATTTTGTTGCGACTACTATGGTACTAGATACTAGATAAAAAGTATATTGAGTCCTGCTTCCTTCAGGGTTGTAGAGACAAGCATTATCACCAAAATTGGAGAGTATGACATTAGCTTGTTTTGAGTGGAATGCAAGACAGGAAGTCACAGATGGTATTTATAGTACCTTTAGAATATGAAACAGGCTAGCTTGTTTTCAGTTAAGCCTTTTATTTTGTCAAATCATGGAAAACTTTTATATGTAAAAATATATGGGAATTGGTTGGGGCCGGAGATGGGGGCAGTTTGACTCCAGGCCTTACACTTGATAAGCAGATGTCATTCCAATTAAGCCAAGCTGGCCAAATCATTTTTTTTTCTTAAATTTTTTTTATATGATCTTGTGTTTTATTTTTTCTGGCCCAGTATGGAAACATGACCTTCTGTGGTCTCTGCTTTCCCAGTATTATATGGGATTAGAGGCAAGTACTCTCATGCAGTTTTTGAATAATTAAATACCAATTTGCATGAAAATTTGAATTATAAAAGACCTAAATATGTATTATTTTATTTTATTCTATTTTTTATTATCTTTAAATAGTTGTACAAAGAAGTTCCCATTCTACAAAACAGTATATGGGTACAAAGCATCTGACAGCATTGTCACCCATCTCTCTTAACCCATCCCTTCTCTTTCTTTTTTTCTTTATTTGAAATTAGGTGATTACATAAATTTAAACATGTATTTTTAAAAATGTTATTAAATAGTTTTATATATCAAGTTGCTTACAAACTTACAGCATATTTATTTTGATATTTTGATTTTTCTTTATCATAAAAAGAAATTAAGCTTATTTTCTCTGCATAATACTTTTTATAGCATGAATGTTTAACCTTTAGAATAAACACTAATGAGCAGTACACTGGTGACTCACACTTATAATCCTAGTATCTCAGGAGGCTGAGACCATAGTTCAAAGACAGCCCATGCAGGAAAGTGCAAGAAACTCTATGAGACTCTCTGTCTCCCGTTAACTAGCAAAAAACTAGTAGAAATAGAGCTGTGGTTCTGGTGTTATGCTGGCCTGGAGCAAAAAAAGCCCAGGCACAGCACCCAGACTTGAGTTCAAGGCCCAAGATACATGTGCCTGCACGCGTGCACGCACACGCGCGTGCACACACACACACACACATACACACAGAGTTAACACTCATGACAAGAATTCTTGGCTTTCCATGAAACGAGAAAATGTTATTTGGCCCAAATTGCCTCCTTTTTTTTTTTTTTAAGACTTATCTATTTTCTTATCATATAAAATTAAAATTTTGTAAGTTTTTCAGATCTTGGATAGCCTGGGTAAAGAGATTAAATACTATTAAATCCCTTTGTTCATTTCCTTTACATAGAATAGCATAGAGTCTTGTGTTATAAGCCATCATAAATTTGAAAGGAAATAAATATGGTATTAAAAAGCTGACAATACCCATGTAATTGTAACCCCTCTGTATAGTATGTTCACAAATAAAATTAAATTAAATTTAAAAAAAAGCTGACAATAAAACTCAGAATTTTTTGTTGTTCTTGTACCTAATTTCTTTTTCTTTAAATGGTTCTTAGTCTTTTGTCTGATTGGCTTCTAGCTCTAGCTCTTGGGAGTAAGGTAGTATTTGAGGTTGTATTATGTCAGAATAAATGAAGATGGGTGGATACAACTAGTTTTTATTGCTTTGGGTCCAGGTATATGAAGATAAATTGCCTTTCACAAGATTCTGACAATATCTTAAATTACTGCTATAGCTGTGTATGTGTGTTATAAGATGAAATAAAATTTAGAGAATAAATTTTATTGTTTAGCTTGTAAGTATAGACTTTTTTGCACATTTTGTTATAATTATGGTAAGAAATAAACAATACTTATATACTGAGTAGTAGTTGTGTTATCTCAAACTTGTTAATTAAAACTAGTAAGGTTATTTGAAACCTGGAACCACTATGTGTTTTTGTTACTCATAAGTTTTGTTTCTCTCTTGTCTTAGATTAAAAGGATCAAGTATAATTGGTATATTATTGTCATAAATATTTGGAATACAGGAAAAGGTGCTATTTATATCAAATATCAGTTAATGCATTATTGGAATTCACTTTCTTATTTTAAGAATTCAAGCCTTGCTGAAATGGGTCAGTGATTCTGCAAGAGTAGCTGCTTTGAAGAGAAGTGGCAGGTTGAACTATGTGAGCCCTAGCTCTTCATCAATAGAATATGGTCTTCTGATGCCATCCCCTTCTCATTTGCACTGTGTAGCAGCAATCCTTTGGCATAGTTATGAACTTCTTGTAGAATATGATTTACCGGCACTACTGGATCGAGAACTCTTTGAGTAAGTATGATTTAATATAAACGCCTTCTCCAAACTTGTAGATCACTGTAGCTTTTCACTTGATTATTTTTAGTCTGTCAGGATAAGAATAGTACTTTGAAAATAGTGAATATAATCAAGAGTAGTTTTATAAGGAGATGTCATAGTAGTTTTCCTTTCTTTTTGCTTTCATTTTTGTTAGTGTTTTCGTTTTTTTTTTTTGCCATGCTAAGAATTGAACCTTAAAATCTTTGGATATGTTAGGCACTTTTCTGCACCTGTGCCCATCTTCTTGTTTTGACATGTACTAACAATGTTGCCTGCTTTGGTTTATGAAATCAGAATGTGAAATTAGAATGTATTTATTCCTATAGTACTTTATATTTAAATTGCAAAGTTAGCCATTAGATTCTTTTATATGTAATGTAAAAGTGTGGAGGACAAGTATAGATAGAAATTTTAAAATGTCAAAATGTACTTTTATGAATATCTATGTTATCTCCAATAGAAATATTTGAAACAATAATGAATTCTGTAAAAAAAAGTTATGGCATTAATGTGGTATCTTTTATTTCCCTAGGTTACTTTTTAATTGGTCCATGTCTCTTCCCTGCAACATGGTTTTGAAGAAAGCTGTTGACAGTCTGCTTTGTTCCATGTGTCATATACATCCCAATTATTTTTCCTTGCTCATGGGTTGGATGGGAATTACCCCTCCTCCAGTGCAGTGCCACCACAGACTGTCCATGACAGATGATAGCAAAAAACAGGATCTTAGTTCATCTTTAACAGATGATTCTAAAAATGCACAAGCACCTCTTGCACTAACTGAGTCACATTTAGCAACCCTTGCTTCCTCTTCTCAGTCTCCAGAAGCTATCAAGCAATTGTTAGACTCAGGTTTGCCTTCTCTTCTTGTGAGGAGTCTGGCTAATTTTTGTTTTAGCCACATTTCCTACTCAGAAAGTATTGCCCAGTCAATTGATGTGTCCCAGGACAAGCTCAGGCGGCATCATGTTCCACAGCATTGTAATAAAATGCCTATCACAGCAGACTTGGTTGCTCCTATTCTTAGATTTTTGACAGAAGTTGGCAATAGCCACATTATGAAAGATTGGCTTGGTGGTTCTGAAGTCAATCCACTATGGACAGCACTTCTGTTTTTATTATGTCACTCTGGGTCCACTTCTGGAGGTCATAATTTAGGTGTACAACAGACCACCAGTGCAAGGTCAGCATCTCTTTCTTCAGCTACTGCAACAGGACTGACTACTCAGCAGCGGACAGCAATTGAAAATGCAACTGTTGCATTCTTTCTGCAATGCATTTCATGTCACCCTAATAATCAAAAACTCATGGCACAGGTAAGAAGATATAATATCTCAGGCTTAGGTGCCTTATTATTTTAATATGTCATATAAAATTAGGTAATCAAGGATCATATATTAAGGTTATTATTAAAGTATTGGAGTAAGTGCCTTAATGGATTTTAATTTAAATGATAATTAAAGTATTAATAGCTCCTTCCTCCTTGCTTCAAAATAATATGATTCCACAAATAAGTTGTTTTTCATGATTGAACGATTTGGAAAAGAAAACTTCTCTAGTTTTTCTTTTTCTTTCCTCCCTCCCTCTCTCCTTCCTTCCTTCCTTCCTTCCTTCCTTCCTTCCTTCCTTTCTTTCTTTCTTTCTTTCTTTCTTTCTTTCTTTCTTTCTTTCTTTCTTTC
>NW_012267236.1:3708739-3717147 GCF_000151885.1 Dipodomys ordii | reverse complement strand
CCCACGACTGGACAAAAACAAAAAGTATATGCTATTTGTCTTAGATTATCTTGATTAAGATAATGATCAGTTATGCCCATTTTCCTGTAAAGAACTTATTTTCATTCTTTATGGTTTCATTATAAATATTGGCTCAATTAATAAATTACATCATACATAATTATTTAGCAGTAATCATTCTGGTGTTGGACACATTTATGTGTGTTACAAGTATTTTATAAGCATTATATTGTTACATCCTCACAACATCTCATTGAAGTAAATTTTATTATTTTTTGTTTGTTTTATACAGGTACTGGGGCTTGAATTTTAGGCCTCATGCTCTTACTTGATTCATCTGTTCTAGCTAGAACTCTGTCACTTTAGCTACACTTCCACTTACAACGTTTTGCTGGTTAATTGGAAATATGTGGACTTTTACGCTGGGCTGGATTTGAACCATGATCCTTAGATCTCAGCCTCCCAATTAGCTAGGATTACAGGTTTTCATCTATGACAAAATGTGATGATGAATTTTTTTAAACTGATTTAATATACATGGAATTTTCATTTTAATGAATTAAGGTAGTGGGTGAAATAGAAAAATAGGGTAACAGATTTGAAAGTGTTGATCTTAAAGTTTGTTTGACTGTACTACTGGGGCTGTACCCTTTTGATTACTTGCATAGGACTTCACTGACATTGGGAATATACAGTATTCATTCGCCATTTAGGACTGATTTCTTTACTCCTTTGAGTAGCACTTTTTATGGCATTAGATCAATTTTTGGAATGTATTCCAATATTTACTGAAGTCTTTAATAAGGCTCTTTATAGCTCACTACAGCTGTATGCAAGTTACCCCTCCCTAACAATATGCCCTAAGAACTATAACTATTTTTGCCTTCCTGCAGTGTTGTGAATCATCAACCCTTGGGTTGGGTGATACCTAGGTTGTATTGGCTTGGTCTGGGAAAGTCATAAACAAAAAGTAAGCAATTTTAGCTCCCATCTCAAGTTGCTTTGCCTATTTATCAGCATCTAAATACTTACTGCATATATTTTCTTAATTATTGGTCATTTCAAGAGAAAGAATTAAGTTTGAGTACTTACTTCACCTTGGGCAGCAGTGGGATTCTGAATTAGTAGCTTCAAACAGGAAGTTGAGAAAATATATTTTTATTGCATTTTTTGGTGTATATAAATTTTATGAATTAGATTTTAATTAAAAATTAAATATTTCAGTGATTTGTATCAGTATTTTTGCTACTTGACAATAATTTTGCATTTCCTCTTGTTCTTCTTCCTTTCCATTCTTCTTTCTCTCCCTATCTTCTTTGCCTTCCTTCCTTACCTCTTCTTCCCTTTCTCCCTCTCCTTTTCATACTTCCTTAGCAAGCATATTGCCAAGAATTGAAAATAAAACTAAAAAAAGTTCACTGGCATATTCTCAGGTACTCAAAACTATAAATAGGAATTGTTCCAAAACATACTGTCTTATTCTTGGATTGTTTCAATCTTTTTTTTGCGGGGGGGGGGGGATGTTCGGTCCTGGGGCCTGAACTCTGGGCCTGGGCACTGTCCCTTAGCTCTTCAGCTCAAGGCTAGTGCACTGCCACTTGAGCCATAGCGTCACTTCTGGCTTTTTTTTCCCTCCTGCTTATGTCGTGCTGAGGAATTGAACCGAGGGCCTCATGCATGTGAAGCAACCAGTCTACCACTGAGCTCTGTTTCAATCTTTTTAACACTACAAATCTTTTGGGACGTAACTGTGTTAGAAAAATAAAAAGAGAATCTATCATAGCTATGTAGTAAAAACAATTCTGAATTCCTAATTAAGAATTCAAAGCAGGGGCTGGGAAGGTGGCTCAGTGGTAGAGCGCTTGCCTTGCATGCATGAGGCTCTGGGTTCTATTCCTCAGCACCCCATAAGCAAAAAGAAAAAACTGGAAGTGGTGCTGTGGCTCAAGTGGTAGAGCACTAGCCTTGAGCTGAAGAGCTGAGGGACAGCGCCCAAGCCCAGAGTTCAGGCCCCACGACCGGACCAAAAAATAAAAAATAAAATAAATTAATTAAAAAAAAAGAATTCAAAACAATTCAACTTTTAGATTCCTGAATAGCTAAATTCTAACATCTAACTACCTTCTTATTTATATATATATATATATTTTTTTTGGCCTGGCCCATGGCTTGAACTTAGAGCCTGGGTTATGAAGTTTTTTGCTTAAGGTTAAAGCTCTTCCACTTTAGCCACAGTTCCATTTCCGCTTTTTTTTTTTTTTTTTTTGTGGGTCGTGGGGCCTGAACTCTGGGGCCTGAGCGCTGTCCCTCAGCTCTTCAGCTCAAGGCGAGCACTCTACTGCTTGAGTCACAGCACCACTTCTGGTTTTTGAGTGGTGTATTGGAGATAAAAGTCTCATGGACTTTCCTGCCCCTGCCTGGCTTTGAACCTCGATCCTTAGATCTCAGCCTCCTAAGTAGCTAGGATTACAGGCGTGAGCCACCAGTGCCCGGTTCCCATCCGTCCCCACATCTCACCCTCCCCACCCCCGCTTTTTTTTTTTTTTTTTCCCTTTTTTGAGATAGTGAGTTTTGAATTCAGGGCCTTATACTTTTCTAAGTAGATGCTTGATCCTCCATCCTCACATCTCAGCCTCTTGAATTGCTTGGATTACAGATGTGATCTATGGACACTGGCATACTTTTTTTTTTTTTTTTCCCTTTTTACTGGGCTGGGAGTATGGCTTAGTGGTAGAGTGCTTGCCTAGCATGCATGAAACCCTGGGTTTGATTCCTCGGTACCACATAAACTAAAAAAGCTGGAACTGGCACTATGGCTCAAGTAGTAAAGTGCTAGCCTTGAGCAAAAGAAGCTCAGGCCCTGAGTTCAAGCCCCAGGAAAAAAATTACTAATTTGCTGTATACTTGTGTAATGAAAAAAAATATTAGATGGTGAAAACCTTTAATGTCCATTTCAAATAGAGCAAGAAAATGTTATTTTTTTATCTATCCTTTTATTTTTAATAAAATTAACAAAGTAAAAATCGCTATTAGTAGCAGTTAGTTCCTAAACACTCATATTTGCAGCATGAATAGAAATCTCAACTGTGAGGCTTAGAGCTTGAACTCCATGAATGACATTCACCATTTATCAGGAGTTTGACTCAAGCTGTTTCCCCCTTTGGAAACACATATTGTTTCTTCATATTCATGGTGTTGTAATGATGAATTAGATATAGGTGCACACATGTTGAACTCATTCTAATACTTCAAACTTCTTCTAAAGGTCTTAGTAGTTCTGGTATGGTACTTTCTAGTGATTGTTAAGTGGTTACTGTATTTTCTATGGTTATTAGTAAATTGTTCATAAACATCAGGTTTTAACTTAAAGCATTTCTTCTAAATTGCTTCATATGAACTCTGGTTCGGATGATATCTATAGAACCTTTCTGAATACTTTGTTTTCTTTTTAATTGATTTAGAAAAGTAGTGTAATTTTCACAGTTATTTTCTTACAGATACTCCAAGTATCACAGCTAAACTAATTAGTGAACAAAAAGATGACAAAGAAAAGAAAAACCATGAAGAGAAAGAAAAAGTTAAGGCAGAAAATGGATTTCAGGATAATTACAGTGTTGTTGTTGCCTCAGGTATGCTATTTTTTCCTTCTTATTTTATTAGGATTTCTAAAATTCAACAGTGTATATTTATTGGAACTCCATGTATTAAACTCCAATGCATTAAAGCAAACAATTAACTTACAATGTTTTAATAATAGACTTTAATATGTTGCACCTAAAGTCTGTCATTATTTTAGGGGGTCCAATCATGGGGTCTGAACTCTGAGCTTGGGCACTGTCCCTCAGCTCTTCAGCTCAAGGTTAGACTTGAGCCATAGCGCCACTTTCAGCTTTTTTCTTTTTTGTTTATGTGGTGCTGAGCAATGGAACCCAGGGCCTCAGGCATGCAAGGCAAGCGCTCTACCACTGAGCCACCTTCCCTGCCCAAGTCTGTCATTATTTTATACCCAAAGTTTATTCAATTTCATCAGATACTAAGCATGTATGAATAACTTGTACTTTATATTTAAACTTGATAACGCTTACTCCTAAGTAAGGGTTAGTGATACCTGTACATGTACCCTAAGTATTTAGGAGTTTTTATATAACATCTTTGTTCAAAAGGATGCAAAAATCATGGTGAAAAAGAATTCTTAAAAGTTTTCATTTACAAGCTGGGCTGCAGTGGCTCATGCCTGTAATCCTAGCTACTCTGGAAGCTGAGATCTGAGGATCCCGTTTCAAAGCCAGCCGGGATAGGAAAGGCTGTGAGACTCTTAGTTCCAATAAACACTCAGAAAACTGGAAGTGGCACTTTGGCTCAAGTGGTAGAGTGCTAGACTTGAGCTGAAGAGCTGAGGAACAGTGGCCAGGCCCAGAGTTCAAGCCCTATGACCCCCAAAAACGTTTCCATTTACAGTATGTTCATAACATACAGCTAACTGAACTAGCCTGGAGATAGTGGTGTATGCCTTGTAATTCTAGCTACTCAAAGGATGAGTTCTGGGGATTGCAGTTTCACAGCCAGCCAGAACAGGAAAGTCTGTGAGACTCTTAGCTCCAATTAACCAGCAAAAATCTGGAAGTAGAGTTATGGATCATTGGGCTAGAGTACCTTGCAGAAAAGCTAAAGGACAGCACACAGGTCCTGACACACATAAAAATAGCTGAACAATAAGTTTTTAATATTAACTTCAAGAAGTAAAAAAATAGCAAGTATAACATAACTTTGGAGTATTCTTTTATAGAGTAAGATTATTTTAGTTCAAATATAATGTTCAACATAAAAATCAGAGAGCCAGCTGGGCTGCCTGTAATCCTAGCTATTCAGGAGGCTGAGATCTGAGGATCGTAGTTCAGGGCCAGCCCAGGCAGGAAAGTCCTTCTCCAATAAACCACCAGAAAACCAGAAGTACCGCTGTGGCTCAAGCAGTAGAGCACTCACCTTCAGCTGAAGAGCGCAAGGACAGCACCGTGCCCAAGCCCAGAGTTTAAGCCCCACAACTGACCAAAAAAAAAAAAAAGACCCAGACAATGAGGGTGCACTCATATAATTCCAGTGGTAACAAGAGCATTGGCATTTGAAGACACCCAAGGCAAAAAAGTAAAATAAGGCCCTCTTTTATTTTTTTTAACTTTTAAAATTATTTGGTATTGGGGCTGGGAAGGTGGCTCAGTGGTAGAGCGCTTGCCTTGCATTCCTGAGGCCCTGGGTTCAATTCCTCAGCATCACATAAGCAAAAAAGAAAGAAGCCGGAAGTGGCGCTGTGGCTCAAGTGGTATAGTGGTAGCCTTGAGCTGAAGAGCTGAGGGACAGCACCCAGGCCCAGAGTTCAGGCCCCACGACCGGACCCAAAAATAAATAAATAAAAATAAAATAATTTGGTATTATAAAGGTGATGTACAAAGGGATTACAGTTACATAAGGCAGGTGATGAGTACATTTCCTTTTGTACAGTGTCATCCTTTCCCTCTTCCAGACCCAGAAAAGGATATTTCTTTTAAAAATAGATTTTTATTCTGGTAGCTCACCTGTAATTCTAGCTACTCAGGAATCTGAGAATCACACTTCAAAGCCAGCCTGGGCAGGAAAGTCCATGAGACTGTTTTCCAATTAACCACCAGAAAACTGGAAGTGGCACTGTGGCTCAAGTGGTAGAGTACTCATCTTGAGCTGAAGAGCTGAGGAACAGCACCCAGGCCCAGAGTTCAAGCCCCACACCCAACCAATATAAATATATAATTTTATTTGTTATTAAGATATTGTCTAGAAGGTTTACCATTTCATAATTCAGGTAATGAATACATTTTTTTTTTTGAACAGAGTCACCCAATCACTCAATTTCCTCTTCCTGTCCCCGCCCCCAAGTTACATAGTAGTATATACAGAATTGCATGATTGCATTTGTTCATCCCTCTCCCCTCCCTTTCTGTGTAAGACCCACTTTCAAAAATAAAATCATGGCTTGTGGTGATGCAACTACTAAGGAAACAAAGGTAGAGGACTATAGTCCAAGGCTGGCTCAGGAATAAGTATGAGACCCTATTTGAAAAAAGAGTAAGATTAGAAATATTGATGAGGACTATTTTGGTTTAAGTGGTAGAGTGCTTGCCTTAGTCAAAGCTTCAGTACTACCTAAATAAATAAATAAATAACTTCTTAATTAGGAAGACTTCTGTATACTTTATCTTACAGAAAAATCAGTACAAAATTGCTTATACAAATTTATATAGAGGAGTATTCTACATAGGCAATCATCTGTATCTCATACATTATAACAACTAGCAATAATTTTACTATTTGGGATAAATTTTACGTGCATAGCTAAAATTATATATAGTATATTATAAGGACTAACAGAATTGGGAGGTTAGATACTAGATTAAAGAATATTTGTTTAATGTAGTGTTAGTTAGGAATGTGTGCTTTAGTAAAATAATATGGAAACTCACTTGATATTAGGGTCTTGGGTACCCATCGTTTTTCTTATTTTGTTTCAGGACTGAAATCCCAGTCTAAACGTGCTGTCTCAGCTACACCATGTCGCCCACCATCCAGGAGAGGGAGGGCCATTCCTGATAAAATAGGAAGTACTTCTTCAGGTGCAGAGACTGCCAACAAAATAATTACTGTCCCAGAGTTTCATCTGTTTCACAAACTCTTGTCAGGTAATATTCACCATTAGTAAACATCAAAGAACTTTTAATCATGCAGGTATATTCATTATATGTGTAGTCACCAGACCCGTCTTTGACCAGGTGCTTTTTATGAGGCAAATGAGTGAGACTTTCTTCATATAGTTCTTTTCAAAACCAGTAAGGGAAAAATGAATTTTTAATTCTTGTCAAGTTACATATTTGCTGGCATTTGATGTTAATGTGATAACCCTGAGAAAATGGTTAAACACTAAGAAAATGGTTAGACAGAAAAGAAAGGAATATGAGGCTATTTTTGTAGGTGTAATTTTAGCATCGATTCTGTGATAAGCAGAATCCCAATATAATAATAAATGATATGATTTTCCAACCAAAGGCAAATTATATTGACAAAATGATATCCTGTTTACCAAATTATATTGACAAAATGATATCCTGCTGTTCCCTAGTCAAACTGCTAAGTAACTGAATGGATTTTCTTTCTTAGTTTTACATTACCCATTTATAGCAGAGGTCAAACAAGTTGTTTCTGCTGGGTGGGATACCTCTCTTTTGTATATTGGGTTTTTTTTGTTTATTTGTTTATTTTTTGTTCAATCTGGTTCTTGAACTTTGGGCCTGGGCACTGTCCCTGAGTTCTTCAGCTCAAGGCTAGTGCTCTATCATTTAAGCCACAGTACAACTTCTGGTTTTCTGGTGGTTAATTGGAGATAAGAGTCTGGACTCTCCTGCCCAGACTGGCTTTGAACCGCCATCCTCATATCTCAGGCTCCTGAGTAGCTAGGATTACAGACATGAGCCACCAGTGCCCAGCTGAATATAGGGTTTATATTTGAATACAACTATCCCCACACATTAATGTGTTATCTATTTGTATACTTTGGCATAGAGGTGGTAGTTATAATAGGCCATAAGGCCTGTGCATATTAAAGGATCTGTTACATAGTCCTTTATGGAAATATTTGCCAACCCTAGATTTATTGCATCTTCACTTGTTCCTTTGTTTCTGTCTTCCTATGATATCTTACTTTAATACTTTGTGTAGATACTCTTCACATATCAGAAATAAGACTTTCCAATAACTAGTTTGAAATTGTATTGAAATTCGTGCCTGAATCAAACTTGTTCCTGTGTTACAGTAAAACTAGTATGTAATGGAGTAAATCAAGACAAGTAAATGCTTCTCTGTCTTGGATTAACTTAAGTCATTTCATTTTTAGGCCAGCCATTGCCAGCAGAAATGACACTTGCCCAGCTTTTAACTCTCCTCTATGACCGAAAACTTCCTCAGGGTTACCGTTCAATAGATCTGATTGTTAAATTGGGATCAAGAGTTATCACAGACCCAAGCCTGTCAAAAACAGATTCTTTTAAAAGACTACACCCTGAAAAAGGTATGTGTGGTCATATTACTTTACAAATTATAGTCATTAAAATACAGCAGTTTCTAAAAAAATAAAATAAAATATAGCAGTTTCTAAAAAAAAAAATATATATATATATATAGCAGTTTCTATAGCTAATGACTTAATTTGTGTTTTCATTCCATTAGCGAGATACATTCTTTTTGTCTGAGTGATTTACTTTTAATTTTTAATTCCTTCCTGTTTCTATGCCTTTGCCTTGCCTCCCCCTTCCCCCTTGCTTCCCCCTTCCCCCTTCCTTTCCCTTCCTTTCCCTTCCTTTCCCTTCCTTTCCCTTCCTTTCCCTTCC
>NW_012267236.1:3685023-3708674 GCF_000151885.1 Dipodomys ordii | reverse complement strand
TCCCTTCCCTTCCCTTCCCTTCCCTTCCCTTCCCTTCCCTTCCCTCTTCCCTCTTCCCTCTTCCCTCTTCCCTCTTCCCTTTCCTCTCTTCCCTTTCCTCTCTTTCCTTTCATTCCCTTTGTTTTTTTTTCTTTTTTCCCTGCTGGTACTGGGGCTTGTAGTCAGAGGCTGGGCACTGTCCTTGAACATTTTTCTTCAAGGCTATATCTCTGCCACTTAAGCCACACTTTTACTTCCAGCATATTACTGGTTAATTAGAGATAACTATCTCTTGCATTTGTCTACCTGGACTTGTTTTGATTCAGTATTCTAAGATCTCAGCTTCCTGAGTAGGTAGGACTACTTGTGTGAGCTCAGCTTGAATTGTCATTTTATAGTCACAGTAATAATACTAAATTACATTTTAGTGATAAATTATATTGAGTTGTATTTCATGCTCATAAACATTTTTCCTCATACAGAATTAGGATCACACATTTTCCTATCTTTATTATTATTATTATTATTATTTTGGTCAGACTAGGGGATTGAACTCAGGGCCTGGGCACTGTCTCTGAGTCTCTTTGTGCTCAAGGCTTGCACTCTACCACTTGAGCCACAGCACTGCTTCCAGTTTCTGAGTGAATAATTGGAGCTAAGAGTCTCACAGGGACTTTTCTGCCCAGGATGGCTTTGCTCTGCAATCATCAGATCTCAGCCTTTCAGTAGCTAGGATTATGGGCATGAGCCACTAGTGCCTTTCTCTTTTAATTTTCTTACTTATATTTTCCATTAAATATATTAAAATGCATGTCTTTTGGCTATTTTTATGGTTATAATGAAATTTTAAATGTTCTTCATTTCTTTAAATATTCTGATTGTTTAAGCAGTGAGTATGGTTGTGGATATTCAGAAAGTTTCAGTCTTTATCGTTATAGTTCATACTTTAGTTAGTAGCTATTTTTATTTTTTTAGTAAATGTCAGTATATTCCTTTTTTTCACTTTGTCAGCAGAATTGTATTCCTCTACTTTTACAAAATTTATAATGTCTGCTGCGGGTTGCAATACTAACCTTTTGGTTTTCTTCATCGGCCAATTAAACATCAACCAACATGGTATAATTCTGAATTTTCAGTAAGAGAAATCTTTGTCATACAATTTTGCTTATTGTAAAACTTTAGAGCATACGCCAAGTATATTACTAAGATTCCTTCTCTCTCTCGCTTTTTTTTTTGCCTGTACTGGGGTTTGTTTTGTTTTTTGTGGATCGTGTGGCTTGAACTCTGGGCTTGGGCGCTATCCCTCAGCTCTCCAGCTCAAGGCAAGCGCTCTACCACTTGAGCCACAGCGCCGCTCCTATTTACTGGGGTTTGAACTCTAGACTTTTCCCCCTTTCTCAGCTTAGCTTTGCTCATTGCTGGTGTTACCACTTGAGCCATTTCTCCAGTCTGGCCTTTTGTTTTTCTGATTATTTTTAGAGATGGAGTCTTGTGGATGTTTCTGCTTAGGCTTACTTTAATTGTGAGCCTCCAGGTCTCAGCCTCCTGAGTAGCTACAATTAGAGTAAGTACCAGTAAGTCACTGGTGCCTGGCCATGAACCATGTTTTGAATATGAAAACTATGGAAGGCTGTGTCAGAAGTAACTTAAAGGTTATTACATACTTAGCTTTAATCTAGCCATATCTGGACGTCTGGTATTTATGTTCTTTTGTTGTGTATAGAGAAAGCCTTGATACCAGTGGTTTATAATAATGTTACAAACATATTCTTTCTTGTTGTTTTTAATGATTTGTTGTATAGATCATGGAGACTTACTTGGTAATTGCCCAGAAGATGAAGCTCTCACTCCAAGTGATGAGTGTATGGATGGGATATTGGATGAATCTCTACTTGAAACCTGTCCCATTCAATCACCATTACAAGTTTTTGCAGGAATGGGTGGGCTTGCTCTTATTGCAGAAAGGCTACCCATGCTGTATCCTGAAGTAATTCAACAGGTAAGATAAAATCCCTTATGCAGTATATCATTCCATATGGAAGCCCTTTATTCTTGGATTTTTAACTGGCGTTCACCTTTGTGAAATCGCCTTGCCACAGCAATTTATTTGTTTGGCATTGCAATTTTTGAGCACTGGGTAACTTTCTCTAAGTCACTTGTATAGAGTATTGTGAGGATTAGCTGATACCGAAGACATCTGGAAGACAAAGCCACTTTGTCTTGATTTTATTTCTGTCATGCTAGCATTCTTGTTTCTGTACTTCTTTTCGATGTGATATTAATTGTAGCTACTATTAGAAATAGACAAGTAAAATAGTAGTATATAGTGCCACTCCTATACTCCTTTTTAAGTGTGACTTCTATCTTAGCTGTACTTTCAGGTTAGCTAATTTCATAAAATATGTTTTAACCTGTATTTATGCTCACTTGTGTTACTCCCATTGATACATGTGCTGTCCTTGTCTTTTTCTTTTTTAATGAATAAGGAGGAAGGCCAGAATATTAGGAGTTGTAAATGACATAGATTATTCTTACTGATTTCATTGATACTGGTCATTGAATTGAGTCTCTTTAAACCAGTTTTGCCTCTTGTTAACTTGATTATTTTTGCAAAGGACCATCGCAGATAATTGGGTTAATATTTAAGCATATCTTCTTTGGATCCACACACCAAAATATGTACTCATTTTACTATTTATTTATTTTTTAATTTAATTTTTTTCCCAGTCCTGGGACTTGAACTCAGGGCCTGCTTACTGTTGCTGAGCTTCTTATCTCTGAGCTGCTTTTGCTCAAGACTAGCACACTACCACTTGAGCCACAGCATCACTTCAGCTTTTTCAGTTTATGTGGTACTGAGGAATCGAATCCAGGGCTTCTTGCATGCTAGGCAAGCACTGTTATCACTGAGTCACACTCCTAGCCAAGGTATTCTACTATTTAAAATTTAAGACTATTTAAAATTTTAAATTAAGGAAAATGGGATTTATGTTTGTATTTCAGAAAGAAGGAATGGTCCCAACAGTGTTTGGAAGCTGAGAATATAATATTGGATGGAAGAAGTTTGCCAATGAAAATTTGTATAAAAATCAATCAGTTTTACAGTTTGCATTTGTAGAGCTATATCAGTGTCTTAAGGTCACTGATAAGATAATGAGTTAACTCTATAATGAGTTAACTTTCTTACTGTAAAAAGTACTTGAATAATTATGCAGAAGCGGGGCTGGGAAGGTGGCTCAGTGGTAGAGCGCTTTGCCTTGCATGCATGAGGCCCTGGGTTCGATTCCCCAGCACCACATAAGAAAAAAGGAAAAAAGCCAGAAGTGGCACTGTGGCTCAAGTGGTAGAGCGCTAGCCTTGAGCTGAAGAGTTGAGGGACAGCGCCCAGGCCCAGAATTCAGGCCCCATGACCAGAAACCACCCCCCCCCAAAAAAAAAATTAGGCAGAAGCTCCAACATTTTGTTTTGGGGCCTGAACTCTGGGCCTGGGCGCTGTCCCTCAGCTCTTCAGCTCAAGGCTAGCGCTCTACCACTTGAGCCACAGCACCACTTCTGGCTTTTTTTTTTTTTGCTTATGTGGTGCTGAGGAATCGAACCCAGGGCCTCATGCATGCAAGGCAAGCGCTCTACCACTGAGCCACCTCTCCAGCCCAGAAGCTCCAACATTTTGAAGATTATCATTGCTCAATAAAAATTATTTTCCTAAATCAGAATTCAGTATAGTATACTTCATTGATTATAATAAAGCAGCAACCCTACCAGAAAACTGGAAGCGGTTCTGTGGCCCAAAGTGGTGGAGTGCTAGCCTTGAGTAAAAGAGCTCAGGGACAGCACCCACACCCTCTGAGTTCAAGCCCCTTGACCATCAACAACAACAACAAAAAAGGGAAACTAAACGAGAAGACAGGTGGTTCAAACTTGTAATTCTAGCCTTTCAGGAAGCTGCCATCTAAAGATTGCTGTTGGGAGCCAGCCTGGGCCAAAAAGTTCCTGAGACTGCTTATCTCCATTTAACCAGCTGTAAACCAGAAGTGAAGCCATGGCTCAAAAGGGTAGAGCACAACAGCTCAAGAATAGCCCCAAGACAGGCACAAACATAAAAAAATAAATAAAGGAACCTTTGGTGAGAAGATATTTAAAAGGTCTCAAAGAATATATACGTAACTAATTTCACCAAGGAAAATACATCTTGTAACATAGAAATAATTGCAGATACTATCATACTCTTGCCATAAGTGTTGGGATGTTTTTAAATGGCTTGATTTCCTTTAAATCTTTAGATTGTTGTGCTTTTATATTGAAGTCAGCTGTTTAAAATTTGAACTTAAGGTTAAATCATACAAATAACCAAACATACTGTATTCCTCCCATAGGTGAGTGCTCCAGTAGTAACATCTACTACTCAGGAAAAGCCAAAAGATAGTGATCAGTTTGAGTGGGTGACTATTGAGCAGTCAGGAGAATTAGTTTATGAAGCTCCAGAAACTATTGCCGCTGAGCCCCCACCTATCAAGTCAGCAGTGCAGACGATGTCTCCCATACCTGCCCATTCTTTGGCTGCTTTTGGATTATTTCTTCGTCTTCCGGGTTATGCTGAAGTATTGTTGAAAGAAAGGAAACATGCCCAGTGCCTTCTTCGTCTGGTTTTGGGAGTAACAGATGATGGAGAAGGAAGTAAGTATATTTATTAATTATATTAACACAAGTAGAATGGCTGAAGTTATTCACTTCCTTCATAGCAAAACTATTAGCTGATTTGTTGATAATGGTGGCTTTTTTCCTTTTTTTTATTATTAGACATAATAAATCCTAAAGAACGAATATTTCTTTCAAAACTATTGGGCTGGAGGCATGGGTCAAGTGATAGATTGTTTACCTAGCAAGTGAAAGGCTCTGACTTCAAACCTCAGTAACACCAGAAAACCAAAATACTGCTGCGTGGGTTATTTAGGTAGATCTACCCTCTAGAAGCTAATGTCATCAGTCATACCAGTGCAGAAGTACATAATTTTTACCAAATTATAAAAAGCCTGAGCATACATATATAGTATTATGGAGGCTCAGAGATATGAAGCTATTTTTTGGCTCTATCCAGTGATGGAAGACCAAGATAATTTTTGGTGGGGTCTTGGAAAATGAGATTTAGATTTGCATTTCAGAAATGGAATAGTCCCAGTGGTGTTTGGAAGCTGAGAATATAATATCATAGGGGAGAAATTAGCCAATGAGAATTTGTATAAAAATTAGTCTTAGAGTTAGATTTACAGGTTTATTAAGAACTTTATACATGTTAAACAAAGTAGCAGCATGAAAGGTTTATTTGTTTGTTTAATTTATTGTCGGCCGTGGGGCCCTCAGCTCTCCAGCTCAAGGCGAGTGCTCTACCGCTTGAGCCACAGCACCACTTCTGGTTTTCTAGTGGTTTATTGGAGATAAGAGTCTCATGGAGTTTGGAGTTTCCTGCCCGGGCTCTCAGCCTCCTGAGTAGCTAGGATTACAGGCGTGAGCCACCGGTGCCTGGCTTTTTAAAAAAAATTTTAAGTGAATCTGGTAAAATAGATTGAAAAGAATTTGTTCAGAAAATATTATAGTAAAGTAAGCTATGTAATAAAAACAGTAATTGAAGAAAACCAAAATGATGCTTTCCACTGGCTTAGCATTGTTACTGGCAGAGGAGGAGAGAGGAGAAGATCAGAGAGAAGGGGTAGGGTGAAAGGGAGAGAAGGGATTTAAATACCATAGCAAAAGTAGAATTTTGTTTGGGTTATCTTCATGTTGAATTATTTGTTTAATGACAATTACATTAATACTATTATACAAAAGAGTAATACTTTCAGCCAGGTGCCTGTAGCTCATGCTTATACTCCTAGCTACTCAGGACTCTTAAGGTCTAGGATCGTAGTTCAAAGCCAGCCCAGGCAGGCAAGGCTTTAAGACTCTTATCTCCAATAAACTATTCAGAAAATCTGGAAGTGGCACTGTGGCTCAAGTGGTAAAATGCTTGTTTTAAGCGAAAGAAGCTTAGAAACAGTGCTCAGGCCCTGAGTTCAAGCCCTGTGACTGACCCCCCAAAAGAGTAATACTTTCTTTTTTATTTTATCATATTCTTAGTAAAGTTTATTTCTTGCATTGTTTATAAATACCACACTGTGCCCAGGGCCGGGGGCTCATGCCTGTAACCCTAGCGAATCAGGAGGCTGAGATCTGAGGAGCCAGCTTAGGCAGGAAAGTCTGTGAGACTCTTATCTCCAATAAACCACTAGAAAACTGAAGTGGCACTGTGGCTCAAGTGGTAGAGCACTCACCTTGAGCTGAAGAGCTGAGGGACAGCATCCAGGCCCAGAGTTCAAGTCCCATGACGGACACCCCCCCAAAAAAAAACCACACTGTTAAACCCTATATCACAAATTATATTTAATCCAATAAAATTATATATCTTAAAATACTTAAGGCATCAAACATTCAAGGTACATTTAAGTAGCTAGAGACTCATGGTATTTAAGACTGTTAATGACAGTAAGCATGCTCCTATACAGAAAAAGAATTGCCTTTGTGATACTTCAGACTTATTCTTAGTGAATATGTAAGAGTATTTCTTGAAAGATATGATTGTACCTTTTCTGCATAGGCCTCATCCACGATTTAGATACCATTTTTTACTTAACATAGAACCTCTTTCTGACTAAAAAAGGGAATTGTTTCAACTGTTCATTGTCTTTTATGTGAAAATGATTTCCAAGTTAAGCAGTTATTTTCTTACTGTTTTTAGAAACTTTGAATTATTTTTTAGTGATCAATTTTTTCCAAATTTTTTTATTATCTTTAAGTAGTTGTACAAAGAAGTTCCCTTTCTACAAAACAATATGAGTACAAAGTATCTGACAACATTGTCACCCATCTCTCTTAACTTATCCCTTCTCTTTAGTGATCAGTTTTACTTTGTCATAATTTTGATAATCTCTAGTTATTACTTATCATAAGTATTCAAATTGCTTTCAGAATTTATGTTTTACAGGGGCTGGGAAGGTGGCTCAGTGGTAGAGTGCTTACCTTGCATGCATGAAGCCCTGGGTTCAATTCCTCAGCACCACATAAAGCAGAAAAAGCTGGAAGTGGTGCTATGGCTCAAGTGGTAGAGCTAAGAGACAGTGCCCAGGCCTAGAGGTCAGGCTCCAGCCGGAAGTGGTGCTATGGCTCAAGTGGTAGAGCTAAGAGACAGTGCCCAGGCCTAGAGGTCAGGCTCCATGACTAACCAAAAATAAAAAAAAAAGTCTTATAAAGTGCTTTTCCTGGCACTAGTTTTTATTAAATTTCAGATTGTTTCTATTCTCTCTGTGCTAGTCTGTTTCTTAATAAATTTTATAATATAATTCTATATAATTATTCATCTGTAGTCTTTATATAAGTATGTGGGGTGTGTGTGTGTGTGTGTGTGTGTGTTTGTGTGTTGTGTGGTTTGTGTTCTCTGGCTTGAACTCAGGGCTCGGGCCCTGTCCCTAAGCTGTTTGCTTACGGTTAGCACTATACCACTTGAGCTACAGCTCTACTTTTTGCCTTCCCCCAACCCTGGTGGTTATTTCAAGGTAAGAGTCTTGACGACTTTTCCTGTTGAAGCTGGCTTCAAACCATGATCCTTAGACCTCAGCCTCCTAAGATTACTAGCGTGAGCCACTGGCACCTGGCTGTAGGATTTAATTGCTATTATTAAGGTGTTGTACAGAGCTGTTACCATTTCATAAGTTAGGTAATGAGTACATTTCTTTCTTTGGACAATGTCATTCTTCCTTTCCCCTAGTTGTTCCCCTCATATCCCTGCCCACAAGTTTCATAGCATATTGCATTGCCCTTCCTTCCTACCTTTCTGTATCCCCCTAATCTCCACCCCCCCAAAAAAAAAGACCGAAAAGGAAACACCAGCAACAATAACAGCAAAACCCCTTGTTTGTAGCTTTAATTTTTTTATTTTTTAATATTTTGACTCCTTTTCTCTTTTCAATCTAGGTCATATCCTCCAATCTCCATCCGCCAACGTGCTTCCAACCCTTCCTTTCCATGTCCTTCGTAGCTTATTTAGTGCTACACCTTTGACAACGGATGATGGTGTGCTTCTAAGGCGGATGGCATTGGAAATTGGAGCACTGCATCTCATTCTTGTCTGTCTCTCTGCTCTGAGCCACCATGCCCCACGAGTTCCAAACTCTACCCTCAATCAAACAGAGGTAGGTTTCCTTATCTTGGTCTATTTTAGAGACTTATTCAGAAAAATCACAGATTAACTCATCTCCTTGAAAGAAGATATTTAACACCTTACTAAGCTTTTCTCTTTGCTAAGATACTATGAATTTTTAGTTGTGATACCCTTTTTTCCTTATTTAATTTTAGAGACTCACATTCTTTATTGATTGATGAGTTCTAACCAGTGCAGTAAGACAGTAACAAAAGGACTAAACAACCAACCAAATAACCAACTAAACTCTGGTTATTTCTAGATAACTTCATTGAGGTTATAGAAAATACTAAAAGTAGTAGCTTAATTGTGCTTTATGAGAATATAATATATTATGTATTGTCAATATATTAAAATCTATTGTAATCCATGTAACTATGAGACTAACATCAAAACAAGAAAAGACCTATGTATTAATCAAAAAAAGAAAATATATTTTAAAATGCTTCAGGGCTGGGAATGTGGATCAGTGGTAGAGTGCTTCTCTTGCATGCATAAGGCCCTGTGTTTGATTCCTCAGCACCACATAAGTAGACAAAGCTGGAAGTGGCGCTGTGGCTCAAGTGGTAGAACGCTAGCCTTGAGCTGAAGAGCTGAGGGACAATACCCTGGCCTAGAGTTCAGGCCCCATGACTGACCAAAAAAAAAAAAAAGCTTCAGCTGGAAATGTGGCTAGTAGAGTGCTTGCCTAGTATGCATGAGACCCTGGGTTCATTTTCTCAGTACCACATAAACAAAAAAATTAATAAAAATGCTGGAATTTCTTTGCATATGTTTATCTCCTATGAGTTAGAAAATGCAACAGTGCAATAATATAATTTCTTCCCATATCAGTCCAGAAGTGTGATATAGTTCTACTTTATTTTGATAAGGGTACTGGAGGCAATTTTAAAGAAAGAAATGCATATTAGCTTGTATTAAAATTCACCGTGAAACGATTTTACTTGTATAAGTATAAACACAAGCCTGCTGAGTGATACCCAAGTCTGTGTGTGTATGTACATATGTGTGTTTGTATATACATGATTTTCTTACATGTGATATTTCTTCAACCTTATAAAGTATGAATTGTATGTATGTAATGGTAAATCACTTTAATAGTACATTGAACTAAAGTGAAAATTTTGTGTTGTACAGTTTAAAAATGTTATGTGCTTAAGTCTAAATAGATACCATATAAAATATGCCAGGCCCCAGTGGCTCATGCCTGTGATCCTAGCTACTTAGGAGGCTGGGATCTGAGGATCATGGTTCAAAGCCAGCCAGGGCAGGAAAATCCTTGAGCTACTTATCTCTAGTTAACCACAAGAAAACAAGAAGTGGTGCTATGGCTCACATGGCAGAGCTCTCACCTTGAGCTGAAGAGCTCAGGAGCAGCACATAGGCCCAGGATTCAAGCCCCATGACCAAAAAATGTGTGTGTTTGTGTGTGTGTGTGTGTGTGTATACACATATGGTGTATTTTATATGTAAAATATATATTCAGTACCTGTTTGTAGAAAACAAAGATCAATGCCTTTATTATTTATTAAACACTCATAGTGAGAGAAGCAGCCAATTTAGAACTTTAAAAAAATCGATACACAGGGGTTGGGAAGGTGACTCAGTGATAGAATACTTGCCTCCCTTGCATGAGGCCTGGGTTTGATTCCTCTGCACCACATTAGCAGGGGAAAAAAAAGCCGGAAATGGTGCTGTGGCTCAAGTGGTAGAGCGCTAGCCTTGAGCTGAAGAGCTCAGGAACAGGACCCAGGCCCAGGTTCAGGCCCCACGACCTACCAAAAAAAAAAATCAGCACATAATTGTACATATTTATGGTTCTCAAGGCAGCATTATGTTATGATCTAGTCATTAATTAGCTTATCTTCTGCCTTACCATTTCTTTATAATAAGAGCCTTCCAAGCCTTCTCTTTTAGATCTTTTGAAATACACAATACATTATATATTATTGCTAACTGTAGTAACCCTGCAGTGCAGTAAGAAAACCAGCATTAACTAGGCGCTGTTGGCTCTTGCTTGTAATCCTAGCTACTTGGGAGGCTGAAATCAAAATCAGGAGGATCATGGTTTCTGGAAAGCACTGACCACCACCCTCCTCCCCCCCCCCCAAAAAAAAAAGGTGTATATGACTTCATGACAATGGAGTCATAATAAAAATTATTGTTGATACAAAAGGGATGTTTCTTCATTAGATATAAGAAGTGTACATGTTAATACATCCTGGATCTAATCGATTACACTTATATTCCTAGTTACATAGGAATCTAAGACCTAGAGGATCAATTTTAGAGTCATCCTAGGCAGAAAGTCTTTTGAGACTTGATCTGTCAGTTAACCAGCAAAATGGTAATCTGGAGTCATGGCTGAATTGTTAGATGTTTGTTCTAGTACTAGTTTTCATTTCTTTGGGATATATGTATGTATGTATGCATATATGTATGTGATTGCTAATCAATAGTTGTTTGATAGGTTTATTTGTAGGGTTTTTTATTTTTGGGGGGGGGTTGGTCGTGGGGCCTGAACTCTGGGCCCTGGTGCTGTCCCTCAGCTCTTCAGCTCTAGGATAGGGTCCTATCACTTGAGCCAGAGTGCCACTTCTGGCTTTTTTTTTCTTCTCTTTATGTGGTGCTGAGGAATCGAACCCAGGGCCTCATGCATGTGGGGCAAGCACTCTACCACTGAGCCACCTTCCCAGCCCCCTTGATAGGGTTTTGATGAAAACCAAGTTTAATAAATTTTTTATTATTACTAATACAAGCCACAGGTGTCAAGCTCTCATAATCCTACATCAACAGAAGAACAACAGCTATACTGGGCCAAAGGGACTGGCTTTGGTACAGGTTCTACAGCTTCTGGGTGGGATGTGGAACAGGCCTTAACTAAACAGAGGCTGGAAGAAGAACATGTTACCTGTCTTCTGCAGGTATGTTTGTTCAGTTGATATTGCCTGTGATAAATATTATTGATTTATATTATATTAATTTTAAATTAGTGATGATGTATTTAACTCATTTTCAGCTACTTCATGCTTACTTTTTTTTTTTTTTTTTGTTGGTCGTGGGGCTTGAACTCTGGGCCTGGGCGCTGTCCCTCAGCTCTTCAGGCATGCTTACTTTTGATCCTGGTTCCCAGTATATTCTAAGCTGTCATAGGACAAGGATTGGGCTCTCACTTCTAATCTTTTTAAGTTTTGCTTACATCCCTAGTCCTGTTACTTTTTTTTTTGTTGTTGTTAGTCATGGGGCTTGAACTCTGGGCGTGGACACTGTCCCTGAGCTCTTCAGCTCAAGGCGAGCACTCTACTACTTCAGCTACTTCCACAGCCACTATCTCAGTGCCACTTCCGCTTTTCTGATGGTTAAATGGAGATAAGAGTCTCACAGACTTTCCCTGGCTTTGTACTGTGATCCTCAGATCTCAGCTTCCTGAGTAGCTAGGACTACAGGCGTGAGCCACCAGTACCTGGCTTCCCTGTTACCGTTTTTGTGTCTCTAATTATCATTTATTTCTAGAATCAAGCAAGTTTAGCCAGGATTGAAAGTCTTAGCATAGAAATGGGTAAAGAGAATGCCAGTGGCTCACACCTGTAATTCTAGCTACTTAGGAGGCTGAGATCTGAGGATAATGGTTCAAAGTCAGTTGAGTCAGGAAAGCAGGAAAGTCCAGGAGAGTTTTATCTGCAATAAACCACTCAGAAAACCGGAAGTGGTGCTGTGGCTCAAGTGGTAGAGCACTAGCCTTGAGCTGAAGAACTAGGGACAATACCTGGACCAAGGGTTCAAGCCCCACAATCGACAAAAAAAAAGAAAGAAATGGGTAAAGATACATGAAAAAGTATTTAGCCTCAGTTCCCACATGGGCTAATGGAAGTCAGTCCATTTTTTGAGTGTTATTTTCTGCAATTCAAGAATGATAGATCATTTTTTAATGTGCCTGTGTCCTCAAAATAATCATAAATAATATAAGAAGTGCTTCTACATTTTTTAGTCCTTAGATTGATTGCTTCTCTGTGGTTATATAAAGGGCAAACATATTTTGTAAGCAATACTCTGAAGCAAAACATCATTCCGTTTTGAAAAGTCAAGCAGAAAATTTTTTTTCAAAACATGTCGTTCATTGGATATTAGATATGTTTTTGAGTATTGAGTTTGAATGTCTAGCAAAGTATAGACTTGTAATCTAAGGGAAGCTAAATACAATCTCCTTTTAATAATTTTTGTTCTTAGGTTCTTGCAAGTTACATAAACCCTGTCAGTGGTGCAGTAAATGGAGAAGCGTCATCATCTCCTGAGAGTAGAGGACAGAACAGCAATGCCTTGCCTTCTGTGCTGCTGGAACTTCTCAGCCAGTCCTGCCTCATCCCTGCCATGTCCTCATACTTACGGAATGACTCTGGTAAATCACCGTAATACTCCTTTGAAGTATCTTGATGGGCAAAAGATTTTTGTTCACACATTTTATCATTTTTAGTTGAAGGAGTAAGGTCAAGCAGTATTTTACTTTTTTTTTTTTTTTTTTTGCGGGTTGTGGGGCCAGAACTCTGTGCCTGGGCACTGTCCCTCAGCTCTTCAGCTCACGGCTAGAGCTCTACCACTGGAGCCACAGCGCCACTTCAGGCTTTTTCTGCTTACGTGGTGCTGAGGAATCGAACCCAGGGCCTCATGAATGTAAGGCAAGCACTCTACCACTGAGCCACCTTCCCAGCCCCGTATTTTGTATTTTACATTTTTCATCTTTGTTGGTACTAATATATGAGCCCAGGATCTTGGCTAGAAAAGCACTCTTCTACTTAAACCACATCCCTAGTTCTTTTAACTTTTGTTTTATTATTTATTTAAAAATTTTATATTATGCATTATCAGTCTCATAATTTTTCTGAAGCCAACTTTGAGCTCTGATCCTCCTGCCTACATTTCCCACACAGCTACGTATTTATAGGTGTATTTCACCTGACGTGGGTGTGCACTGTGATGAAATGCAGCTAACATTTCTCTGCCTGGGCTAGCTCTCATCTGTGACCCTCCAATTTGCTCCCCACAGAGCTAGCATTGCAGGCATGTAGTACCATGCCTTGACCTTACGTTGTTTTGGGTTTTTGTAGTAGATTGAAAATTTTTCTCCTGTCTTTGTGGGCTGCCACATTAGTTTGTTAATTGTTTCATTTACTGTGTAGAAGCTTTGGAATTGTCTTTTTTTGTTTGTTTTGTTTTTGTCATGATGCTGAGGTCTGAGCTTAGGGTCTCAGTTTGGCTAGATATGTATTCTACTGCTTGAGCTAATACCCCAGGTTCCCACCTGTCAGTTCTTGCTATCTCCTGAGCTATTGGAATTCTGTTCAGAATATTGTTGTTTGTTATGTCTTCAAGTTCTTCCTCTTGCTTTCCCTTAGTAGTTTCAAAGTTTCAGGATTTATATTAAGGAATTTGGTTCAATTTGCATTGATTTGTATATAGGGTAAGAAATAGGAATCTGGTTTCAATTGTCAACATTTGGATACTCAGTCTTTTTAGCACCATTTATTAGTTATGATTTTGGTGCCTTTATTGAGAACCAGATGGCTACAGTTGTGTGGACATATTTCTTTTCTTTTTTTAAAAACCAGTCCTGGGGGCTTGAACTCAGGGCCTGGGCACTGTTCCTGAACTTCTTTTGCTCAAGGTTAGCACTCTTAACCACTTGGGCCATAGCACCACTTTCGCTTTTTTGGTTTATGTGGTACTGAGGAATTGAACCTAGGGCTTTGTGCATGCTAAGCAATGCTCTACCACAAGCCACATTCCCAGCTCATGTGGGCATATTTCTGTGTTCTGCATTCTTTTACATTGGTTTCTTGTCTATCTTTGTGTACTAACAAGAGATTAAAAACAAAACCAAAAGCAACAGAGGAAGTGGCGTGTTGGCTCAAAGTGGTGGAGTGCTAGTCTTGAGCACAGGGATAGTGTATAGTCCCTGAGTTCAAGCCCCACCACTGACCCCCTCCCCAAAAACTCCAGTTGAAAAATGAAGAAAAGCAATGTATAAATAAGAGAAGTTAAGAAGATAAATATTAGATAAAATTGAAGATTTTAAAAAATGAGTAAAAACTGCTAGAAAAAATACAGTATAAAAAATAAAAAGTAGAAAAAGAAAAATAAAATTAATAAAAGAATATTAATAATAGGGATCTATCTGTCTATCTGTCTGTCTATCTATCTATCTATCTATCTATCTATCTATCTATCTATCTATCTATCTATCTATCTATCTATCTATCTATCTCTATCTATCTATCTATCTATCTATCTATCTATCTATCTATCTATCTATCTATCTATCTATCTATCTATCTATCTATCTATCGTTCCAATCTTAGGGCTTGACCTGGGTGTTTTCCCTGAAGAGTTTTTGCTCAGAGTTTAGGTGCTCTACCACTTGAGCTGTAGTTCCACTTCCAACTTTTTGCTGATTAATTGTAGGTAAGAGTCTCATGATCTTTCCTGTCCAGGCTGGTTTTGAACCGTGATCCTTGGATCTCAGCCAATTTAGTAGCTAGGATTACTGGTGTGAGCCAGGGTATCTGGCTAGAAAACCTTTATATAAAGTTTGTGTCCATTCTAATTTATCTTGCAACATTTTGACTTCCACTTAGCATGATCATGTAAATCTGAAAGCAGCATTTATTGTTCCAATAGCTTTTTTCTTCTGTGTAGTTCACATTTAATTTGTATTTAGTAAGCCTGTAATTATTCTACTGGCCACTAGATGGGGATATTGTTTGACTGTTGGGAATGTTTGACTGTTAATAGGCCAAAAAACGTTACTTCAGACTATCCCCTTTATCTCATTTTACTTTCATTAAAAAAATGCTTTGCATCTTTTTTATTTTTTGCCAGTCCTGGGGCTTGAACTAAGGGCCTGGGCTCTCTGTCCCTGAGGTTCTTTAGCTCAGGGCTAGTACTCTACCACTTAAGCCACAGTGCCACTTCCAGCTTTTTCTACCACTCTACTACTAAGTATTCTACCACTAAGCCACATTCCCAGCCCTCGGTTTTCTTTTTTCTTTTTCTTTTTGTGTGTTGGTCTGGATATTCTGGCATGGGTACTATCCTTGAGCTTTTTTTGCTCAAGGGTAGTGCTCTACCACTTTGGCTTTTTTCTCCCCTTTGTTAATTGGAGATAAGAGTCTCACAAAGTTTCCTGCCTGGGCTGGCTTCGAACTGCTTTCCTCAGATCTCAGCCTCCTGAGTACTTAGGATTATAGGCATGAGCCACCGATGCCCAGCAATGCACTTTTTTGTATTTTTTAAAGAAACAAATAAAAGCCTGAAATACTAGCTACATAGGAAGCTAAGATTTGAAGATTATGGTTTGAAACCAGCCCTGGCAGGAAAATTCATGAAACTCTCCTCCTAATTAACCAACAAAAAGCTGGAAGTGGTGCTGTGACTCCAGTTGTAGAGCACTAATCTTTTTTTTGGGTCCGGTCCTGGGGCCTGAACTCTAGGCCTGGGAGCTGTCCCTCAGCTCTTCAGCTCAAGGCTAGTGCTCTACCACTTGAGCCACAGCGCCACTTCCGGCTTTTTTCTCTTTGCTTATGTGGTGCTGAGGAATTGAACCCAGGGCCTCAGGCATGCAAGGCAAGCGTAGAGCACTAATGTTGAGTAAAAATAAAGACTCAGTGACATCGCGAGGCCATGAATTCAAGTCTCAGAACTGTTGGGAAAATGGACACGTGAGCACACACATAAACACACATAAAAATTAATAAATAAACACTATGTACGAGGGCATTCATGTTAAATTACTTGCACTTGGTGGTGCTCAAAGTGTTACAAAATATTTACAATTTTAGTGCTGTTTTCAGAGTATGGAAATGTGTATCCTTTCAAGAAAATAAATAGAAATAGCTTAAAGAGATACATTTGCAGATTAGACTTCTTATAAAGAGCTAAATGGACTGGGAATGTAGCTTAGTGGCTAGAAGTCAAAAGTGCACAGAGACATCTTTGAAGTAAAAGTAGCCAGATGGAGAATAGGTATAGAGAGAATCTTTGTCATAGCATAGAATTGAGACCATATGAGAGGATAGTTATTCAGAGGACCTTCTGTTTTAGCAGACACCAAGAAAGATTTGTATATGAGCAAAGCATTGTTGTAAGTTTATCTTGTGTGTATTTTGATTCCCAAGACCAGTGTTACCTGGCAGACACTCAAGTCAATAGATGTTTTGACCTGTAGATAATCAAGTTAATTATTTGTCTTTCTTAGAAAGTAAAGTATATGAATGTAACAGTTTGCTCTAGTAGCTTCAGAGTTTCAGCCTTACAGTTAGATCTTTGATCCATTTTGAATTAATATTTGTACTGAGAGATGGGGATCTAGTTTCAGTATGCTACATGTACAGATTTCTTAGCACTCTTTGTGGAAGAGTCTGTCTTCTAAACATTACCATATTTTGTTGCTGTGGTTCTGTAGTCAAGTATTGTAATGCCTACTAAATTGCTTTTTTTGTTGTTGTTGTTGGTCTGGGCCTGGGTGCCTCCCTCAGCTCAAGGCTAGCATTCTACCACTGGAGTCACAGCACGACTTCCTGTTTTCTGAGTGGTTTATTGGAGACTAGAGTCTCACAGTCTTTTGAGCTCGGGCTGGCTTTGAACCAGATCTTAGCTTCCTGAGTAGCTAGCATTATAGGCGTGAGCTACTGGTGCCAGCTTTACTCAGTTTTAAAGTATTTAAATATTTATTTATTTATTTATGGATTTTTTTTTTTGCATGTCCTGTGGCTTAAACTCAGCCTGGGAGCTGTCCCTGAGCTCCTTTTGCTCAAGGCTAGCACTCTACCACGTGAACCATAAGGCCATTCTTGCTTTTTCTGAGTAGTTTATTGGAGATAAGTTTAAGATAAGTAGTTTATTGGAGATAAATTCTTGCCAGGGTTGTCTTTGAACTGTGATCTTCAGATCTCAGCCTCTTTAAGTTGCTAGGATTATAGGCATGAGCCACCAACACTTGGCCTATGTTGCCCACTCGTAAGGTGTATGTGTTCTCATTTTTTTCTTGTACTCTTCTCCTACAGTTCTGGATATGGCAAGACATGTGCCGTTATATCGTGCTCTGTTGGAATTGCTCCGGGCGATTGCTTCTTGTACATCTATGGTGCCTCTATTATTGCCTCTTTCGACAGAGAATGGTGAAGAAGAGGAAGAACAAACAGAGTGTCAAACTTCTGTTGGTACATTATTGGCCAAAATGAAGACATGTGTTGATACCTATACCAACCGTTTGAGGTAGTGTCTTTAACTTCTTCTTCCTGAACTTGTCTGTAATAGTTATTTTTTAAATGGCTCTCTGGAAGATTTTTTTTTTTTTTCCATTGATACATACTATTTTAACTCTCGTACATAGATCTCTCTCTCTCTCTCTTTCTTTCTCTCTCTCTCTCTCTCACACACACACACACACACACACACACACACACACACACCATGTACAAAGAAAAGGTGTCTGTATAATTCAAAACATTTATTTGCAGTTACTTCTCATATATCTGTAGTTAGCGGAATTCTTTTAAAATGCAATTACTTTGTACTAGCTATACAAATAGATGCCAATTTCACTAAGTATTGATGTCAGAGACATCTTCTAGTGTCAGTTAATGTCTGTCACTGACATTTATATCTCTGGTTGTCCATTGTATACAGATGTTATGTATGTATTTGACCATTTATTAGTGGGTGGTATGTAAGTCACCTTCAGTTTGTAATAGCCTCAGACTTTTTTGAGGCTTATAGAAATCCCCACAGGGTAGAATCTTAGAAGCCAAATTGTTGGGTTTATGGACTATTGTTGCATTTAGGTTTTTGTTGCATTTTATCCTGTAACCTTTTTATGAAGTCAGAAGATTCAACATTTATTTTTTGTAGCTACAATAGAATGTTGATGGAACAGTTGACATCTTAAATTAATTTTGTCTTAAGTTTGATGATTAGTTTTGTTATCAGGAACTTCTTGAATAATGTGAAAAATGTTCTTTTTAGTCAAATATTGTTCCCATGTTTGCACTGTATTTGCTTTCCCTGTTCTGAGTTATTTCCGTTTAAAATACAGGTCAAATAATGGCAAAGAATTGCCTTTGTGTTTTGCACTGAAGGAAAAATCAACTTGTCAGATCATCCTGTCTTTATTGGTTTCATATACTTTCATTATTTTTTTTAACAGTTGTGACTTTGATTGGCAGTGTGGCTCAAGTGGTGTATTATGCTTATCATACTCTAAACTCAAATCCTAGTACTTTCTAAACAAAATAAAAGTTAATGACTTACTGCTAGGTGGTGAGAATCATAAATTAGAGAAAAGATATAAAAAGCTGTATGTTAGGCATGTAGCATGTGTGCATAATCCCAGGTCCTCAGGATTCCTTGAGTCCCCAGGAGTTCAAAGACAGCTTGGGTAACATAGTGAAACTCAAAAACAAGCTGTCCCTTAATAATGGTCTGTTACTTAGGCAGCAAAATGGAAAGGGACATTTTCTTTTTTTTCACCTTTTTTTTTTTGTGTCAGTTGTGGGGCCTGAACTCTGTGCCTGGGTGCTGTCCCTCAGCTCTTCAGCTCAAGGCTAGTGCTTTACCACTTTAGCCACAACACCACTTCTGGCTTTTTCTGCTTATGTGGTGCTGAGGAATTGAACCCAGGGCCTTATGCATGCAAGAGCCACTTTCCCACCCCAGTATACTTTTAATGTTATATAGAAGAGAACAGCATTATATTTGGTGTCACTTTCTTTTACGGTTCTCTAAGCCAATCATCTATATTATACATACCAAGCTTTGAAATTTCCTATGTCTTTTACTTGGAATCTTGGTTTTTCCTTTATAATGTTTGAGATAACTATAATAGCTTGTAAGTAAACATTCAAAGTTTGTAAAGTCTTGAGTTTTGTGTGTTTGTTTTGTGCCAGTCCTGGGGCTTGAACTCAGGGCCAAAGTGCTGTCCCTGAGGTTTTGTGCTCAAGGCTAGCATTCTACCACCAGAGGTACTGCTCCACTTCTGGCTTTTAGGGCACTTAGTTGGAGATAAGCATCATATCTTCCAGCTTAGCAGCTTCCAATTATGATCTAGAGATCTCAGCCTTCTGAGTAGCTAGGATTACAGGGGTGAGCTAATGGTGCCCACCTGGATTTGTTTTTAAACGTGGCTCTCATGTAGAGTTGTTTGTTAGCATATTCAACCATATTTTGGGTAAACGGTCTTCATCGTGGGTCATCCACAAGCCAGGCCCAGCCACACTTGCCCACTCCTACCCAAATTGCACATACCCCAGCCCCAACTGTGTCAGCAACATGCTACTACCACACTCAGGATGCCTTATTCCAGGCAAAGGCTATTTCTAGCGTCCAGCTGCAAGATGCCCTGACCTGGTGACATGTCCAATATACGATGTGCCAGATACAGAATGTTTTGTCCCAACTACATGCCAGATAAAGAATCCCTCCCTCCCCCTCCCCCCCCCCCCCCCCCCCCCCCCCCCCCCAGCCAGGTGTCAGCTATAGGATGTTCTTCCCTTGCTGTCCAACATCTCCAGTGTCCAGCTGCAACTACAAAAGATTTCTGACACCCAGCCCCTTCTGCCTTCAGCCTGCCTGAGCAGGCTGCTACTCTCTATCCCTGGAGAGCTAGCCTGTCAGCTTCAGCTGATAATAAGTTCTTCTTCTATGTGACTGTATGTCCGTGTAGTTTTCTGGGTTTGTGCTTACAATGTTGGGCTTCTTTGTATCACCCTAATAGCTGTTATAAGTAGCTTTTTAAATTTTTTGTTCATTGTGGGGTTTAAACTCAGGTCCTGAGCTTTTGTGCTCAAGGCTAGTGCTCTGCTACTTTGAGCTACAGTTATACTTCCAGTTTTTTGGTGGTTACTTGGAGATCAGAGTCTCTTGGACTTTTTTGCCTGGACTGGTTTTGAACCATAATCCTCAGATCTCAGCCTCCTAAGTAGCTAGGATTACTAGCTTGAGCCAGCAATGCCTGGGTTGTAGCTTGGTTTTTAACATTCTGGCCCTGAAACTCTGGGCTTGAGCACTGTCCCCGAGCTTCTTTTGTTTAAGGCTACCTGTTGAGTAGTTCCACTGCTGGTCTGGCTTTTTTAGTAGTTTAGTGGAAATCAGAATCTCACAGACTTTCCTGCCCCTGTTGACTTCGAGCCATGATCCTCAAATCTCAGTCTCCAGAGTAGCTAGGATTATAGGCGTGAATCACTAGCACCTAGGAGGTTGAGTTTTGTTTGTTTGTTTGTTTGTTTTGCTTTTTGTTTTTTGAACTCTGGCCTTGGTCACTGTCCCTGCACTCTTCAGCTCAAGGTGAGCCCTCTATGACATGAGTCACTTCTGGTTTTCTAGTGGTTTATTGGAAATGAGAGTCTCACAGACTTTCCTGCCTGGGCTGGCTTTGAACTGCGATCTTGAGATTTCAGCCTCCTGAGTAGCTAGGATTACAGGCGTGAGCACCCAGCTTGAGTTATTTTTTTACACCTTCTCCTATTAAGGTACTATGCCAGGGAATAGGCCAACAGATTTAATATTATAGCCATATTACTGAAATTTTCTGTACATTCTAAGGCTTTAGTAAGAATGATTGCAAGAGAAAATACTTGAGTTGTCATAGTGACATAAGTATTTATTTTATAAATAAACCCTGTAGTTCTATAAATGCATTTTACTATTCTGTGATAATATTTGAGATAATTATAAATGTATGTACATAGATATGAATACAAACATGTAAGTCTCAAAAGTAGCCACTTAATTCTCATTATTGAATTGACTAAGAATATTATTGACTAAGAATTTCCTTGGTTGTAATTATGTTTTACTAATACAATAGTTATCCCATTGTAACTTGACAGCTGCTTCGTATAATACTCAGATAAGGTTCTTTAGTGTAAACTAGACACTATGTAAATGGGTAAATATAATATTTAATTTATTATTTTTTGAGTTTCCTGATAAATGAACCTGTTGATATTGCAAGATAGCAATTGGAAGAGATTTAATGAGATTTTTGTCCATCTTTTGTTTGTTTGTTTGTTTTTGGGTCCGTCGTGGGCCTGAACTCTGGGCTTGGGCGCTGTCCCTCAGCTCTTCAGCTCAAGGCTAGCGCTCTACCACTTGAGCCACAGCACCACTTCCAGCTTTTTTCTTTTTGCTTATGTGGTGCTGAGGAATCGAACCAGGGCCTCAGGCATGCAAGGCAAGCGCTCTACCACTGAGCCACCTTCCCAGCCCCATTTTTGTCCATCTTTTAAAATTTAGTTCTGTGTGTGGTGTTCATACCTACAACTGTAGTTAGTCAGGAGGTAGATGTAGGCAAATTGGGTCTAGGGTCTCATGTACTGATAGCACCAAAGCAATTTTTAAAGTAATTTTTAAAGTAATCTGCTGAATATTTGTTGCCTTATGTAGTAGCAATTAAATAAATTACCTTATTGCTACCTTATGAGGTAGCAAATGATCTTCTGAACATCTTTAATGATATTATAATCTTTAATTTTTATAATTGTATGCTCCTACTAACATTTTCCCCCCCAGATTTACAATATGTATTAACTGGATAATGTTAAGTGTAAAAGTTAGTATAAATAAGCATTCTTTCTAGAGTTATAGAACACAAAGCTGGGTGCTGGTGGCTCATAGTTATAATCCTAGCTACTCAGGGAACTGATATTTGAGGATTGTGGTTTGAAACCAGCCTGGGTAGGAAAGTTGTGAAGCTTATATTCAATTAAAGCTGGAGAAGCTTTGCCTGAGGTGGTAGAGTGCTAGCACTGTGCAAAAGAAATGTATGGGTCAGTGCACACAGGCCTAAATTCAAGTCCCAGTACTGGCACAACAATCTAGCAACAACAAAAATATCAGACAAGTATGGCACTTCAAAATAGAAAGTTAATTGAGCTCTTGTCAATTTTCAATTGAAGAATAAGATTATATGTTTTCAGGGTAACCTTTATAAATAAATTGTTAAAGATCTGTACAACAGCTTACAGCTGCAATCCAAGCCACTCAAAGGACTGAGATTCAAAGGATCACCGTTCAGGGTTTAACTGCACAAAAAGTTTGCAAGACCCCATGTCTCCAGAAAAAAGTTGGACACACCTGTCATCCCAACTCTGGCAGGACACATAATTAGGTGGATTTTGGTCTAGGCTACCTCAGGCAGTAAGAGAAATCCTATATCAAAAATAGCCAAAGCCGGGCTGGGAGGGTGGCTCAGTGGTAGAGCGCTTGCCTTGCATGCCTGAGGCCCTGGGTTCAATTCCTCAGCACCACATAAGCAAAAAGAAAAAAGCCGGAAGTGGCATTGTGGCTCAAGTGGTAGAGCGCTAGCCTTGAGCTGAAGAGCTGAGGGACAGCGCCCAGGCCCAGAGCTCAGGCCTCATGACCGGACCCCCCCCCCAAAAAAACAAACAAACAAACAAACAACAAAAATAGCCAAAGCCAAAAGGGCCAGGGTCATATTTCAAATAGAATATCAGTCTAGTCCTGGAATTTATATGTCAATACTACTAGGGAGACAGTGAGAAAGTGAGTGAGTTTCTAATTGTATACATGAGACCTTTTGAGCATTAGCTTTATAACATTCTGAAAAATTAGTCCTAACTATATACTGATAAGGTTAAATAAAAGTGTTATTTTCTTCTGAGCAATAGTTTTTTTTTTTTTTTTTTTCTATTAAGATTGTATTGTCAGGGGCTGGGAAGGTGGCTCAGTGGTAGAGTGCTTGCCTAGCATGCATGAAGCCCTGGGTTCAATTCCTTAGTACCACATAAACAGAAGAAGAATTGGTGCTGTGGCACAAGTGGTAGAATGCTAGCCTTGAGCAAAAAGAAGCTCAGGGACAGTGCCCAGGCCCTGAGTTCAAGCCCTAGGACTGGCAAAAAAGAAAGAAAGAAAGAAAGGACTTTACTGTCATGTATTAATTGTACTAAACAATGAGGCTTATTGTGAATTTCAAATGTGTAATAATATGCTTATTCACCCCCTCCCCCAATACCCTCTTGTACTATCTACTGTATTCTATAGCTTTCTATTTAGCCTGGGATGGCCTCAAACTAAAAATCTCCCTGTCTCTACTGCCCTGAGTGTTGAAATTTCAGATGTATACCACCATATCCAACCTGGTTCTTTCTCATTTGTTCAGTTGAAATTGCTTAAACAAAACTACAAAAATGACTAAGTTCTAAGTGTTGGTTCTGTTTAACTTCTCTTGCATATATAATATTCTTAATTCAGAAAAATTATCTTAATAATTATTCAATAAAAATATCAAAAGTAGTTCCAAAGTAATAAAAATGAAGTTTATTTTATTGTGCAAATGCTGTTCAGAGGGGTTACAGTTACATGAATAAGGCAATGAGTACATTACTTGTCCATCATTGTTACCCCTTCCCTTGTTGTTGTCCCACTATCCCTCCCC
>NW_012267236.1:3649326-3684973 GCF_000151885.1 Dipodomys ordii | reverse complement strand
CTTCCCCGAAGTTGTAAAGTCAGTTTCTAATGTACTGTCCTGTGGGTATCATTGTTGCAGTGGGTCATCCTGTGTCCTTGTTTCAGTGTTTTGTTATTCCCCTTTCCTTCTCCAGATTAGACAAATCTATATACAAGATGCATTGTACCAAAATTAAGTACAGTGACAACAGGGGATATACCATAGGGGGAAGAACATATGAAGGAAACAACAAAAAAAAAAAAATCTCATAGTACAACTTGGAAAAAATAATCACATTAAGTGAAGCAAGCCAGTCCCAAAGAAGTTTAGGTCTCATGGTTTCCCTTATTTAACAATAATTAGTATATTTATATGACAGTCTTGTCAGATGAGCTGAAAAGTTCAAAAACTATGTATGTCTATATAAGATAATGCTAGGTGAAATGAACCCCAAGATACGGACACAAGAAATCTGTCTTTGTTGTTATTGTTTTAAGTGTACCATTTATTTTAAATTTAAGTGAAATTCACTTTGTTGACCCCAGTTTGAAAACTTTTCTTACCCTCAAGTTGGAAAATAGTTATTTCTGGTTGCCTGCCTAGTATAGAAAAGTACTAATTTTTCATTTTTTTAAATTCCAAATTATTTTCTGGCTTCTTTAGTTTGTAATAACTTTTAATGTTTAGGCCTTCAGAGTGTGGGAGGAAATCAATTCTTTCAGAGAGAGAGAGAGAGAGAGAGAGAGAGAGGAAGTCTTTGCAAGCTAGATGTGGTGGTGTACAGCCTAACTTGTAGCACTGGGGAGGTGAGGCTAAAGTTAAAGGAACTTGAGTGGCCTGCTTGGGCTACAGAGTGAAAAGTTGTCTCAAAAATGGAAAGAAAAAAAAACAACAACAAACATTTAGATGCTGGTGGCTCATGCTTGTAATTGTAGCTACTCAGATGGCTGAGATCTGAGGGTTGCCAATCAGAGCCAGGCAGCAAAGTCCATGATATTCTTACATGCAGTTAATCACCAGAATACAGAGAGGAGCTGTGGCTAGTAAAAGAGCTCAACGGCAGTGCCCAGCCCCTGAGTTCAAGCCATATAACAGACAAAAAGAAAAGGAAAAGAGGGGCTGGGAAGGTGGCTCAGTGGTAGAGTGCTTGCCTTGCATGCATGAGGCCCTGGGTTCAATTCCTCAGCACCATGTAAGCAGAAAAAGCTGGAAGTGGGGTTGAGGCTAGAGGTAGACCTTCAGCCTTCAGCTGAAGAGCTGAGGGACAGCACTCAGGCCCAAAGTTCAGGCCCTACAACTGACAAAAGAAAGAAAAAGAAAAGAAAAAACTTCACAGGAAGTGTCAAAGGATAAGTAACATTATATACTTGATAAAGACCACTTCAGTTAGGTGTATGGTGATGTACCAGCTCATAGTTACAATGTTTCATTTTATATCAAGTATGAGAGATCAAATCTGGGGACATGGATTTTTCTTAACTAGCAGATTGGTGACTTTAGGCAAGTAGAAAACAAAAGTATGAAAGTGGAAGTGGAGCTGTGGTTCAAGGGGTAAAGTGCTAGCCTTGAGCAGAAAAGCTTAGCACCAGTGCTGTAGCCTTTAGTTCTAGCCCTTAAGACCAGCACCAATAAAACAAAAGAGAGAAAGAAAGAAAATGGAAGTTATTTCCTGCATTCTCTTTTTAATGAGTGTAGTATTTTTGTTTCAGCCTCTGTGCTTTATTCATTTCTTTTTTAGTTTCTTGAGAATATGCCAATTTACCTTATTGTGGGTAAATTCTAATAAATATAAAATTATTTACACTTAAAAAATTTTAGTAATAATCACAGCCATGACTTTATATAGAATTTAGACTCAAAATTCTCTAGGTATATATTTTGTTTTCTTGCCGTAGGTAGTTGGCAAGGAAATAACTTTGTACAGTTTGTAAATGATAACAATGAAGCAAAAATAACTTTTTGGTGTCAATACTAAGGTTTGTACTCAGGGCCTCCCTTTCACTCAACTTTTCTGTTCAAATTTGATGTTCTACCACTTGAGTCATAACTCCACTTCCAGCTTTTAGTGGTTAACTGGAGATAAAAGTTTTGTTGGCCGAGTATTGTGGCTCTTGTCTTTAATCCTAGTGACTCTGGAAGCTGAGATCTGAGGATCCTGGTTCAAAGCCAGCTTGGGCAGGAAAGGCCATGAGACTCTAATCTCCAATAAACCACTCAGAAAACTGGAAGTGGTATTGTGTCTCAAGTGGTAGTGTGCTAGCCTTGAGTTGAAGACCTGAGGGGCAGTGCCCAGGCCCAGAGTTCAAGTCCCATGACCTCCCCCGCCCCCAAAAAAAGTTTTTTTGGATTTGTCTTCTTGGATTTGCTTTAGATTACAGTTCTCAGATCTGCGTCTTCTGAGTAGCTAAGATTACAAGGGTGAGCCACCAGTGCCCTGCAAAACAGGTTTCTGTATGTTGTGAGTTTTTCTCTTTATGGTGAACATTTTAACAAGGATTTACTTTTGTACAGCAGGTTTAAAATAAGGAGAAATAGAAAAAGAAAGTTTTTCTGCTCTTCATATAGGAGTTAAAGACTGCATAAGAATAATTTCAACTAAAAATTCTTTTTGATAACTTTAGAAAGTTAAACAATAAAGTGGACTCTCCATTTTTTTCTGATATTTTCCTTTCACTTATCTTTTTTTCATTATCTGAAGAATTTACATTAGAACTGTGTTAGGGCAGTAAAAGGCAGCATATTTTTGCTATGAATGCATCACATTCTAGTTAGCCTAATTAATAATTGGTAGATTGCCAAAGCAGACGAAGCCTCATTATATGTCTGCTGTCTGGCTGGTGAATTAGGTTAAGCCATTTTATATTTTCTTGCTCTTTTAATTAATTCAGTTAATCAAAACTCCTTTGTTATGAAAAATTTGAAGAATTGATACATTAATACAATAGGATAATGTTTATGAAATAAGCAAATGCTCTGCCTTTTGTGACAATTTCTTCAACATTTTATTTTGGACTGCTATGAAAGAGCCACATGAATACATACTTAAGAGTCCCAAGATTGGAGCATGGCGAATCACAAGTTTGAAGCCAGGCTTAGTAACATATTGAGACTTCTGCCATAAACGGAACAAAATGTCAGAAGAAATGTTAATATTTTAAACTTCTACATGTATACTGTTTTCACTTGAATGTAAATGTAGTTAGCTGTGTTGTGTGACAAATTGAATTAATCTCATGGTGAAGATATGTCCCATTGGGTTTTACACATGGTCTTGGTCAAATTTATCTTTGCTGGTCCCTCATGCCTATATTATCTCAGATTGAGGTCAAAAGTGTAGCCATAACTGGGTAGGTAGCTCACACCTACAATTCTAGCTACAAAGGAGGCTGAGATCAGAGAATCACAGCTTGAAACCAGCTGGAGTAGGAAGGTCTGTGAGACTCTTATCTCTCAGTTAGCCACTCCAGTTACCAGGAAGTGAGGTGTGTGTGTGTGCCTGCATGTACACACTGGCGTCTGATACATGTAGTGATGGCAGTTTGATTTTACTTTTGAATAAATGTGGCAGTTCATTGCTGCTTCAGAGGCAGAAACAAATTGATTATTTATGGTATTTTCCTGTGGACTCCAGTAGCCAAATAATTGTATTGTAGAATATTTGGTATTTCACAATTTTAACAAAAATTTGACAGAAGGATTTGCTGCTATTCAAAAAACCTTAATCCCTGTCAGGCCACGACAATTTAATTCTTTTGATAAGGACATTTTTCAAAGGTTCTTCCTAGTTCACAGAAATTCATTGCTTTGTTTGTTTTGTGTTTGTTATTGTTTTTGTCCTATTGTTTTTGTCCATCATGGGGCTTGAACTATGGCCACAGCACCACTTACTTTAAAATAACTTAATTTGTAGAAGTTTCCTACTTTTCTTAAACCTAAACAGTAATTTGATTAAATTTTAGACCTCATGCTTTTGTTTCTATTAGCAAAACATTTTCTATTCTCTCCTCTTACCTCTGCTCCTCATACCTACAAATTTAAAGGCCTCGTTCCCTCCCCAAGAAACATTTAATGTATCATAATTTTTTTTACAAATTTCTTTTTTCCGTGACCTTTAGCAGATTCAATTGTTTATCAATCTTTGCTTGATATTAGGACGGTGCAGTAAGCATTTGCTTTGCTTTCTTTTCTTTGTCTTAGTTGTCTATTTCTTGGGCATATGGTGAGGACTGAAATTTGAGGCCCCTCTATTGCTTGGTAGATAGTATGAAGTGCTTCATTATGTCTGGTGGTGCTTAATCTGGACTAAAATGATTATAACTCAATTTGTGATTTAAATCAAAATAACAAATATATGTGAGAAGACTTCTTAAGGCTTTTGACTGATTTTTGTGCACACACTTCCTATTTATATTTTCCAAGATTAAAATAATTTTTCCACTTTGTTACAAACTATTAAAAATTAAACTGGTACTTTCATTTAGAAAGAGTTGAAGTAAAACTAAAAAAGAAATCATAGCTGAATGCAGGTGGCTCACACCTGTAATCCTAGCTACTCAGGAGGCTGCGATCTGAGGATATGGTTTGAAGCCAGCCCAGGCAGAAAAGTCCCTGTGAGACTCTATCTCCAGTTAACCACTCAGAAAACCAGAGGTGATTGTGGGAGTGCTACCCTTGAGCACAAAAAGGCTCAGGGACAGTGCCCAGGCCATGAGTTCAAGCCCCACAACCAACAACAACAAAAAGAAAAATCATAGAGTTTAAAACAGTTTTGATCATGGAAGACAATTTTGCAGAATTCTTGGCATCATTGACTGATGCAATTCCCCAGTTACTTTCTTGCTTTCTTGAGACATTAGGAGCAAAGAGTTTGCTACTTCAATATTTATTTATTTAGTCAGGTCTGGGGCTTGAACTCAGGATCTGGGTCCTGTACCTAGACTCTTTAGCTCAGTGTTAGCAATCTACCACTTGAGCCACTGTTCTACTTCCAGCTTCTTGGTGATTAATTATATCCAGCTAAGCATTTCATGGACTGTTCTGCTTGGTCTAGCTTTGAACTTCAATACTCAGACTATTACTATATATAAATATTTATCTTTAATCTTAATTCATTTTGAGCTACAATTATTGTAAAAGAGTTTCAGAACCAAGAAGGATAATGTGATGTTTGTTTTATAGGTAAATGAAGTTTCATAGATAAAAGAACTTTCTTTTATAGTTTTCACATCTTTTTCTGAAGTGTTAATTTTTAATGATTCTGGATCCAGACATTTCAGCTTGTAGTTTCCAGATAACTTCTTCCAGTGGCTTTATTTTTAAAATGCCTTAGACATGTAGGATTGCTGGGGGTTAAATAGGTCTTTCCTATACCAAGAAAATAGCTGTATTAAGTTCTTTTCATTTTATTCAGTATAAATAAAAGAACCCGATTCTAATGTCTGTTTAGACTTAATATCCAATTCAGTTTGGATGGTTAAGATTAATACAACTGTGTTGAGGTATGGTATTTTTTTAACCCTTTTGTTTTCAGAAGAAAGATTTGCCCTTTTTGCTCACATCCTAGTCCAGATTATATTTCACAGAGCCAAATTTGCCTGACTTATTAGCTATTGAGTTGGAATTCACAGCCTAGTGGGAATGTTTACAGATAATTCTATGCAATAGTAGAAACTTCAGTTGCTTCCTCATATTTCTTCAGGGCAGTGATCACAACCAGATTCAACGTATGCACAAAGCAGCGGATATCATGGTAGCGGCCGTCGCTGATTGCTTTTACCATGTTGGATCCATTGTCAGTCTCAGAGGCCTACTTCCAGCTAGGTGCCTTGAACTCAAATAGCTTTTCACACAGACTTCAGGATGTGAGCTAAGGTATGGCCTTTTTTCATGAGCTGGGCCTACATATGGGTTGACAGTAACCTAAACCTTAAAACAAAATGAGATTACTGGCTTTAGTTTAATGTCAGACAATGAATCACTGTGAACATTGAAAGGCAGGTAGTGTGTGTCCTTCATATATTTTAAATATTGTTACCTTTTGGAGATTATTCCCTACACCACTGTACCCTTTTCCCCCACTGTATTTGGGGCCTGAATTCAGGGCCTGGGTATTGTCCCTGAGCCTTTCTTTTTTGCTCAAGGCTAGTACCCTAAAACTTGAGCCACAGCTCCCCTATTTTGGTAGGTAATTGGAAATAAGTGTCTCATGGACTTTACTTCCCCAGGCTGGCTATGAACTATGATCCTCAGATCTCAGCCTCCTGAGTAGTAAGTCACCCATGCCCAGCTTTTTTTTTTTTTTCCCCCTGTATATTTTTGACAGAGATACTTTTGAAGTAAAAATTCTCATTAGAACCCTGGGTAAACGTTTATCTTCTTTATGATTTAACCATTGGCCTCCATATGAGATAGGAGAACATTTATTGATTTCGTTTGATTTTTTTAAACAATAGATAAAAGACTCTGGGTTCTTATTTTTTTTTAGAAAGTCAAAACTTACCATCATATTTAGTCTATTTTAATAACCCACTAATCTTTGTACAACTGGAGTTAGGAAATTGTTATTTGTAAACAGAGCTTGAAGTTTATATTTTGAAGGTAATCTATATATACTAGGTGGTTAATAAAATAAAGCCTAAAGTTGCATGCATGCACATACATACATATATACATAAATAGACACACATACACAAACACACACACATCTTGGGCTTTATTTCAGAGTTTCTTGGTTTTTCAGTGAGAAGATATCCTTTCTGGAAAAAGTGTCCTTTGCTTTCACACTTTTCTTACCTGTTTAGAAAGATACGTTTCTTTAAGTGAAGTCTTTTGTTATGAATATAATGGATAATCTGACTGATGTTATGCTTTAAGACATTATCTGTATTTCAATTTTATCATCGCTATAACTACTATTTCCCCCCAAACAGCTTGCTGTTGTTGTTTTTTATAGTTTAGTGCCCTTAATGCTTTTTTTTGGGGGGCGGGGGAGGTCTCTGTAATAGCAAATCCTTTATACTTAGGGAGGAAAAAAATCCTTGTCCATTCCAAGTGGGTGCTGTTAACAGTTTGCTCTTTTTTTGTCAGTGTTTGACACTGGTTATTAATAGCTTTTTATAAATATAATTAAGAGCTTGAGTTACTGTCTGAATAATTTCTTATTAAGAAAAGAGCAGACTCAGGGCAGTGTGAAGTGGTCCAGGCCTGTAATTGCAGATCCCTGGGAGACAGAGATAAGAGGATCTTGATTCAAGATCTGCCCAGGTAAAAAAATGAGTGCAGTGTTTTAGGAAAAACAAGCCAGGTGTGGTGGTTCACCTCTATCATCTCAGCTACTTGGGAGGTAAACATAGGAGGATTGTTTTTCCCTGGGCTACAGTTGAAGACCTTATCTGAAAAAAAAAAAAAAAAAAAGATTTTGTAGGACAGAGCTGCCCAGGAAGCATTAGGCCCTGAGTTCAATCTCTAGAACTGTCAAAATAAGTCAATACGATGACCAGATAAAGCTGTCAAGTACAGTTTTGGTTGTAGTAGTAAAAACACCCAATGTTTCTACATTAACTATATTGTTACAGTTGTTACACTTATATTCCTGTACACACATACAGAAGTTGATCATTGAAATGATATACAATATGAGTGCCAGGTGGATAACTCATAGCAAAGGAAAGTGGATGTGTATTCTCCATGACTTCTTTCATCTCAGGGCCAAGGAAGTAATTCAGGGACACATTTGGCTTTTCCACTTAAGCCCATATTACTGTGTAGTTAGAAATATGTGTGGATGCTAGTTTTTTATATACTGCGGGAAACATATTCAAAACACGTGCATTAATTCTGTATCCATGTGCTTTTGCTACCAACAGGAATGGGTTTTAATTATCTACTTATTACCTACCTGAGGTTAAACACTGAATTTGTTCTAAGCAGGATTTTATCTTTGTGATGATATCTAATAGTGAACTTATATTTTACTGTGAATATCAAATTTCTCTTTTTCTTGGACATTAACATTTTTTTTTCTCCCCTGGTCATGGGGCTTGAACTCTGAGCCTGAACGCTGTTCCTCAGCTCTTCAGCTCAAGGCCAGCACTCTACCACTTGAGCCACAGCACCCCTTCTGGGTTTCTGGTGGTTAATTGGAGATAAGAATATCACGGACTTTCCGTACTTTCCTGTCCAGGCTGGCTTTGAACCGCCATCCTCACATCTAAGCCTCCTGAGTAGCTAGGATTACAGGCGTGAGCCACTGGCACCTGGCAACATTAGATGACATTATTTTTGTTTCAATTATTATTTAGTCTCTATTATTATTACTAAGTAGTTGTACAGGTTATGAGTACAATGCTTCTTGATATTATTTTCCCATCATTACTTTTATGAATGTATTGCCTGCTTTGTGAAATATTTTACTATAAGGACAGCATCCTTTTGTTGACAAGTTTACATCAAGGAAAATAAGTGATATAGTTTCGATTATACTTCTACATATACTATTTTAAGCACTTTTAACATTTCTATTTACTTGATTAAAGAAGATAGTCTTTTTTTTTTTTTTTAACTCTTACCTAGTTCTTGGATGCTGGTGTTTCTCACTTGTAATCTTATCTACTTGGGAGGCTGAGATCTGAGGATCCTGGTTCAAAGCCAGCTTGGGCAGAAAAGCCAGTGAGATTCCTCTCGATTTAACTATCAAAAAGCTGGAAGTAGAGCTGTGACTCAAGTGGTAAAGTGCCATCCTTAAGTAAAAAGGCCAAGTGAGAGTGAGAGGCACTGAGTTCAAGCCCCTAGTACTGACACCAAAACAAAACAAACTAAAAAACAAACTAAGCAGTCAAGTTTTATTATATGTATAATGTGTGCTGAGGGTTGGACTAGAAGATTAAAAGAAAAGGAAATAATGAGCAGGGTACCGGTGGCTCACTCCTGTAATCCTAGCTACTCAGGAGGCTAAGATCTGAGGATCACGATTCAGAGCCAGCCTGGGAAACTCCATGAGACTCTTACCTCCAATAAATCACTAGAAAATGGGAAGTGGTGCTGTAGCTCAAGCAGTAGAGTCAGGGACAGTGCCTAAGCCCAGAGTTCAAGCCCCACTACTGATAAGACGAAAAAAAAAAGGAAATAATGTTTAGTTTTGATGTTTTGTGAATCATGTACTAAAACTATATTCATTGGGATAGATTTTTGCTGAAGCTGGTCGCCGGCGGCTCACGCCTGTAATCCTAGATACTCAGGAGGCTGAGATCTGAGGATCACAGTTCAAAGCCAGCCCGGGCAGGAAACTCCGTGAAACTCTTATCTCCAATAAACCACCAGAAAACCAGAAGTGGCGCTGTAGATCAAGTGGTAGAGCACTAACCTTGAGCTGAAGAGCTGAGGGACAGGACTCAGGCCCAGAGTTCAAGGCCCACAACTTTCCAAAAAAAAAAAAAAGGATTTTTGCTGAATGTTAATTGTACAACTAAAGATAATAAAAATGCAGTTGAAGGGGCTGGGAAGGTGGCTCAGTGGTAGAGCGCTTGCCTTGCATGCATGAGGCCCTGGGTTCGATTCCTCAGCACCACATAAAAAGAAAAAATGCAATTGAATATATCCAATTTAATTGTAAGATTGGGTACATTTTACATCCTGGTAAGAAATGGCAGAAAAATGACTTTAAAACATAGTGTTTCATTAAATGTCCAGTCTGTAGAAACAGTTGTGGAAAGATAGAGTAAACCTGTATTTTACTATGCATATCATTTTTTATTTTTAACATATTGTGAGTGAAATACATTGTTATAAAAACCTGCATATGATTCCTTCATTCCCACGTCTCTGAAGATTCCCATGTCTGGATTCCCTTGTCTTCTCTTTTTAGAAAAGATTTCTCTATAACCAGATGTTTTTATAATTATTACTATTATTATTGTTGTTACTACTATGATGTGCCAGTCCTGGGCATCAACTCAGGTCCTGGATGTTGTCACTGAGCTTTTGTGCTCAAGCCTAGCACTCTCCCACTTGAGCCATGCTCCAATTCCGGTTTTTTGTTTTTTATTTTTATTTTTTGGTAGTTAATTGGAGTCTCAAGGACTTTTCTGCATTGGCTGGCTTCTAATCACAATCTGATCACAGCCTCCCGAGTAGCTAGGATTAAAGGCGAGAGCCACCGGCCCTGCTTCAGATGCTTATGTTTTTAAAGGTAAAGACTCTTAAGGACAGATAGTTTCTTGAGGGGTTTGTTTTGTTTTTGTTTTTGTTTTGGGGTAGGTTCTGGGGCTTAACCTAAGAGCCTGGGCACTTGCCTGAGCTTTTTTGCTCAAGACTAGCCCTGTACCACTTAAAACCCCAGCACCATTAGGTTTTTGGTAGTTGATTAGAGATAAGAGTCTTATGGACTTTGCTGTCTGGGCTGGCTTCAAACTGCAATCCTCAGATCTCAGCCTCCTGAGTAGGTAGGATTACAGGCATGAGCCACTCAAGCCAGGCTTGAGTTTTTTTTTTGTTTTTTTTTTGTTTGTTTTTTAAATAATGTTACATTTGTACAATGTTTTTCTTTTAACTAGTAGGGAGTATCTGCTCCATAACTTCATTTATTATCTTAGACCTTAAGCTAGCAATAATGAACTTACCCCTTATCATTTATGACAAATGAAATGTACACCCTTATTCCAGTTTTTAAAAAAATACAATTTTATTATTATTGAGGTATTGTACAGATGGGTTATTGTTTCTTAAGTCTGGTAATGAGTACATTTCTTTTTGGGCAGTGTCATCTTCACTTTTCCCCAGTTTCCAAGTCCTGTCCCTGCCTACAGGTTGCATAGTTTATTTCATCATTTCAATTTTTAAAAGATTATTACTGATTTTTGCAGGTTTTTATTTCCATTCTTAAAAATCTAATTTTTCCCCATTTCTTTCCATATTAAATAAAATCAGATCTAAAAGGGAAAATGTTAAAACAGGCATTAAACCAGATACATCTGATCAAGAGCCAGAAGGACTTACTCTTTTGGTGCCCGATATCCAAAAGACTGCTGAGATAGTTTCTGCAGCCACCACCAATCTACGGCAAGTGCATCAAGGTACAGTAGCACTTTCATGTTACTAGGCATCTAACTACAGAAAACTGACTTCCTGTTCTGACTCTGTTACTTCAAATGTTTGTTCCCTGTCAGTTTTTGTTCTTTGTCAGACTTTAGTTATGAATAACTTGTAACTGTACAGTATTTATCTCCTCTGTATAGAATTACAAAGTACATTTTTAGTTCATAAGGGAATAGTTTTTTCTCACTGAAAGTAATAAAATTGTAAAATGCCATTTGATTGATAGGAAATAGTACATTAAGATTTGCATGAGAATTTAGTTTAATTGCCATTTCATATAGTAGCAATAGAAGACTGATTTTGAAGTAGGAAAAAAAACTATTCAAATGGCGAAATACTGATTGTGAAAAGTTTAATAGTATTTGAAATTTGGAACTTGAATTATATAAGTATTTTTTATTTTGTTCTTCAAAAAATGTATACTTAATGTTATTTCTCTTAAAATATTAAATAACAGAAAAAAAACTAGGTGACTATTCCAAGAAAACTGCTATGAAACCTAAACCTTTATCAGTGTTAAAGTCACTTGAAGAAAAATACGTGGCTGTTATGAAGAAATTGCAGTTTGGTGAGTTGAATTTTTTTATTTTGTATGCTCTCAGCTTTTTAATAGTGCTATTAATTGTTAATTTTTCAAAATTAAAGATTTTAAGTTTTCTTTTGCGAGAGTAACAATTTATACTTTATGTATATCTAGAACATCTTTATTTTTTGTGTGATTGTTTTCTTTCTACTACTTTCCTGTAATGTTAGGAATTGAACTCAGGGCTTCATACATATTAAGTAACTGTTCTACCATTGAGCTGTCTCTTTAACCTTGTTCCATTTCTCATTATTTTACATCATGGTGTAACAGAAATCAAGACCTTGAACTCTGAGTAAATTCTATTACTCTCTTACCTTTAAGAGTTCCATGAGATTTGCCTTTAGAATACGTCCTATTCCTTTCCCATTTCAAGCCAAAGTGCTGACTAGGAAGGCGGGATGAAAAGATCCTATCAGTCCCTCATAGAGTGTTATTCTATATTTGAAGCATGTTCTGAAATTTAATGGTTGTTATTAGCTTTTACTGTCTGGGCTCTTCTTCTTTTTTTCTCGTTTCCTATTCATTTTCTTCTTTCTGTGCTTTTATATTCTGAGAACCTGCCCAAAGAACTTTGAATATTCCAAAAAGTACACTAAAGTATGGTCGGGTAAGCATGGAAACCCTTTTTAGAAGTCATTTAGGTTTTGCTCTTCTTACCTCTCAGGTTTTCCATAAAGGTGACATTTGGCAAGAGTTTAATGACTCAGTTTGGTTATCTGATGGTTATCTATTCATTGAGTCTTTTTTTTTTTTGGTGGGTGGGTGTCTTGGTGCTAGCACTCCACCACTTGAACTGCAGGTCCACTTCTGGCTTTTTTGGTGCTTATTTGCAGATAAGGGGCCCACGGGTTTTTCTGCCTGGCTGGCTTCAAATTGTGATCCTCAGATCTTAGCCCCCTAAGTAGCTAGGATTGCAACTGTGTGCCACCAGTGCTCAGCTTACGTGATTCTTTATATATTTTGTTTCTTTTAAAATAATACTTTTGGGGGTTGGGAATGTGGCTTAGCAGTAGAGTGCTTGCCTAGCATGCATGAATCCCTGAGTTTGATTCTTCAGTATCACATAAATAGGATAAAGGAAAACTGAAAGTAGCTCTATGGCTTAAGTGGTAGGGTGATGCCTTGAGCAAAAGGAGCTTATGGATAGTGCTCAGGCCCTGAGTTCAAGCCCCAGGACCAGCAAAAAAAAAAAAATAACACTTTTGAAGAATCATTTCATTGAAAATTATTATTTATTTTTACTTTTTATTGTTTTGTCAGTCTTGGGGCTTGAACTCTGGGCCTGAATGCTGTCCCTCAGCTCTTCAGCTTAAGGCAAGCATTCTATCTACTTGAGCCACAGCACCATTTCCGGTTTTCTGGTGGTTTATTGGAGATGAGAATTTCATGGCCTTTCCCCAGGCTGGCTTTGAACTGTGATCCTCACATCTCAGCCTCCTGAGTGGCTAGGATTACAGGAGTGAGCCACTGGCGCCCAGCTTGAAAATTATTTTTATGAGTATTAAAACCAATAACTTCTATTATTTTATTTACATGGTTTAAGCATTATCAAATAAGTATTATATACTTGTATCTACTAGAACATAGACAATGAGGTCTGAGAAGGTGGCTCAGTGGTAGAGTGCTTGCCTCGCATGCATGAGGCCCTGGGTTCGATTCCTCAGTATCACATAAGCAGAAAAAACTGGAAGTGGCTCTGTGGCTCAAGTGGTAGAGTAATAGCCTTAAGCTAAAGAGCTAAGGGACAGCGCCCAGCCCAGAGTTCAGGCCCCACACACAAAAAAAAAAAAACAAAAAAGAACATAGACAATGAAAGTCTAAACAAAGCATTGATAGCTTGTTTAGACTCTAATTAGTATTTATTGTATTTTACCAAATAATTATGTTCTTTTTTAAAATAGGTTTTTTATTGTAAAAATACTATACAGAGGGGTTACAGTTACATGATCAAGGTAATGAGTACATTTCCTATCAAGCATTATTGCCTCCTCCTTTGTTTTTCCTCTACCATCCTTTTCCTCCACAACTACACTCCCCCCCCCCGCCCCACCCCATTATTTTCTTATAAAAGGTTATTCCCAAACCTAGATGTTTAAAACAACTTAATTCTTATTATCTTTCCGTTTCCATGGGTCAGAAATTCTGGAATGGTGACTGTGGGTATCTTATGCATTTGCAGTCATAATGTCTATTGAGGAGTTTTAGTGGCATGAAGACCTGACCAGAGCTGGAGGCTATACTTTCAGGCTCATTTGTGTACCCCTGAATAGGAAGCTACAGATCCTTGTCATGTGGGCCTCTCCTTAGACCTTCTTGAGAACCTTCATATACCAAAGCTTATGTATCTTACCCAAGAGAGCAAATCAGGAAGAGAGGTCTTTTCTATGGTCTTGAAGTAACACATCATTACTAAGTTGGTTGTATGGCTTGAACTCAGGGCCTGGACATTGTCCCTGAGCTTTTTCACTCAAAGCTAGCACTCTACCACTTCGTACCACAGCTTCACTTCCAGTTTTCTGTTGTCCCTGAGCTTTTTCACTCAAAGCTAGCACTCTACCACTTCGTACCACAGCTTCACTTCCGGTTTTCTGGTGGTTAATTGAAGATAACAGTCTCAAGGACTTTACTGCCTGGGCTGGCCTTGAACTGTGATCTTCAGGTCCAGCCTCCTGAGTAGCTAGGATTACATGTGTGAATTACCAGTGCCTGGCTTAAAATTCTACCTTTCTTTTTTTTTGGTTGGTAGTGAGGCTTTAACTCTGGCCTGGGCACTGTCCCTGAGCTCTTTAGTTCAAGGCAAGGGCTCTACTACTTGAGCCACAGTGCTACTTCTGGTTTTTTGGTGGTTAATTGGAGATCAGAGTCTCATGGACTTTCCTGCATGGGCTAACTTCAAATCACCGTCCTCAGATCTTGTCCTCCTCAGTAGCTAGGGTTACTAGTGTGAGCCCCCAGATTCCAGATATATCCATTTTTATATGTAGTTGATAACTGTATAAAATTCAAAGGAAGTTTTATACTTGTCCTATGGTGTAAGTGCAGTTCTAGGCATCTCTAGTTTGCTGATATTCTGCATTTTGGGTGAAAGACACTAGTAATTGCCTTTGTGGTGTTTTTCATTCTAATGTCTCCCTTTGATTCAGGTAGTTTTGGTCCAGTTTTTAAAAATTTCTTCTTCTTTCAGATACATTTGAGATGGTTTCTGAAGATGAAGATGGAAAATTGGGTTTTAAAGTAAATTACCACTACATGTCTCAGGTGAAAAACGCAAATGATGCGAGCTGTGCTGCCAGAGCCCGCCGCCTTGCCCAGGAAGCTGTGACGCTTTCCACTTCACTGCCTCTGTCCTCATCCTCTAGTGTATTTGTCCGCTGTGATGAGGAGCGACTTGACATCATGAAGGTAGAAGATTCTTTTCCTGTATAATCGAATTACACTAATATTCATACAGACACTAGAAATGGCATGGGTTGTAAGATTTGGTGGCCACTCTACACTGCAGTGAAAGGAGCCCTTTTGTAGAAATGGTTCGGTGGATATTGCTCAAAATGAAAATTTAGAGAAAGAGAGCTACCTGCCTTGTATTTGATCTGTTACAGTTCTGGAGCATAGTATCAAAAATTCAATGTTGACTGGTAAGAAGAGAGTACGGGATTTCTTGTAATCCACCATGTTTCCCTTATATTTCATAATATTACTTGTTAAAAATTAGTCTTTATTTCTTTCAGAAAATGTATTTTCAAGCTCAAAAAGTCTGTGAATAAAGTAATAGTAATATAGTATCTGCACCTTTCTGTTTTAACACTGATCTGAAATCAAATTCTAAGAAAATATAACATCAAGGAAAGTCCTGACTTGTTGGGCATCTGTGGCCCACACCTGTAATCCTAGCTACACAGGAGGCTGAGATCTAAGAATTGGGGTTGAAGGCCAGCCCAATGAGGAAACTCTGTGACAGACTTATCTCCAGTGAACCACCAGAAACTTGGAAGTTAGAGCTGAAATACAAACCTTAATAAACATCTACAGGGATATACATATGTACAACAATTAAAGTATGGTACAGCAGGGGTGGTTTTCCATGATGTAACTCCTCCTTTGAATAGTTAACAGTTTAACAAAGTGAATACCAGGAAGCTGAACCGTGTCTTCTTGGAGCGTGATAGGAGAAAAAGAGAGAGAAATGGCAGGTGACTGTGCCCGTGTTACTCAATGTATATGTGAAGATAAAGCTAGGAAACTTGTGGACACTGGTGAGCATAGGACAGAAGGGAGAAGGGGAGAAAGATGGAAAGGGTCACTAGGATACTTTTATACATAAGTGGACTTTTAAATTGAAACCCCTTTGTACAACTATTTAAAGATACCTGACTTACGAAATTGTAACCCCTCTGTATATCACCTTTATAGTAACAATTTTAAGAAAGTCATGAAAAAAATGTCTTCATAGTCTGACACCTGGAGAAGAAAAATACTCTTCACTTATAATGTGTCAACCATCCTTACCTGTGTTCCTAGGGGAGGTTTTTTCTTTTGCTTCCTTTGCTGTATTGGATAACCTATCTGTAGACATTTCATAAATTTACCTATTTGTCTACATTTTAAACGTCTAAAATACATTACGTAATTCTTACACTCACTGTTGGGTTCTCTGCTGGTTTTTGAACTACAAGTCACCCTCTAGGAAGCTATCATCCTCTGCAAATCTTGTCATAATATGTTGCAGTAGTAGATAAATATCTTCATTCCTTCAGATAAAATTATGAATGTGTGTATAGAATCTCCTATTGGTGAAAAGCTATAGCATCTTGAAAGATCAGCAGAAAGATTTTTATTTTAAAAAAAAAGAGTATTTGCTTGAGCCAAATTGTATTGCTACTAATAGCATCTCCCCCCCTCCCCTTTTTCTGGTACTGGGATTTGAACTTGTTGCCTTGTGCTTATTATTAATACTTTCACTTTACTCCTTGAGCCACACCTCCAACCTCGCTTTTTGCTGGTTATTCTAGACCTTGAAGTTTACCAAGTTTGGCCCTGAAATGTCTTTTCCAGATCTCAGACTCCTAAGTAGCTAGAATTACAGACATGAGCCCCAACAGAGCCTGGCTCAGCATCTTTTTTGTTTCGTTTTGTTTTGTTTTGGTTGGTTATGGGGCCTGAACTCTGGGCCTGGGTGCTGCCTCTCAGCTTCTTCACCTCAGGGCTAGCGCTCTACCACTTGAGCCACAGCGCCACTTCTGGCTTTTTTTCTTTTTGCTTATGTGGTGCTGAGGAATTGAACCCAGGGCCTCATGCATGTAAGGCAAGCGCTCTACCACTGAGCCACCTTCCCGGTCCCTCAGCATCTGTTTTAATAGCCCATTTTCACCAAAACCCAATCATTTTCATTCTAATAGTTTTCTAGTTTTGTGTTAGTTCTTCTAATTTCATTTTCACACATTCTGGACGAGATGAATTATTTATGTTGGTGTCTGAGGAAAGTATACAGTCCTCTGTTTGTTCGTCTGAATATCAGGTTTTGATAACGGGACCAGCGGACACCCCCTATGCAAATGGCTGTTTTGAATTTGATGTGTATTTTCCTCAAGATTATCCCAGTTCACCCCCACTTGTGAATCTTGAAACAACCGGTGGTCATAGCGTGCGATTCAATCCCAACCTCTACAATGATGGCAAGGTAATGTAATTGCAGTCTTCTGGGGTTTTTTTTTGTTTGTTTGTTTTTGTTTTTGCTCATCCTGATGACTTAAACTCAGGGACTGGGCACTGTTCCTGAGCTTCTTCTGTTCAAAGCTAGCACTCTACCACTTGAGTCGCAGCACCATTCCTGGCTTATTTTGGTTATGTGGTACTAATGAATAAACCCAGGGCTTCATACATGCTAAGCAGGCACTCTACCAATAAGGCATATTCCCAGCCCCTAGTTCTTTTTTTCGGGGGGGGGGCTGTGAGGGGGTCAGTAGTGCGGCTTGAACTCTGGGCCTGGACGCTGTCCCTCAGCTCTTCAGCTCAGGGGTAGCACTCTGCCACTTGAGCCACAGTACCACTTCCAGTTTCTGGTGGTTAATTGGAGATAAGAGTCTCACGGACTTTTCTTGCCCTGGTTGGCTTTGAACCTTGATCCTCAGTTCTCAGTCTCCTGAGTAGCTAGGATTACAGGTGTGAGCCACCCGGCCTCCAGCCCTAGTTCTTAATGTTACATATTTCTGTTGGATCCAAAGTTTCTTTGTAATTAAAGCAAGATATTTCTAGTTACCATTTTTCTAAGAAGATGTGGGGTTCTTCATTCTTGGCTTCCCTGAATGCACAGATTAGCTGAAATAAAAAAAGAAACAGAAAAGGGTAGAAACAAACAGTGTTACAAAAGACACATCATCTTAAATTACTGACAGATTAATTGATTAAGCACACTTAGATTTACTCTTGCTAAGAATACAGCAGTATCTGTTAGGTCTTATATCCTTTCTTTATGTTATGTATTTCCAGCCTTAGTCATCTTTTCAGCTATATCTAAAAGTGGCAGAATGGCAAAAACACTGCATATCACAGCTTTCCAAAACCTCTCCCCCAATCACAACTATCTTTTATGGTTTCATGAAACATACAATTCTGACATTTGCCAAAAGATTTAAGCTGAATGCCAATGGTTCATATCTCTAATCCTAGCTACTCAGGAGGCTGAGATCTAAGGATTGCAGTTCAAAGCTAGCATGGGCAGGAAAGTCCTTGAGACTCTTATCTCCAATAAAACACCAAAAAACCGGAAGTGGAGGTCTCAAATGATGGAATGCTAACCTTGATAACAAAAGTTGAGGGACAGCATTTAGGCCTGGAGTTCAAGCCTCAGGACTGGCACATACACCAAAAGTAACAAAAGAAAAACAAAAATTTATTTTATTAATTAGTGATACTGGTGTTTGAACTTAAGTCCTTGTACTTGTGAGACGAGCACTCTACCAGTTGATCCAAGCCCCCCTCCCACCTTTTTTTTCCTTTTCTTTCTCCTTTTTTGGGGGGGTGGGGTGGGGGAGAGTCAGTCATTATGCCTGAACTCTGGCCTGGGTGCTGTCCCTTAGCTCTTCAGCTCAAGGTTAGCACTCTACCACTTGAGCCAAAGCACACTTCTGGCTTTTTCTGTGTGCTGAGGAATTGAACTGAGGGCCTCATGCATGCAAGGCAAGCACTCTACCACTGAGCCACCTTCCCAGATGCCCCGCCCCACCCCACAGCTTTTTCTGCTGTTCTTTGTTTCACCTAGGATCTCCAGCTTTTGTCCTGTCTGGTTTCAGCCTTGATTCTCTTAACACTGCCTACTGAATCTTTTTGAGATAAAGTCTCATAACTTTCTGCCCTGTTTGGCCTTATTCTCCACTGTCCTTTTCCCTCTCAATCGGTAAACTCATTTTTAAAATTAGTTTTCAGTGATTTTTACATTTTCATGTTTTAAAAGAAGATGAAAGAAGGCTGGGAAGGTGGCTTAGTGGTAGAGTGCTTGCCTAGCATGCATGAAGCCCTGGGTTCGATTCCTCGGTACCACATACACAGAAAAAGCCGGAAGTGGTGCTGTGGGTTAAATGGTAGAGTGCTAGCCTTGAGCAAAAGAAGTTCAGAGACAGTGCCCAGGCCCAGAGTTCAAGCCCCAGGACTGGCTTTAAAAAAAGAAGAAGAAGAAGAAGAAGAAGAAGATGAAAGAGATACTTAAGAAATTCCATGTGACAGTCCACCTTCAAAGTTAAATTTAAAAGAATAGTCAGTGCTAGGGATATAACTCAGTGAGAGTGTTTGCCTGCCATTCACATGATCCTGAATATGATTCCCAGCCCCACAATGAAACCTTTAAAACAAAAATCTTTACTTGTCAAAATAATTTTGAGAAATCGGTTGTAATTTCACCAATGCATTCCATGCTGAATATTGAGTGTTTAAAACTAATAGGTGAGAAGAAATATGTCAACTTAAGCAGTTACTCCTTTGACGATGAGAAAAGTGATTGCGGTCAATGTTTTATCAAAGATGTCCCCCAATTTTCTGTTTTACCTCCTTCAAAACTTTCATCTGCCTCATATTTGTAATTGAACCATTACCGTTTCTTTATCACCAAGTCAAATCAGAAGAATGGAGTTAGTTTCCTAGTTTTATTAAAGGCTTAACTAGAGGTAGCCCTAGATTTGTTTGAAAGAACTAAGAATAGATTCTGTTTAACTGAAAAGAAATAGCCATATTGCCTTTTCTTGATAGATACCAGAACCCGAATAGAGTTGGAGGTACACAACACTAAATTTTATTTAAGAAATGAATTCCTTAAGCAAATGGAGAAATGGAATTCTCAGGGGTCCAATGTCCTAAAACATGTATTTTTTGCCACCATAATTATGATCCATACCAATATAAATGTATCTTTAGTTTTGCTTTTTTTTCCCCCCCTGTGCTGGAGTTATGCCCAGGACTTACCACACATTAAGCAAGCACTCTACCACTTAGATACATCTCTAGTCCAGTTTTGTTGCCATTATTTGAAATTGTGGATTTGTTATTAAAAATTAAGTCCAGGGCTGGGAAGGTGGCTCAGTGGTAGAGCGCTTGCCTTGCATGCCTGAGGCCCTGGGTTCGATTACTCAGCACCACATAAGCATAAAGAAAAAAGTTGGAAGTGGCACTGTGGCTCAAGTGGTAGAGTGCTCGCCTTGAGCTGAAGAGCTGAGGGATAGCACCCAGGCCCAGAGTTCAGGCCCTACAACCGGACCCAAAAAAAAAAAAATTAAGTCCAGTGATTTTTTTTGTTTTTGTTTTTGTTTTTTGTCAGGCATGGGGTGTGAACTCAAGGCCTGGGTGCTGTCCCTGAGCTTTCCTGTTCTGCCATTTTGAGCTTCTGCTCTATTTCTGCTTTTCTGGTGGTTAATTAGAGATAAGGAGTCTCAGGAACTTTGCTGTCCAGGCTGGCTTTGAACTGAGTAGTTAGGATTACAGGTGGGAGCCACTGGTGTCTAGTCAATAATATTTTTATATTGGTGAGTTATGTGCCAGGAAAACATAATGTAATACATTCCAATTTTATTTTGCTTTGTGATTTGTTGTATGTACAAATAATATATCCTTAATCTTATTCCAGTAGCAAACTGTTTACACATATGTTTGGTAAATAGCTTACATTCAGTCTTGCTAAGTGAATAAATATCTAATATGTTTTAAGTGTGTTCAAGGAACCCTGGGAATCCCTAATACTTTTCCAAGAGGATCAGTGCCTTCTTCCCTTTTCCAACTTCATGTTTATATGAAGCCATATGAGAACATTTTGTTTTACTTCTAGTTGTGACCATTTACTCTGACAGACTAACTCCTGGGAGTTTGTTTGGGTTCATAAAACTGAAGTAATTTGATTTTAGAGAATTTTGCTTTAGTCCTATAGTTGTGACAGTTTGTGTTTACACATTCCTTTCAAATTCTATTTATATTTCTTCCCTTTTCCTTTCTTCAGGTCTGTTTAAGCATCTTAAATACCTGGCATGGAAGACCAGAGGAGAAGTGGAATCCTCAGACCTCAAGCTTTTTGCAAGTAAACAAAATTTTGACAATTTCACTTTCAAAATGGAGAACTGTGTGCTTGAATAATATTTTAGTGGTTAATAATGAACGTAGTTAATCCTTTCCCTTGCGTGATAGAATGGTAGGAAATAATGTTAAATGCCTACAGATGATTAGCTAGTAAAGTCTCATCTGGAGTTTAGAAACTCAAGTTAGGACATAAGACAAAAATTCAGTTATGTCAAAATACCACTATTCTAAAAAGTGCACTCTTTTTAGTTCTTCAATTCTTAAATGATGATATGGTTTTCTCACAGCTCCCAGATCACACTGGGAGAAGGCCTAAACCCTTGTGAATAGAATTTAATACACTACTGATATTATGTATTTCTTCACTGTGACCTAGCTTGCTTTTTTTGGGGGGGGGGTCCGGTCGTGGGGCCTGAACTCTGGGCCTGGGTGCTGTCCCTCAGCTCTTCAGCTCAAGGCTAGCGCTCTACCACTCGAGCCACTGCGCCACTTCTGGCTTTTTTCTTTTTGCTTATGTGGTGCTGAGGAATCGAACCCAGGGCCTCAGGCATGCAAGGCAAGCACTCTACCACTGAGCCACCTTCCTAGCCCCTGATCTAGCTTTTTTTGTAATCAGTTTACCATGTCTGAAGCTCACAAGTATTGTCCTGGAATTCATAAAACTTAAGACTTGCAGTTCTTAACTTTGCAAAACATTTGACATATGGTTCTTTAGTCTTTACAAACCCTTTAGCATCTACAAGTTTGTATAATATCCTGGTTTTGTTGATGCTTTGTCTTAATAATTCAAAATTCCAGCAAAGAAATGGACAAATACATTGATAATATGATGTAGACATTTTAAACTCATTTATAACTTAGTATTTAGGAAAGACAACCAGAAATCATTTGTTGTTGTTATGTTAAGGAAGATACAAAAATAAGTTTATTTATATACTTAAGCTTCTTCTAGTGGACTTCAAACAAAACAAGCTTTAATCTAAATTGGTTTCTATTTGAAACTGTAAATACTCACGATTCATAAACTTTTCTGAAAAAGGCTTAGATTTAAAATAATAGTAATCCTTTCAAAAATAGATTTGTGAGCTTTCTTTTTTTGTTCTTGTTTCATTGGTCATGAGGCTTGAACTCAGCATCTGAGCTCTGTCCCTGAGTTCTTTGCTCAAGCACTCTAAGCTGGGTGCTGGTGGCTCACTCCTGTAATCCTAGCTATTCAGGAGGCTGAGATCTGAGGATCACGATTCAAAGGCAGCCCAGGCAGGAAAGTCTATGAGACTCTTACTTCCAATAACCCTCTTGAAAACCGGTAGTGGCTCTGTGGCTCAAGCAGTAGAGGGCTAGCTTTGAGCTGAAGACCACAGGGACAGTGCTCAGGCCCAGAGTTCAAGCCCCACGACCCACCAAAAAAAAACAATAACAAAAAAAAGGGCTAGCACTCTACCACTGAGCTATAGCTCTACTTTCAGTTTTTGAGTAATTCATTGGAGATGAGAGTCTCAGGAAGACTTTTCTTCCTGCGTTGTCTTTGAACAGTGAACCTCAGATTTTTTTTTTTCAAGTTATCTCTAGTTGAATTTAGGCTTAAGGACACTTATACATTCTGTTTAACCATATCTTCTCCTAGGTCCAATTTGCAGGTTCAAATGTCTATTTAAAAAGTCTTCAATTAAGGGCTGGGATGGTGGCTCAGTGGTAGAGTACTTGCTTTGCTTGCATGAGGCCCTGGGTTCGATTCCTCAGCACCACACAAGCAGAAAAAGCTGGAAGTGGCACTGTGGCTCAAATGGTAGAGCGCTAGCCCTGAGCTGAATCACTGGGGGACAGCACCCAGGCCCAGAGTTCGGGCCCCACGACTGCCCCCCCCCCCAAAAAAAAAGAGTCTTTAATTGAGACCATTTTGCACAACTACTTAAAGATAATTTTTTTTAAATCTGATTTTTAAGTGAAGATAAAAGTTTTCTAAGGATATTTATCTCTCAATTGCTAAGATATTTATTTGATGACTATTTAATCATTATGCCTAATAAAAGTGAAGTTGTCATTAATCCTTTTTCATATATGGGAAGGTGATATTTAATGTTTTGCTTCCTACAAAGATGTTATATTAGCTAGTTATAGGGCCTGTTAGCTGAGAATATTATATTCACCAGGAACAAGCAAACCAGGCTTTCTGGTAAATACTTACTGTCAAAGTTAATCTTAGAATCATGAAGTCTAGGAATAAGTTTTTAATATGGAATGTTTATGTGTGTGTGTGTGAGAGAGAGAGAGAGAGAAAGCGAGCGAGGGCTGTTCCTTGGAATAAAATTTTAAAACTGCCCCATGTAGCTCTACTTATGAGTATTTTCAGAGTATATGGCTGTTTCTATGCTCTATAAGGGTATGAGTAAGAAAACTTTGAGCAGTGTTTACTTTGGTAAGGGAGTTGGGCATGTTATCATGTCTGTAGTCCCAGTTACTTGGGAAGCTTAGTCAGAGGGTTTCACTTGAACCCTGGAGTTTGACTTGTATGAAACCTCATCTTCCCTCCAAACAAAACAGATTTACTGTATTTATAAACCTTTTTAAAGTATTTTCTGTAAAGAGTATTCTTCTCTATTCTAATTAATTCTCCACTATCATTTAAAACAGATGTATAAATGTTGTATATGGCTCTTTCATACCTAACTTTTGCTTTACTAATAAAGTATGTAAGTGTCTTAATCATGAATATCAATTTTATAGTAATTGAAATATTCAAACAAGTACTTTAAACAAGATTCTTATAAACTGGGTGTCAGTGCTAACACCCGTAATCCTAGCTACTCAGGAGGCTGAGATCTGAGGATTGTGGTTCATAGCCAACCTGAGTAGGAAAGCCCATGAGACTCTTATTTCCAGTGAATTACAAAAAAGCTGGAACTGGAGCTATGGCTCAAGTGGTAGAGCACTAGCTTGAGCACAAAAGCTCAGGGACAGTGTCCATGTACTGATTAGTACTGACTTCAAACTCTAATACCAGCACCCTTGAAAAAAACAAAAGGGATTCCAGTGGTTAAAGCAAGTTATCAGTTTAATAGCAAAATTTCTTTATTTTCTGTTTTCCTCAGGTATTGGTGTCAGTCCAGTCCCTTATATTAGTAGCTGAGCCTTACTTTAATGAACCAGGATATGAACGGTCTAGAGGCACTCCAAGTGGCACACAGAGCTCTCGCGAGTATGATGGAAACATTAGACAAGCAACGGTTAAATGGGCAATGCTAGAACAAATCAGAAACCCTTCACCCTGTTTTAAAGAGGTATGTTCAATTAGTGAAATACTTTATTATTAGCAATATCTGCTATACTTTAGCTTAGAATTGACCCTAAAAATCAGTAATAATGGAGTATGCATGAAGTTTCTTTTTTTTTTTTTTTTGATTGAGCGCTGGTGGCACACCTGTAATCCTAGATACTCAGGAGGCTGAGATTTTAGGATTGCAGTTCAAAGCCAGCCCAGGCAGGAAAGTCACTGAGACTCTTTTTCCAATAAACCACTCAGAAAACCTGATGTGGTGCTTGTGTCTCAAGTGGTAGAGAGCTAGCCTTGAGCTGAAGAGCTGAAGGACAGTGCCCAGGCCCAGAGTTCAAGCCCCATGACCAACCAAAAAAAACAAAAACAAAACAAAACAAAAGTTTTCTTCCTAAACAATCTCCCTTGGTCACCAGTTTTTTTGTGTTGTGCTAGAAATTATGTTTTGGAAAAGTTCCCTTCTGAGTATATGTACCTTTTGAGAAAATACGCACACCCTGATCTCTGAGTAAGTTGGGACATTGTATTGTAGAACTGAGGAGAGCAGCGTATGTAATCTGATATATGTAATCAGGAGCCTGATTCTTCCCTGCTAAAAGAGTCCACAAAATTTAAACAGAAAACAGAAAAAACATTGCAGTGTCTGAAATTGCATTTTTTATTTTTGGTAATGCCACATACTTTTAATTCTGTCAACCTATTTTGTTCTCTAGGTTATACACAAACATTTCTACTTGAAAAGAATTGAGATCATGGCCCAGTGTGAGGAATGGATTGCAGACATCCAGCAGTATAGCAGTGACAAGCGTGTGGGCAGGACCATGTCTCACCATGCAGCGGCCCTCAAGGTAAGCATGCCTGGCTTGGAGCAATACAGAATTATCCACTCTCTTTAGAGGTTCCTTATTATTTGCTCAATTTGCTAAACTTTCTTAAAATTTAGTGGGGCAAGTAAGGTGAAACATTTAGCAAACATTTTACATAAGGCTTAGTATTTGATAAATACTTGTTTGCAGTGACTAAAATAACAGTTTGTTTTTTGCTGTGGTGGGATTTTTGTGATACTCAGAATGGATCTTAGGGTCTTACATATACCAGGCATAGGCTTCACCGCTGAACTGTATCTCAGTGTGTTTTGTTTGTTTATGCCAGGCCTAGGACTTGACTCAGGGCCTAGGTGCTGCGCCTGAGCTTTTTTGCTTAAGGCTAGTAGTATACCACCACCTGAGCCACGGCTCTACTTACTTCCAGCTGGTTTTTTTGTGTTTTGTTTTGTTTTGTTTTTTGTTGTTATTTTTGCTACTCCTAGGGCCTAAACTCTGGGCCTGGACACTGTCCTTGAGCTCCTTTTGTTCAAGGCTGTGCCATTTGAGCCACAGCACCACTTTGGCCTTTCCTGTGATTAATTGGAGATAAGAGTCTCATAGACTTTCCTGCCTAGGCTGACTTTCCTTCCTGAGGCTGCATCCTCAGATCTCAGCCTTTTGAGTAGCTAAGATTACAGGCATAAGCCACCAGTGCCCAGCTCTACAGCCAGCATTTTTGTGGATAATTATTGATAAGTGTTGCCTAGCCTTTTCTGCTTGGTCTGGCCACCTCCTGAGTAGAAAGAATTACTGATGTCTGGCTAACCTGGTTCATTTTAATTTGTGGAGCTTTCTTTTTGTCAAAAATATTGAGCCAGAGCTAGGTACTGGTGGCTCATGCCTGTAATGTAATCCTACCTATCATCCCTGCTACGTGAGAGGTGTAGGCAGGAGGCTGACAGTTGGACGCTGGCTCAGGCAAAAATGTTGGCAATCAACCTGGGCGCTAGTGGCTCATGCCTGTAATCCTAGCTACTCAGCAGGCTGAGATCTGAGGATCACCATTCAAAGCCAGCCCAGGCAGGAAAGTCTGTGAGACTCTTACCTCTAATAAACCACCAGAAAACCAGAAGTGGCTCTGTGGCTCAAGTGGTAGAGTGCTCGCCTTGAGCTGAAGAGCTAAAAGACAGCACCTAGAGTTCAAGCTGCATGATCGACTAAAATAAAAAAAAAATATCGAGCCAGAGATAGATAGTATAAATGACAAGCTAAGGGTACTGCCTTTTAAGAGACTGTTTGTGTCAAATTAATGATGTACTGTGAGTCATTAGTAATGCTTGTCCTGTGGCAAGGTACATAGTACTGACAGCTCTTTTGACAGATCTTTGAGCATGTTAATTTCAGTAAATTTTGAATGTGGGGATTTCTTGCAGTTTTGTTTCCTGCCTGACATATTAACTGTGTACTAAAGTGATCAGCAACACACAGATGTGATCAATAAATATTTGTAGGCCTAATGCTTTGTGAAAATTGAGGTCCTTTCTGAGATACTGTGCTAGATTCCTAGAGTTTAGATTTCTAACCATAGTGGTATTCTTCCTCTAGCGTCACACTGCTCAACTGCGAGAAGAGTTGCTGAAACTTCCATGCCCCGAAGGCTTGGACCCTGACATTGATGATGCCTCAGAAGTGTGCCGAGCCACAGCAGGTGCTGAGGAGTCTCTAACACGAGATCAGGTCAAACCAGGCAGCAGCAAAGACCTCCCCAGTGACTTCCAATTATGAGCTGCATTGATGTGGATTTCATAGACACAAAGGCTTCGAAGCACAAGCCAAATATGTCAATATTTGTATGTAAGAAACTAATTATGTAATAGGTAATGAAACTGAAACTATACTATGCCCTTAAGGAGATCCAGTTTAATTCAAGGTGACCTTTTATTTACCTGTACAAGAGTGTAAACTTTTTTGTGCTTTTATTTTTCAATTGTGAGAACCACTGATTGGTTTGTTCAACAAATTTGTGTATACAAAGAAATGGATAAATCACTGATATATAAGGGAAACTACCTTAGGAAAGAATGTTTACTGAATGTTTATCCTTTTTTTTTAAACTATAGAGTGAGGGGTTGTTAACAAAGAATATATTGGTCATTCTTACAACTACTTAAAGTCAGCAACTTTTCACTGAATTTGATAGATTTTATGTTTGGCCATATCTTCATGCTCATAATTGATTTCTGAAGACCTCCTACATACACTTCAATAAAAGTTAAATGGACATATTCCCTCCCCTTTTTTGATTTACTGGTACATTTTTAAATAATAAATCTGCCATGAGATGCATTATAGCTGGAGACTTGCACTTGTATGGATGAATTTATTACATTCAACATATTTAATTTTATGCCTTCTAATTCTAAGATGCAGAAAAAAAATAAATGAACATGATTTTATTCTATGCCAACATTTGGGCCTCTGAATGTATCCATTCTTTGAATTTAAGTATATAACAGGAACAGTCAATTTGAACTCACTACATTGATTATTTTTTCCCTAAAGGGCTTTTTTTTTTTCTTGGAATATCTGGTTTTATTGCTAAAGTCATATGTATGTATTAACAATGAGGCTCTGTAGAGGAAAGAGGCTGTACCTCTCTGGTGCTGTTACAGTACATTCTGTACCTGCCATACAGGCTCATTTTCATGCAAATTCTTCCTAGAGCCAAATAAATAAAAAGACTTAGGTGAAGCACTATGTCTTATTTCTAAAACAGTTTGCCATGGTGTGAAATGGTATTTCTACAAAAATTGGACATTTTTAAGGTCTTTACAATGGGGGAACAAAGGATGTTTTCTAATGCCAGTTGCCATAAAGGAAAAGCTTAAATGACTTGATAATATTTAGATAAAATGGTGTGTGGGAACCCTGAATCGGGAGCTGATTCTGAACAGTATATTGTGAATGTGAATTTTGTAAAGAAAAGTGGGGGAGCCCAGAGTTAGGGTACTGTCTCATAGTGAAGTACATACTCTTTGAACTTGGTTAATGGAAGGACAAATAGGATGTGACCAGGAAATCAGGGGTCTACACTAAAAGTGACAAAACAGTGGTAGAGTCCATTTATGACAAAAGATCCAATTATATGTCATGAGCAGACATGATACCTAGAATCTAGGTATAAAATTATGGGCAATCAGGAGACTCGCCATACTTTTTTCTTTTGTTGTTTTATTTTTTTATTTTTTTTTTGGGTCTGGTCGTGGGGCCTGAACTCTGGGCCTGGGTGCTGCCCCTCAGCTCTTCAGCTCAAGGCTAGCGCTCTACCACTTGAGCCACAGCGCCACTTCTGGCTTTTTTTTTTTTTTTTTTGCTTATGTGGTGCTGGGGAATCGAACCCAGGGCCTCAGGCATGCAAGGCAAGTGCTCTACCACTGAGCCACCTTCCCAGCCCTTGTTGTTTGATTTTTATCTGTCAGGATCTAATCAATGCTAAATGATAAAATACATCTATGAGATGTATTATTTGCAACCAGTTTTGGTTTTAAAATGCAATGGAAGCAGGCACCAGTGGCTAATGCCTGTAATCCTATCTACTCAGGAGGCTGAAATCTGAGGATCACAGTTTAAAGCCAGCCTGGGCAATAAAATCTAGGAGACTCTATCTCCAGTTTAGCCCCCAAAAGTCAGAAATGGAGCTGTGACTCAAATGGTAGAGTACTAGCCTTGAGCAATAAAAGTTTAGGGACAGAGCCCATGCTCTGAGTTCACAAGCCCCAGGGACTTGAACAAATAAAACAAAAACCAGAAACCAAAAACTCAGTAGACCAACAGAGTATTTTTGGATCATTTTTCTCCACCCCACCCCACATTGGGCACAGAAAGGTTTATAACATGAGAGAAACAGTATCAGTCATATCAGATCTAATTCATGTTATATGAAAACCAAGGGCTGGCACTGGTGGCTCACGCCTGTAATCCTAGCTACTTAGCATGCTGAGATCTGAGGATCACGGTTCAAAGCCAGCCTGGGTAGGAAATTCTGTGAGAAACATCTCCAATTAACAACCAGAAAACTGGAAGTGGTGCTGTGGCTCAAGTGGTAGAGCACTTGCCTTGAGCTGAAGAGCTGAGGGACAGTGCCTAGGCCCAGAGTTCAAGCCCTATGACGGACAAAAATAAAATAGAAAAAGCCAAGGTGGAAAAACAATCTGAAACAGATTACATGAAAATGGCCCTAGATGGGCTCTTGACCTTTTAGTGAACATGAACTGTCCTGCATGGGAAGAATTAGTGGCAGGCAGGGAAACAATGCCAGTGCAAATGGTATATTCTCTGCAGTGGTTTTTTTTTCTCACAAAGTACTACTGGGGCCCCAGAGGAAAGAGGGGCATTTATGTCAGGAAAAACATTGGCATCAGTGTGCTTTAGTTAGGAAAAGACTTTCTGAAGGATGATAACTTGAGTCCTAAGGATGTAGCAGTGGTAGATGAGATAGCAAAAAGCTGATATCCCAAGCACAGGAGAAACAAAAGAAGATATTCAGTTCATTGTCACCATGTTAAGTGCTACCGGGATATAGAAGGCAAAGTGGGAAGGGTAGGGTAGAATGGGTTGGGAAGCTTAAGAGGTATGGGTCAACACGGGCCTGGTTTGCCCTGTCCTTGCTTTAATTAGGGAAGCAACTTGATCAGATTGTTCCAGGAAGTAATTCTGGCAGGTATTGATAGGCAAGGCAGAAATTGGTGAAGAGCCCAGAGTTCAGGTATAGAACATTAAATTAAGACAAAAGAATACAGAGGAAGAGACATTTGACCAAACTTTGGGGAAGCTAATTTTGTTACAAGAATAACGTTAAGGCCGGGTGCCGGTGGCTCTGCTTCTGGCTTTTTTGTGGTTCATTGGAGATAAGAGTCTCAGAGACTTCCTGTCCACACTGGCTTCAAACCTCAGTCCTCAGATCTCAACCTCCAGAGTAGCTAGGATTATATAGACATGAGCCACCAGCACCTAGCTGAAGTAATTCATTAATCTGATAGGCATGTTATCAGATGTTTTACTCTGGCACATATTTTTTTAACCATTTGATTTTGGGCTCCTGTTTATACTTGTTACCTTTTTTTTTGTTGGTCGTGGGACTTGAACTCAGGTTGGGCGATGTCCCTGCACTCTTCAGCTCAAGGATAGCGCTTTACCACTTGAGCCACAGTGCCACTTCCAGTTTTCTGGTGGTTTATTGGAGGTAAGAATCTCACAGACTTTCCTGCCCGGGCTGGCTTTGAATGGTGATCCTCAGATCTCAGCCTCCTGGGTAGCTAGGGTTTCAGGCGTGAGCCACCAACGCCGGCCACTTTTTTCTTATATATAGTTTAAAGGTGTGTAAAATATCTATGCACTCCTTTTATATAAGTAAAATGTTCATTTTTGTCATACCTCTGTATTTTGCCCATACAGCTGTTATCTTTGTTTAGCTTTTCTACTGTGTGTTTAACTTACGAAGTCGTTTAATTGATCTTTTCCCTTGTGATTTTAGTTGCTTTTTAAATGCTTTAAAGACATTTCTGTCCTATGGAAGGACAAGATGATCACACATGTTTTCTTTCTGAGATTGATTTTGGTATTAGTGTAGGAATTTTTTATTTTTATTTTTTGGTCAGCTCATTTTCTTTTTTTTCTTTTTTTTGGGGGGGGTCCGGTTGTGGGGCCTGAACTCTGGGCCTGGGCACTGTCCCTCAGCTCTTCAGCTCAAGGCTAGCGCTCTATCACTTGAGCCACAGCACCACTTCCGGCTTTTTTCTTTTTTGCTTATGTGGTGCTGAGGAATCGAGCCCAGGGCCTCAGGCATGCAAGGCAAGCGCTCTACCACTGAGCCACCTTCCCAGCCCCAGCTCATTTTCTTAAGGCTAGAGCTTTACTACTTTGAGCCACAACTCCACTTCCTGGTATAGGGTTTTCTATTGCTGAACCCTTTACAGCTCAGCTTGCTGGTAAGTAGATGCAAGCAAGATATTGCAGCCTGCAATTCGTGTGAGTATAATCGCCAAAGCAATTACCATCACTTCAATTTCTCACTCTGAACAAAGATAAATAGTCCTAGGTACTTATACATACATGTGTGTGCCAGTAGTAGAGGTTGAACTCAGATTCCAGCTCTAATTTTCCAACTTGAGCCATGCCTCCAGTCCTGATTTTTTTTGTTGGTTTTAGCCTGTCACTGAGTCACACTGTCACTGAACTATTTTGCTCAAGGTTAGTGCTCTTTCAGCCACAGCTTCACTTCCAGGTTTTTGGCGCTAATTGGAGATAAGAGTCCCATGGAATTTCCTGCCTGGGTTGGCTTCAAATCATGAAAACTCAGGCCTCTGCCTCCTGCATAGGTAGGGTTACAGGTGAGTCACCAGCACCCAGCCAGTTCTGATTTTTTGCTTGGTTAATTGGAAACTGAAATCTTCAGATCTTAGCTTCCCGAGTAGCTATGATTATAGGTGTGAACTTTTGCTGCTGTCTCCTATTTATTATTGAATATCTAAATGAGCTCACCTTACAAAGCGAGTTGTTTCACCAAATTCATGAGGTTTATCCTCTCCATGCACTCTGTCTACAGGAAGATGGGAGTCTTCCTAATTCCACGTCACTTTCCAATTGTGATATATGCAGTGGAAATTGGTAAAGGTCTATGCTCCAGGAAGAAACCACCAGTGCACATTCTTCACCAGTGGCCCCTTCTGTTGTCTCTCCTAGAAGGTTCATAAGCATGCCCTCCCTCAAAGAGCAACTGCTTCTTGTCAACAAGTGCAGAATGGATTTATGCTGGTGACTGACCAAAAGAAAAAGAAGATACCTTTTTTATGTGTGGACTCAGAGCCATTAAATGGTTTTGAAGGGCTAGTAACAACAGAAGTTGCAAGTGTATCAAGTCAAATCAAAGCCTTTGGTCCTGTTACTTCATTTATGTTCAGCATAAAGAAGAAGGGAAATCAGAAAACTCACAGTTGTTTTATTTTGGTCAGTTGTGGGGCCTGCACTCTGGGCCAGGGCGGTGTCCCTCAGCTCTGTAGCTCAAGGTGAGTACCACTTGAGCCACTTTTTCTGCTTAATGTGGTGCTGAGGAATCGAACCCAGGGCCTCATGCATGCAAGGCAAGCACTGTAGCACTGAGCCACTTTCCCATTCCCCAAACTTACAACAGTTTTTAAATGCCTCAGATGCATAAACGTTTATAAATCATGTGAAACAGGCATACACAAACCGATTTCCTCCATTCCTGTCCTGTTGAAGAGTCTCACTGACAATGTGCGCCCTACTCAGGAGCTCTCTGCCATTTGCACTATCTGTGACTTGTCATTCAGAACAGATCAAGTTTCTCTTAGAATTTCTGGGGAAATGCCCTGATTACTTGTGCATTTGCTGATAGCTGGCCTTTGCTGATATAAAAAACAACATATTTTAGACTGTCCTGAAGCAACAATTTGCTTGGTCCATTTTGTCTCAAAATTCTGAAAACTGAAGAGCCACACATGAATCATAGTTTGAGTCACTGGAACATGAAGAGACCTAAGAGCTAGCTGTAGATGCAGAGTTTGAAGGAGGAAAAGCAAAAACACTGAGAAATTTCTTAAAAGCTAGAGGTACTGATAGGATTTCTCCCATCAAGAGGAACTAATGTTGATTGTTACCAGTGAAAATTAAAGAGATTGTGAAGCCAGGAGCTGGTATCACATGCCTGTAATCCTAGCTGCTCAAGAGACTGAGATCTGAGGACTGTGGTTCAAAGCCAGTCTGGGCAGAAAAGTCTGAAACTCTTATCTCCAATTAACTACCAGAAAACCAGAAGTGGCACTGTGGTTCAAAGTGGTAGAGTGCTAGCCTTGAAGAAAAAAGTTGAACAACAGCACACAGGCCCTGAGTTCAAGCTCTATAACCTTACCCCCCCCCCAAAAAAAAAAAAAAGACTGAAAGCTAGATATCCTGGACTCCCTTGCAGCTAGTGTTCTCCCTAAAAATACATTTTACTGAACTGGAATTCTGAAAGGCCTCACTTAGTGAGGCTAGCCAACTGCACATTGTGATTAATTCTAATGGCAGTATCACCAACATCAGGTTTTATAATGATATTTCTGTCAACAAGCAGCTCAAAAGTGTCTTTCATGACCCTTCTCACTGAAACTCACAAATGTAATTGTTGATTTTCATCATCATAGGTTGTTTTTTTTTTCTTCTGTTTTTGAACTTAATGGGTTTTGTTTTGTTTTTGTGGTGCTGGGTATTGAATCTGGGTTCTTATACATTCTAAAGTATGGAATAACATATACACCCAAAAATAAATATTGTAGCTTGGAGAATTTGTTAATGGGAGAGGTCTGGAGACTGCTTAATAGCATCATGAAACATAGGTAGCCAGGAACTGTATGACACTTACCAATTTATTCCTTTGCTAGCAGTCTCAACAATTCTGTTGTTTAGAAAGAGATGGTATAAAAGAAATCACCATCTTTGTCTCTGTCTGTAATTAGTATAACAGTTTGAATCTTAGACTTTCATGGGAATAGCAACTACTTACAGCAAAGAAAAACACTGAGCCTTAAAAATCATCCAATATAATTCCATTGGAAACCTGGTATACTTAGTTGTTTCTTGAGAACTTTCAGAGGAAATATCATAATGTTTGCAAGCCCTACTTAAGAATGTATTTCTTAACTGGATGTATGGCTCAGTGGTAGATTCACTGCCTAGAAAATATAGATCTCTGAGTTCAAACCATAGTAACACCAAAAAATTATTTCTTTACATGGTGCATAGCATATATCAATTATTTGTTTTCTCAAACAGAGCTAAGAGTTGGGTGGCACCTTCAGTTTGCTTAATCTGATTTTATATGGCTGTGCTTCAAAGTCCCAGTTAAACTCATGAACTAAATCTTACATAGTTAAATTGTGCACAATCTGGGCTGGGAATATGGCTTAGTGGTAGCGTGCTTGCCTAGCATGCATGGAGCTCTGGGTTTGATTCCTTAGCACCACATAAACAGAAAAGGCTGCAAATGGCACTGTGGCTCAAATGGTAAGAGTGCTAGCCTTGAGCAAAAGAAGCTCAGGGACAGTGCCCAGGTCCTGAATTCAAGCCCCAGGACTGGCCAAAAACAAAACGAAACAAAAATAACTATGGTAAAGAAAGGCATAAGCACAAGGAAAAGGACCATGGGGGAAACTAGGTAACTGAGTCCGCTTACTATAGAAGGCCAAACCTTAAAAGACAATAGGAAAAACTAAGCAAACTCTATTTACACTGAAAAACAAACTCTGGAGGAGCACGTTCGGGTGGGAGGAGGTGGAAGCAAGCCTTGGGCAAAGCCCCTGCCACATTGGTCCCCCGCCCCACAGGCCTGCAGGGATCTCAGCGTGGGTCAGTCCTTCTCCACCTATCTCGAGTGTAGGGGTGGAACTGAGGGCGTCTCAATGCTGTATCCTTAAGTCCCAGGCTAGTCTTGAGTGCTGAAATTCCTGCGTTCCAGTCCCTCTTGGCTCAGCAACTCTTACACAACCCATTTCTGTGCTCAGCAGAAAGCGTGCTGGTGGATGACACCTTCTACCACCGGGCTCGGGCTTCTGCGGGGTTCTGACTAGCCTCCAAAACTTCCCCGGGTCAGACTTCCCACTCAGGATTTATGACATTATGATGTTATAGCGCCAAGATCAGATCCATCCGTTTTCCTTCCTGCCGGAGGCTAAGTGCAGACATGCTTTTGCCCCGGGGAACTAGCTTTTTCCCAGCTCCTCACAGGACTGAATCTAGAGCCAGCTTGGCCCCAGGTCTAGGAACCTCCAGCCACTCCTAGACTTCCGCAGCTAGCTGGAAGGCTCCGGGAGCGGCTCTGCGGTCCACCTGACGCCCTAGCCCCGCCCACATCCCGCCCAGGGGCGGGGCAACCCAACGGGCATACTCACTATCCCGGCTCTGATTGGCCACGGGGGCGGAAGCATGCCGTGAGAACGTGTGGTTTCTCCCAAGTTGCACCGCGCTCCTGTCATGGCTGCCTCCTGGTGTTAGTGTCCGCACATGGGCTGCTAGGCCTGTGGGGGTCCTCATGGTAGTTGTACCCGCTAGACTGCCGCGACGTGGGGCCCTCCTCCTCTGACTTTCAGTTCGAACCTGTGACGCCCTCCCTGCTGTGGCTGCGGCGGAGTCCGGGGTGATGTGGGCCCCGGAGCTGGCTGTGCTGAGGGGCTTTGCCACGGAGGCCGAGCGGCAGCAATGGAAGCAGGAGGGGACGTCGGGACCAGGTGAGGGGACGTCGGGCCCGGGACGCCGGGCCAGGTGCGGGGACGCCGGGCCAGGTGCGGGGACGCCGGGCCAGGTGCGGGGACGCCGGGCCAGGTGCGG